>NC_062267.1:14037771-14354401 GCF_916048215.2 Malus sylvestris
TCTTGCATTGCTGCACTCCAATGAGGATATTTAGAGGCTTGTGGATTGGTAGATGGAACAAATTCAAGATTCAAATTAGGGGGAGTGGGTGTTTGATAGGAGTGTATGCCTTAGGTTTGTAAATTTCTGATTTGGACCTGGTTTGCACATAGGGTGAGTAAAAGGGACATGTTGTAATGGTGGACATGGTATGGAAAAGACATGTGGATATGCAAGTAATGGAGATGATTATGGTTCTGGGTGTTGATGTGGAGAAGTAGGTTGTTGGGAGATAGAAGTAGTGGGGTTAGGTGATAGGGTAATGAGATTATTGAATGTGCAGGAGGATAAAGGTTGGGAAAAGTGAGATAAAAGGTAGATAAAGTATTTTCTGAGAGTGATAAGTGTGGGGTTTAACAGAAGGTATGGAATGATAAGGAAATGTATCTCCTCGAAATACACATGCCTGGAGACATAAACCCTATTAGTGAGAGGGTCTCATGTGAATTTAAACTAACCTAATAAATAGATTAATTCAACCCAAATTTACTCGCAAGTGCACGAATCAGTTGTAGTAGAAATATGTAAATACGAGATCGAATCCACCGGAGTTGATTTAACAATTTAATCCTATAACTATTACTTAACAAATTGAAATAAAGATTGGGTTTGTATCGAAGAATAATTAAAATTAACAATGATTAAAGAAAAATATGATTGAGAACAAATGTAAGAAAACACTAAGGCTTTGATTCCACCACTAATTGTCATACCCTAGTATCCAGTTGTCAACTCATGAATTATCAAATTAATGAAAACAACTTCCATACATATGTCCGTGGTCAGGTACACATGCCAATAATTTCCCAAAGAGATGTGAATTTTATAGTGGTCATGCTTAAACTCAACTATTTCTATAATCTTTATATCCATGGTCCGGTATACACAAACATGTAAAAATCCAATTAAGTGTAGTGAGAAACAAATTAACCACTTATCAACTTGGTCACGTCAAACAAATAGCAAATAGCTAATTTTCTTGGAAGCCACACAAACCAATATTTGTCAACGGTCGGGTCAAAATATAAGTTCATGATTCGCATTCACAAAGCATCGATAGAATCCAATTCATGGTCATAAATAAATTCATATGCAAATAATTTCAATATCAAAATCCTAGGCTATGGTTAAAGCACAAAGAACCAAATATTAAAATTACAACTCCTTTAGTGAATGAAAACTAATCATCAATCTGAAATTCACAAATTAAACAATCAAATAACTAGAGTAATCAGAATTAGGGCTTCCTCGTAGCCTTAGCTAAGAGTTTAGACCCCATGAACAAAGAATTCATAGTAATTCTACGAAGGAAATTTTGCATAAAATAAAACTAGAGAAAAAGAACCAAATCGTTGCCGCTCTGCCACTGCTCCCTTTGTTTCACGCCAGAAGAAGAAGTCGGAGATCCCCCCCCCCCCCCCAAGACTTTGCTTCCTATCTTTATATACTGCTCCTTTCCAATTCGTAGGACCCCTTTCTTCTAATAAAATTGAGGATTTTATTCCTTGATCTCACAAATATTTTCTCCTGACTTGTCGGTTGCCAATCATTGGAGCCACTGATTGGAATTCTATTGGCAATAGTAATTCCTTGTGTGTAAAGTTGAAAAGCCTCCTTTGTAAGTCAACTCCAAATAAATAAGATTTCCCAAAACCCAATAGCCTTCAACCTAATAATAAAATAACAAGTAATTAAATAAATGAAGCCAATGTTAATAGCATGACTAAAACGTAACGAATGTGTTGAGACCGTGTTATATTCCACTTTTAACAATAAGCATCATAATCCTTATAAATTACAAAACTAAAGTAATTTACTCACAATAGTCTAAATGAGACACTAACAAATATAAATAATAGGGTAACAATTGTAATAAATACGTGTCTATCAAATACCCCCAACCTTATCTTTTACTAGTCCTCGAGCAAAAAAAAAAGACACAACTAAAAACTAATCTTTCCAAACAACTCAGGGAATCTACACACATGCATATCAAGAATAATAGAGTGTAACAACATATAGTGCTCAAACCTTACTCATAAAATAACATATTCTTAAAACATAACATGCTTGAGTGAACAAATAGCCAAAAGTTGATACAACACAAATGCAAGTAAACTCAACATGCTTAACCCAACTTCAACCCTAAACTCACAAGATATATGCTCAATTCACTCAAAGTGTTTAAGGTTACGTGTATACACTCAAAAGATCATTACATCAATGCTCTACTATAAGCTTGCAGATTGATCTAATCTCCATAAAGAAAAAAATTACTCTCCTTGGATCAAGTAGGTCTTTATTAAGGGTTGTAACATGAGCTTAAGGTAAATGGCTAAACAAATGAAAGGATTGGAATGCAAAAATTATGAGAAATGCTAGAATGTTTCTAATTACCATAAGCACAAAACATGAATCACTTTCAAAAATAGCATCAACAAGCCTTGCATCTAGCATCTTCAGTCTACTTTTCCTTCTTTTGTATAAAATATTCTTTCATGCACAATACAAATTCTGTAAATCACTAGAGCAAAGACAGCAGCACATGTTGTTCCCTTATACCCCATATTCATATGAAAATAAGCATTTGACATCACCAACAAATTCGAGCTGCTTTCATTACATTTATGCATGTACAAGACATCTTCTTCATTGATTCCCTTTTTTTATTTTTATTTTTTTTATTTTTTTGAATGTCACCACTTGCAGCTCATGCTTTTCAACTTTTAAAAGACCAAATTAAAATACCGTACCCTCAAACTTGAATCGAACATTGTCCTCAATGTTCAAAGTAAAGAAATGCAATGTAATTGGGACACAAAGAAATATGGAATAGATAAAACAAAGAAAAGAAAAGAAAAAGAAGTCCGGGAACTGCCCTGTTTGTAAATGTAGCTCTTTGTCGTATCTTGAGACCACCAGACACATTACATGAACTCCACGATCAGAGTATAATATCAACCAAAATCTGCAAAAACATAACTAACTACAGGGAGCAAACAGTAGCAGAGAACCAATCTAATAAAAACTAAAATAAAATAATAAAACTTAAAGAAAGAGAACTAAGGAAAAGAAATTGGGTTGTCTCCCATTAGCGCTAAGTTTACTATCTTCAACCAGACACTGCTTTGTGCTAGTCGTTCTTGTACGCACGAACTGCAAGACGAATACTTTCAACATGATCAACACCAGATTAAAGGCCAGAGTAGGATACAAGTCAAATTGAGCCTTCATATCCCCAAAACACAAAGTTAAAACTCCAGTGTCACATTGAATATTAGCCTTTGCAGTAGCTAGAAGGGGACGTCCAAGAATAATCGGAATTTTAGTAGATAAATAATGCACAGGCCCTGTATCAAGAACAATAAAGTCCATCGGATAATAAAATTTGTCAATCTGCATTAACACATCTTCAATAACACCACATGACTTCTTCACAGATCCATCAACAAATTCCAATGTAATTGGGCTTCGTTTCAGTTCCCCGAGACCCAATTCCACATAAACTGAATATGGCGTTAAATTCACGCTTGCTCCATGATCAACCAATGCTTCTTCGAATTTATGACTCCCAATGACACAAGATAGTGTAGGAATTCCAGGGTCCTGGAGCTTCGATGGATTTTTCCATAGATAGATATCACTCAACTTCTTGGTAAGAAAAACCTTTTCTTCACCATTCAACTTGCACTTATGTGAACAAAGACCCTTGAGAAATTTGGCATAGGAAGGGATTTGCTTGATAGCCTCAAGTAGTGGAATATTGATATGGACCTTTTTGAACAATAATGATGATCTTTCTTTGGCCTGATCAAAGCTTGAGGAAAAGGAGGCTTGTCCTTATAAGCTGAAAAAGGATCAAACTTTGATGAATTAAGGGACTTTGGGCTATTTACTTGAGCATTTTTACCCTTTACATCCACCGCTTCATTCTTTTCCACGTTGGTCTCTCGATCCTCCTTTGCCATTTGAACTTTATTATCCATTTGTGTGCCACTCTTAAGTGTGGTGATGGACTTGACTTTCTCATGTGATGGGTGATGATTCGAACTAGAGCTGATCTCATATACACCTTTCGGATTAGCTATGGGTTGACTTGGAAATTTGCCTTTCTCTCTTTCATTTACCGTACTAGCAAGCTGCCCCATTTGAATTTCCAATTTCTGAAGTGAAGCTTGAGTAGTCTGAATAGCAGCTTGTGTTTGTTGCTGGAAAACTTGGGTACTTTGTTGAAATGCAAGCTGACTTTGTGCAAGAGCAGTTATGCTATCCTCCAAAGACGACTTCTTAAGTTTGGAGAATCCTGGAGCAGTCCCTTGAAGTTGTGTGTTCCCTTGTGAAGGATTCAATACATTCCGCTGATTTGCATAATTGAAATTAGGGTGATCCCGCCATCCCGGATTATATATATTTGAGTACGGATTGTGCTTCGAAGAATACCCTTCTTGTCCAACAAAATTGACTTGCTCTTTATCTGAAAAAGAAGTTATCGGACAAATATTAGTCGCATGATCATTTTCTGAATAGATTGCACGTACATTAGACTTGAGAGCTTGTTGAGAACTCTGAGGCGATAAGGTCTTGATTAGTGCTTCGATATTCTTGTTCATGGAAGGCATCTCCACTTGCAGACCATTGTTACCACTTATTGCATATGCACTTCTTTTAGCCTAGCGTCCCCTTGTATTAAATTGCTGCGAATTCTCTACAAGTTCCTCGTACATTTCAATTGCTTCCTCATGACTCATCTTCATTAACATACCTTTGCAAGCGGAATCCACAATGGCTGTATTCAAATCATTTAATCCCTCATAAAATGCTTATACCTGTTCATCTTCGAGCAGATTATGATTAGGACAATTGACAAGCAATTTATTAAAGTGATCCCACACCTCATGGAATGAGTCGCCATCTCTTTGAATGAAGGATTGAATCTTTCTTTTCAATTGTTTTTTCTTGTGTGCAAGGAAAAATTTCTTTATGAACTTTTTAGCCAATTGTCCCCAAGCAATGATGGAATTGGCAGGTAATGAACGCAACCACTTTGACATCTCTTTTTAAAGAAAAGGGGAATAAAAGCAATTTAATCTCATTCGCACTAAGTCCCCTAATGTGTTGCGTTTTGCATATGTCGAAGAACTCTTGAATGTGTGCATAAGGATCTTCTTTTAGAGATTCTCCATTGAAGTGAGGAAGCATAGTAAGCAGTTGAGGAGATAACATACAAGTTCCGTCAATATTAGGTTGGAATGCAATGCGCGAGGGCTGATCCAAATCCTGAGGGTTAAAAGAATCCCTCATCGGCCTTCTAACCAGCACAATTTCTCGATCTTGCTCGGCCATCTCCGATTCTTTTTCTGAAGTTGGTGGAGTTTCGAGCACCTCTCCTTGAGATAAATGTTTCTGCTGCTGGTTTCGCAAAGTCTTCTCAAGTTCGTGATCAATAGGACTAAGTGCTAGATTGAGTGATCGACGTCCTTGCATCTACCATAATAAAGCAAAACTGAGCAGTACCCCAAAAAAAAAAAAAACAAACAAAACTTAAGAAAGAAGAACACACAGAAGAAAGGAGAAAAGAAAAATCACTAACAAATACAATTCTAAACTAACTATGATAAGCAACAATTAAAGTTTAAATTAGAAAAAGCAACCTCAGCAGCAATGGCGCCAAAAACTTGATGTGAATTTAAACTAACCTAATAAATAGATTAATCCAACCCAAATTTACTTGCAAGTGCACAAATTAGTTGTAGTACAAATATGTAAATACGAGATCGAATCCACCAGAGTTGATTTAACAATTTAATCCTGTAACTATTACTTAACAAATTGTAATAAAGATTGGGTTTGTATTGAAGAATAATTAAAATTAACAATGATTAAACATAAATATGATTGAGAACAAAAGTAAGAAAACACTAAGGCTTTGATTCCACCACTAATTGTCATACCCTAGTATCCAATTGTCAACCCCTGAATTATCAAATTAATGAAAACAACTTCCATACATATGTCTGTGGTCAGGTACACATGCCAATAATTTCTCAAAGAGATGTTAATTTTACTGTGATCAAGCTTGAACTCAACTATTCCTATAGTCTTTATATCGATGGTCTGGTATACACAAACATGTACAAATCCAATTAAGCGTAGTGAGAAACAAATTAACCACTTATCAACTTGGTCACGTCAAACAAATAGTTAGTTTTCTAGGAAGCCACACAAACCTATATTCGTCTACGGTCGAATCAAAATATAAGTTCATGATTCTCATTCACAAAGCATCGATAGAATCCAATTAATGGTCAGAAATAAATTAATATGCAAATAATTTCAATATCAAAATCCTAGGCTATGGTCAAGCACAAAGAACCAACTATTAAAATTACAATTCCTCTAGTGAATGAAAACTAATCATCAATCTGAAATTCACAAATTGAACAATCAAATAACTAGAGTAATCATAAATAGGGCTTCCTCTTAGCCCCATGAACAAAGAATTCATAGTAATTCTAAGAAGAAAATTTTGCATAAAATAAAACTAGAGAAAAAGAACCAAATTGTTGCCGCTCTGTCGCTGCTTTCTTTGTTTCATGCTAGAAGAAGAAGTCGGAGATACCCCCCCCCCCCAAGCCTTTGCTTCTTATCTTTATGTACTGCTCATTTCCAATTCGTAGGACCCCCTTCTTCTAATAAAATTGAGGATTTTATTCCTTGATCTCACAAATATTTTCTCCTGACTTGTCGATTGCCAATCCTTAGAGCCATCGATTGGAATTCTATTGGCAATAGTAATTCCTTGTGTGTAAAGTTGAGAAGCCTCCTTTGTAAGTCAACTCCAAATAAATAAGATTTCCCAAAACCCAATTGCCTTCAACCTAATAATAAAATAACAAATAATTAAATAAATGAACCCAATGTTAATAGCATGACTAAAACGTAACGAATGTGCTGAGACCATGTTAAATTTTACTTTTAACAATAAGCATCCTAATCCTTATAAATTACAAAAACTAAAGTAATTTACTCACAATAGTCTTAATGAGACACTAACAAATATAAATAATAGGGTAACAATTGTATTAAATATGTGTCTATCAGGGTCTAAACATCTATAGCATTTGTGAGGCAAGTTATAGCCAATGAAGACACAGAGCTTGCTCTTAGCTACCAACTTTGAATTTGTGTAAGGTTTGAGCCAAGGGTAGCATGAACATCCAAACACCATGAGTTGACGATAATCTAGCATTTTCTTGAAGAATTGTTCCCATGGAGATGGTTTTGATGGAGGTGGCAATCGATTGATCAGATACATAACAATGAGAAAGGTCTTCACCCATAATATGTAGTGAACTTTGGAAATAACCAGAAGAGTTCTTGTTGTCTTGACAATGTGTCTGCACTTGCATTCCACACAACTATTTTGTTATGGTGTGTAGGGGCAGCCAAGATGTTGCTAAATGCCATGGTTAACAAGATGATTCTTGAATACAGAAGAAAGAAATTCACCCTTTCTCAAAGTACCAATTTTATTTCCAGAGGGGTTCTCAACAATAGCTTGAAATTGAATAAAAGTAGTAAAAACATCAGATTTACACTTGAGAGGAAACATCCATACATACTTTAGTGAATAGTTGCTTCAACCCTGCTTTCTTCTTAAGTAGGCTGTCTAATGCAATATAGTTGGTGGAGAATCGAGTGGTAGCTGGACGAATAATTTCTCCTTTGCAAAATCCACGCATCTTTGCCAACAACCAACCGTGATTGTAAATATAATTTGTGATCGTTCTAGCTCTTTTTACGATGTTTGTACCATACTTAGGGCTTCCGTATTTAGACCTCGTATAAATACTCGGGGGACTCAAATGTAATTATGTTATAAATGGAGGGGCAATTATGTAAAAAAGGGAGAAGCCCTTATTCTATAAAAGGTATCCTCATCCTCACAAACCTCAGGCCTCCTCACCCTCATAAACCTCAAGCCCTCTCACCCTCACAAAGCTCATCTCTCTCAAGCTCTCATGCTCACAAATAGAAAGCCCTATCAAACTCTCTCTTTCTCTAGGGGGCTCCCCCTCACCCTTGTAATCCATACATACAGTCAGAAAAATACAATATCAGTGTGGACGTAGCCCAAACATTGGGGTGAACCACGATACATCTTGTGTTATTTACTTTCTTACAAATTCACGGTCGGATTTACGTTGTCCCAAGTTCCCTCCGGTTTTGTGCATCAACATTTGGCACTGTTTGTGGGAATTGACACAAAAAACTATGTTGGTTTTCTTTCATTTTTTCACCTCCACCGTGAATCTGCAAAACCTGCAAAACTCAAAAGATAACCAAAGCTCTCTCTCTGCCTCTCTTTTGCTTCTGATCTCTTTCACCTCTTCAAACAAAACACCACAAACTCTCTCTCTCCCCTCTCTCTCTCTGCACCTCAAAAACCAGCATCTTCTTCGATCTTCCATGCCCATTTCCCCAATGCAGCTGACTACGCAATCATGGGCTACACCCAGTCCAAGATCAAAAACCATTCCAAGTGTTTATTTAAAAAAAAAATATCTTGTCTAATTTTGAAGTGCATTTTGTGGGTTTTCAATGGCGTCATCCAAGCAAATGGAAGAGGAGACAGCTGCCCGTGAACCGACTGACGTGAACAGAGGTGTTGTTAAGGAAGAGACGGTCAGGGTGGAGACTACTTATGTGACTGATAATCTGGGAAGGCTAACAGAGTTTGCGGAGTGCGAGGAGAAGCCTGGTGTGCTCGGGTCGATGATGAAGGCAGTGACAGGGACTTTGGAGCATGCCAAGGAATTTGTGGTGGGGAAACCCCACCATGAAATTCAGTTTCAGAGACTTGCGGTGAAGACTTCTTAACACTTCTTTGACCTCCTCTCCCTCGCTCGCTCGCGGGGACAGTTTTGGTCTTCTGTTTTCCTCTGCTCTGCTGTCATCGTCGCCGTCAGTTTCGTACTCATTCTCGCCTCTGACCTCCTCCACATCTATGTCCTCGATTCTTTGGTTCTCTGCGGTGAGAAATGAAAGTGGGGTCGCCGTCTGTGCTTCGAAGAACGCAAATAATCAGCCACTTACCGGTGTGGTTTTTGAGCCGTTTGAGGAGGTGAACAAGGAGCTTGACCTCGTCCCTACTCTCCCACAAGTCTCTCTCGCCCTCCAGAAGTTCATTGATGAAAGCAAGGCCACCATTAACGAGCATATCAATGTGAAGTACAATGTCTCGTACATTTACCATGCCATGTTCGCCTATTTCGACAGGGAAAATGTAGCGCGTAAGGGGTTTTTCAAGGAATCGATTGAGGAAGAAAGGGATCATGCCAAGAAATTAATGGAATACCAGAATAAGCATGGTGGAAGAGTGAAGTTGCAGTTGATTCTGATGCCTGTGTCGGAGTTCGATCATCCAAAGAAAGGAGATGCTTTATATGAAAGTAGAAAAAAAGAAGAGAAAAAGCAGAAAGCATGGCTACCCACTAATGCACAACAGCCCAAGCTCCAAGTTGATTAAGGGAATCAACTTAGCACGATGACAGCGCAGAAGATGCATACCAACTTTCATCATGCATGTTCCCACTCTTCACAGACGACACCATGATGTTAAAGAAAAAGAAAAAGGAAGAGGAAAAGAATAGAAAAAGAAAAAGACATAATTGTGGTGAGGATGGCATGCAGAAGAGGGAATTATAGGCGTGACCCATTGAGCAGAAGGTCGGCTTTATTTTTGAATGATGTAATTTATTTTTCTTATTTTTCAGAGACATCTGTATAAATCCCATCAGAGGGTAATAGTAAAAAAAAAAAAGCCCAAAATTATGGGCTGGAATGTTATGTGGAAGGCGAAGGCCCATATGCCCAAAAGAGGCAGGCCCTCTATTATCACCAACCAGATGATCAAAAGTACGCCCAGTACTACAAAAATTATTCTGCAGCCTACCGCTATTACCACCAACCATGTGATCAAAAGTATGCCCAGTAATCCAAAATTATTCGGTAGTCTGCCGCTATTATCACCAACCAGGTGATCAAAAGTACGTCCAGTACTCCAAAATTATACATGAGCATCACTCATGTCAATCATACATAAACATTTCATGAGCATCACTCATGTCAATCATACATAAACATTTCATGAGCATCACTCATGTCAATCATACATAAACATTCATGACCATCATTCATGTCAACATTCATGAGCATCACTCATGTTAACATTCATGAGCATCGTCAACATCCATTTGCATCACCATGTCAATCAACATAAACATTCATGAGCATCACTCATGTCAATCTAGCTTCAAAAACTTCATTTACAGAGCTCTAGCTTCAAAAACTTCATTTACAAAAGCTCCAGCTTTAAAAGCTTCATTTACAAAGCTCTAGCTTCAAAAGCTTCACTTGCAAAGCTTCACCTACAAAGCTTCAGTGCAGGGTATACAACTACCACCTCCGAACAACCGTCACTTCAGCCCATACATGGATTCAATTTGAAGTCTCCAGCCAACAGACTCTATTGATCGAAGACTTGGGGGACTACACTATGTACCATATATTGGGCCTCATGAAAAATACTTAGGGGACTTAGCCCATTATTTTTGTATTGAGGAGCGAGCCCTTATTCTATAAAAGGGTCTCCCTTACTTTCATTAGAGAGCATCCATTATTCATGTACTGAGGAGCGAGCCCTTATTTTATAAAAGGGACTCCCTCACCTTTATTAGAGAGCATCAGCTGAGCAACCGCCTTGCCGCGAGCATCACTCTTAGCCCATCACTTATGTATTGAGGAGCGAGCCCTTATTCTATAAAAGGGACTCCCTCACCTTCAACGCCACAAACTAAGCCAACCAAAGCAACATAAGCCACAAGCAGAGCAGCCTCGCAACATGTACTACTTCTAGTTGAGCATCACTTCAGATTGAGCACCGCCTCATATCGAGCATCAGTTCAAGACAACATCTAGTTACTTCGGCCCACACATGGACTGAATTTCAAGTCTCCAGCCAAAATACTCTCTTGACTGATGACTTGGAGGACTACTGTTTGTACCATACTTAGGGCCTCTGTATTTAGACCTCGTAATATTTAAAAAGGGGAGGAGCCCTTATTCTATAAAAGGGCCTCCTCACCATCACAAACCTCAAGCCTCTTCACCCTCACAAAGCTCATCTCTCTCAAGCTTTCATGCTCATAAACAAAGAGCCCTTTCAAACTCTCTCTTTCTCTGGGGGACTCCCCCTCACCCTTGTAATCCATACATACAGTCAGAGAAATACAATATCAGTGTGGATGTAGCCCAAATATTAGGGTGAACCACGATACATCTTGTGTTATTTACTTTCTTACAGATTCACGGTCGGATTTACGTTGTCCCAATACCCCTTCGGTTTTGTGCATCAACATATGACATTAGTAATATTCTCTCTCTTCCCCATTTCCTCAAACATGAGATCAATACAATGTGCTGCACATGATGTCCAAAACACATTATGATGCTTCATTAACTTTTTTCCAGCTTTGACAAATGCAGAACCGTTGTCAGTCATGACTTGGACAACATTATGCTTTCCCACCTCCATGATTACATCCCTCAATAATTTGTAAATATACTTGTAGTTTTTTATATAGTATGAAGCATCAACGGACTTAAAAAAAATTGTCTTTCCCTTGGAGTATACCATGAAGTTTGTGATAGACAATTTGGTCGGGCCAGTCCATCCGTCACACATGATTATGCAACCATTAGTTTTCCACTTTGACCTCAACTTGTTAACATACTCGCCAATGCCTTTATACTCCATTTCCAAATATTTGTTTCTTACCTCATAGGGAATGGGAGGTTGTACTCCAACACCGGCCTGTTGACATCCCAATACCATATTTTTGAATTGATGTGATGATGCCTTCTCAGCAGGGACATTTTCAAAGTTAAAGAACTTGCTAATTAGACGCCCCATTCCCTATTTCACATTACCTCCAGTGAAATAACTCCAAACACTCTTTTGACATGCTTTGGATGACTTATATAAACTTGGGGCTATTGGTGGTGTTGGTTGTGATTCTCTAACACTTCCTCCCCGTCTCATTTGTGCACCACCACTTGTCCCGGAACCTTGTGCTTTATTAGGAATTTTATGAAGGTGTTTTCTTTCCCATGTTGACTGTTTGGAGGCACGTAATGCTTATTTGAAATTGCGTCATTCTTCAGGTCCTATGTCATCATCACATTCGTCTTCATCGTCATCATCATCACTATCAACTGCTTGGCCAATGACTTCTCCTCGTAGCCCAGCTTGAATATTTTCCATTTCATGTGTTTTCTTTTCCTTCTGGTGTTTTTTATTTTTTAATAATGTGGTGATGAATGTCTTCACTTATGGGGGGACATTATCGCATCGTTGGACATTATTTCCTGGATCTAATCCACTAAGATGGTACTTAAGTCGTGTCACTCCGCCACTCTTCATTACCCGACCACAATACTTGCAAATTGTGCCATGTTTGTTTCCGTCTATTGGGTCTCCATGTTCCTAAGCTGGATCACGTTTAGTAACTCCACTAGACATCTTAAACGTACCTATATTTATTTTTCATGGAAATTAGGCAATTATTTTTTGGCCAAAAAATATAGTAGTGACGGTTATATAAGAGAACCTAAATAATAAAGTTATTCTACAGAAGAATTAAATAGGAAGTAAAGAAAATGATTGTAAGAATTTAAGTAATTATAAAAATAATATGGAATAATAAAAACTAATATTAATGAATAATAATCAGATTTGATAATAAAATAATAAATAACATTAAACATATTAAAATTATCCTAGGGAATAATTATACAACATTACTTAATTACTTCAAAAAATTAACATGCAAGTATTATTTGGTTCTTAGATCACATGCACGGGTCCACACAATTTTTTTTGTTGTTGTATAAATTACAATAATATAAATATAAGTTTGTAAACTTAACTTAAATATGGAACCCTTTGTGTAAAGGCCAAATAGAATCTGCGTGGACCAACAATAAAATAATAATTACACAAATGTAACAAATCTGGAACTTTCGATGTCGTACGTAGCAGCAAAACCTCGACGATCCTCTGCAGCTTGCCATTTGTGAATAAATGAGAGAGAAAGAAGGTATTTAATATTTAATTTGAAGTGGCGCAAGCTGCAGATCCATTTATTCAGTTTGAAGCTCTGAAAGGGCTCTGGAAAGGCTTTGAAATGGCTAAGGGAAAAAGAAGAAACGAAAAGGTGTAATAGAGGTTTTTCAAATTTCGAAGGGTCAAAAAAGGTGTGATGATCCGATACTCTGGGAATGTAAAGGAGTTGGAAGTGGCACACAGTTTTGAGTATGAAACCACTACTTTTTGTCTTTTCAAAAGTTGTCAAAAGTTTAAGATTTATACATATAATATATATATATATATATATATATATCGTTTGGGGGATTTATATTATATATATATATATATATATAAATGTTATATGAATTATTTGGAAGTTTTTTTTTCTCTCGGATAACACACACACACACACACACACAGACCCTCAATCTCTCGATCCTTCTCCCTCATTCCTCTCCTTGTTTCTTCTCCGGTTCTCCCCCTATCTTTTCTCTGCAACTCTCATTCCCAGAGCAAATAAACACACACACACCCTACTTCCCCGTGTTTCCCCCTTCCCCAATCCCTCGAACCTTATCCCTCATTCCTTTCATTGTTTCTTCTCCCCCATCTTTGCAAGTCTCCTTCTCGGAAAACAGACACACCACACCCATACCCCATCGTGACCTCCACCACAGTGGCGCACACTCTGGCGAGCACCATCACCACATGTGGACCGTTCTTCCTCCCTTTCTCACTTCCCAGCGAGCACCATCAGGCAAGGGGAGGCCTTGTTTAGGCCGTACGAGGTGGAGGATCCATCAAACCCGAGTGGGTTTTGGGATCCGAAGAAAAGGGATTGCTCATTTTGATGGGTCTGAGCGTGGATTGCAAAGAGAGGCGCATATCTTGGTGGCTGCGACGACGGAGCCTCGACGATATTATCGATAATATCGCGATATTATTGATATTATCGATATTATCACGATATATTGACGATAATTAAATGAATAAGTGTGAAAATATCGTCATCTTAAAAAAATAATATTATCAGCGATATTTCACCGATAATATTGATATTTTAGACCTTGGTCATCACCTATAGATAGTAAATAAGTAAAAGCTATTAAGTATGCAAGTTAGCAATACAGTTAGAAATACAGTTAGCTTAGTAAATTGGTTAGTATTTGGTTAGACTAGTTAAGCTTTCTCTTATAAAAATAGTTGTGTAACCTTCATTCAATCAATCAATACAAATCATATTTCTCTCTCTAAACTCTCTCTCTTTAGATCTCTCTTGTTTCTCTCTATTATCTTCCTCATCCTCTGTACCAATTCTTTATCTTTTACAATGTAGTTAACATGGTATCAGAGTCGCTAGGCTCACGCTATAGATTCTAGTGGTTCCACTTCCCATTATTTTTCATCTGTTTCTAGCTTAGTTGTTTCCAAATTTTCATTAGATGTTTGGATAAATTTCTGGGTGCTTCCGCGATCTTCGTTTTACTTCTGGGTTGATTTTTCTGGACTGTGATCAGAGATTTCTCTACTGAACGTGATTAATTTTCACCGATCTTTAGTTCTCATCGATTTTGGGGATTGATTTTGTTGTTCTGATACAGAGTCAGCAAGTAAGTACCTTGAGTCATGTTCACAAGGTATTCGAAGGAAAGCCTGAGAGAAGAAGTGTGGTACCCGAATCTGTTTCTTGACGAACCGATTTCAATTCACGGTGTTCTGGGCCCGTCCTTGATCCTAGTGATGTTAATCAGGGTTGGGATATTATCATATCGCCGGCTTGTGATTCCAATTCCAACATGGTTTTTGATGTTTTTTATGCCAAGAACATGGTTGAATGGTCTCGGATCATCCTATTGCTAAGCTTGAAAGGGTTTGTTTCTTTCGATGTAGGGCTGAACTCTGTTCTTGATCGTTGTTCAGGCATTTCTTGTGCTGTGATGGCTTTTTAGGCTTGTAGGGCACCGTATAAGGCTGCAGGTTCTTGAAAGCTTGTGAATTGTGGGAGATCATAAAGGTTTGAAGTCTGTGACAATCTTTCTTCCACCAAGCTTGGAGCTTGAAGCGTATCATTCCCCTTTGCTCGAGAAGATTGTAAGGTTCCATATTCTGCCTTAGATCGATAAGAGACTTCTGGTTTTCTCTCTCAACATTCTTGGGTTAAGATTTAAGTTCTTATCAGGTTCTTGATTTCTGGTTTCCACAGTGCACATAACCTGTTTAATTAAATGTTTCAGTAACAAAATGTTCACTATTTTGTCCATTAGTAAGGCCGATAGCCAAAGAGTGATATATTGAATTTACACTCCGCTTGTTTGTTTTCTTGTGAATCTTTTTTGGGTTCTTCCAGTTGTTTGTGATATTTTCTTTCAAGATTCTTCATGTCAAGATCAATGTTTGTGATACTTGGAATTTTTGGATTCAAGAATTTTGGTCATCGCTAGATTGTGCAATTTGTATGGTGGTGTCCAGTTCTTTCTCTGCTTCACTGATATTCTGCAAGTTTATTGGGTTTGATCTTTCTGCAACTCGTACTCTCCTTCATCACAATGTCTAGAGTATGGTCATCTGAACCTCAACAAGCAGAAGGGAGATAAGTCATCTTTGCATCTTGTTGCAGCTCGTCACCAACTTTAGCAGGTTCTAGAACTAGTGGCAAGTCATTTGACACATTTGACATTGACGCTAATATTGTTGCCCAATCAACGGCAAAGGGGTCCACTGATTTTGCCTCCATATGCATCCCATTAACTGGAGTATTATGGGTTTCTATAATGCTAATTGAAAGAATGGTGCAGTATTTTCTTTATTACAGTCTATAATGTCGAGTCTAACCAACTCAATTGTTAGCATGAATCTACAGTAAGTCAGGTTATATGATGAAGTTTGTAGAAGTTGTTAACAGTAAATTCCAGAAAGGGTAATTCCGTGATGTGAGTAGGTAAATCCCACGAAGGGTAGAAGAAATTGTTAATGGTAAATCCCACAAAGGGTAATTCCGTGATGTGAATAGGTAAATCCCACGAAGGGTAATCCTACATAGATGTGAATTTTCTGTTGTTGAAATTGTGAATGCCGAAGCCATTGTTAAGAGTAGTTGTTTTCAGTAAAATCCACAAAGGGCGATCCCGTGGTACTATAGTTAAGACCAATGCCACACTATAGTTTGTTATTTTTCTATTTTTAAAGGCTGAAGCCAATGTTAAATGAAGTTGTTGACAGTAAACCCCACGAAGGGTAATCCCGCAAGAAATTGTTATAACCAGCCTGAGGGTGTGTTACAATTTTATAAGAGGTTGTTCTTTAATTGAAGCTCATGTGAGAGGCAGTGGAATATTGGATGTTTTGGATGGGAATATTGGATTTTTATATGAGCAAGTACCATTTGTGCATTTTATCGACAAGTGTTATCTGTGAGCAGAACTTTGTGAGTTTGGCTTGTCGTGGTGAGAATTTAGATGATGTGTCTGCTGAAAAGAAATGACAACGCAAGACTAAGCAGAGAAATGAAAAACCAGTGCAGTTAAAAGAAAACAGTGCTGCAGTTCTTGGATTTGGTAAAGAAGAGTTACAGCCAGATATTATACCACCTGAAAATTCATTAGGCAATCATAGTAGGGATGTTCTATATGATGTGACTATTGGACATCAATTTCTTTCCTCGAGCCATCTTCCCTGCAATCTTGTGTTTTGGAACTCTGTACCCCTTGCTACATAGGCTGTGGTCCTCCTGTATTTCAGCTGATTGGCCATCTCATCAAATGAAGTTGCACAATGATCAATACCAGAACTCTTGAACCCTATCTCCAATTGTTTTGAAGTTTCTCTGCAGTGCGTCCATTTGTCCATATTTCAATGTTGGTTATTTGAGACTTTGCTATGGGATTGCAAGATTGCAAATGGTTCAACTTTGTGTTCTATTTTCTGGTTTCATAGCAGTGATTGCAAATGTTCTTCCAATCTCAAACTGGGTTTCCCCAGTTGAGATTGAGGGGGAGTATTAAGTATACAAGTTAGCAATACAATTAGAAATACAGTTAGCTTAGTAAGTTGGTTAGTATTTGGTTAGAGTAGTTAGGCTTTCTCTTATAAAAACAGTTGTGTAACCTTCATTCAATCAATCAATACAAATCATATTTCTCTCTCTAAACTCTCTCTCTCTCTAGAATCTCTCTTGCTTCTCTCTATCATCTTCCTCTTCCTCTATACCAATTCTTCATCTTTTACAATGTAGTTAACAAAAGCAAGAAGATAGGTAATTAACTAATAAGAAGAGGAGAGATATTTGAATTACCAGTTTCAATCAGAGTCAAGCACTTTCACATGACTTGTCGAAGAGATGGCGATACCATCAGTGTTGGGGCTGTCTTCTGGTGCAGTTATATGAATGTTTGAAATGTAGACATCATTACATCTATGCATCCGGATATGGTTTCTTGGGCTATCAATAGAAGCAAATCCACCCAGTTGAAGATTGTCACACTGGTCAAAGTGTATAGCCTGCAACGACAATGATATACTCAAAACTACTGGTATTTCGTAACTCAATAAATGAAAAAATAATGCCAATAGTTGAAGTTTGTCACACTGGTTTAATTTTTAAAACTGTTGCATTCCAACATATAATTTCTTTGTTAAAAAATAAATGAAAAACGATTTGGAACCGTCCAGAATTTAGCAGTTTCACGGAGTTTTATTTTTTATTTTTGCGAAACTCTATCAGATAAGTTAGTTTAGCCATTTGACTACTATTGTTCATCCGTGGACATGAATAAGAAAATACGAGTCCCTTCAGCCATGTTGCAATACGTTTCAATGATTTTTTTTTTTTTTCTGGCAATTTTGAAAAAAATACGCATCAAATGGCTAAATTTTTTATGATTCCAGTCAATGGACTACATAATTCGGAGTATGACTTTCTTTTCTTGATTTACTATATACAATGTAGTGATCAGGAATCATGAAAAACAGTTAATTACCGTAGGTGCATTACAACCCTCGTAATTAGTCACCTGAACGCACACACAGAGACACAAAATCATTTAGAAATTTCTTGAGTTTATGAGTATATAGTCTAAAAAGATTAATGGAAAGAGAATACATTGGAGACTTTTGTGTTGTCAATTGCTTGAGCTGCTTTATTTCTCCACCACAGATAACCGTGGCCATTAATCTCTCCTGTTCCTACAACCGCCAGATTGCTCACGTTTGAGAAGCACAGCCAGCATCCGGATTGACACTCATTCCAGTCACTAAGATTAGAGGGTGCCTCAATATTCCCTAAAATCTAAAGCCCGCGAAATTAATATCAAATGGAGAAAAAGGCTTCAAGTAAACTCTGATTAAATGAAGGGCTGTGATCAATGAGACTCTGATATATTATATATTTACCTGGATTTTAACTCTGTCTACCTTGCAAGGACCCTCAAATTTCAGAGGTTTCAGTTGGTATGTTTTCCCATATGGGATTTTCAGGACATGTTTCGCACCCTCAGTTCCACACGTTCTTTCCCATGCATTGAAGAAAGCCTAATTTATTTGGTCACATACAATTAAAGAAAAGTGATCAGATAAAACTTCGAGTTCTAAATAATTTTTTTTGAAAAATGAATTTGAAGTGCCAAGAACATTTTTGAAAAATGATTTTAGCATGTTTATCTTTTTTTTTTCTTTATTCTTATTATTTTATCTTTGTTGGTGTAGCAGAAATTGAAGGTTCCTTGAAAAATAATCTTAGAAGCAGATATATAAGAATGAGAGATTTTTCAATGTGACAGTCACACGAAATGGTACACCACGTGTCCCTATAGAAATGGTGGGTTATGTGTGTTAAAAGATTAATAACTTAAAAATTAAAAAATTTCACCATTTGCATATAAACACGTGGTGTATCATCCGTGTTCCCATCACAACTAAAAATTTCTCTATAAGAAGAGAGAAATTATTTACGCGGGTATCTTCAGCTATGTCATTTCCAGTGGCACCAAAATCAAGCACATTAGAAGTACCGTTTTGGCCAAAACCAATACCGAAAAAAGATGATGCAATAACCAAAAGCAGAAAGCTAACTGAAGGGCTCTCCTGCACAACATAAACAAGAAAATTTAAAGAATGGAGAGCAAGAATGGCTATAGTAAAGTTACATATAATCACACCCTGTTGGCTCCTAATGTTAACATTCTAAATTTGATATTTATAAACTTTTTGAAAGAAAAAAAATATTTCAGAATTTTATAAACTTGCTGATCTGATAGAAGCGAATAGGATTATGGTGATATATATATATATATATATATATATATATATATATATATATGGAAATCTTTTCTTGCCAAAAAATAACGATATAAGATGCCTATGTTAAGGGACTATAGAGCTGTATCATTGATTATAACGATTCTTATTTTGTGGTTCAAATTCATAGTCTAACAATGTAAGCATATATAACTACTATGAGATATATATATATATATATATATATATATTTGTACTATACTTGACCAATCCCGAAACTACTGAGCACCAGTCAACGTTATACCGTCAAGAACCCAGAAGAGTTTCCCTCCAACCATGAGGCCAATCACAGCGCAACACGTGTCGACATCAGTAGCCAATCATAGCGCGACACGTGTTAACATCAGAAGCCAATCACAACACAACACGTGTCAATGTCAGAATGAAACTAGAAACTCTCTTCTATAAATAGAGATCATTCTCTCACAATATTTCCTAATGTCATTTGTACTAAATCATTCACTTGTACTCACTAAAGGAGAGCCTGAACCTATGTACTTGTGTAAACCCTTCACAATTAATGAGAACTCCTCTACTCCGTGGACGTAGCCAATCTGGGTGAACCACGTACATCTTGTGTTTGCTTCCCTGTCTCTATCCATTTACATACTTATCCACACTAGTGACTGGAGCAATCTAGCAAAGATCACAAACTTAACATTTTCTGTTGTACCAAAGTCCTCACTGATTTTGTGCATCAACATTTGGTGCCGTCTGTGGGAACGACACTTATTCTCACTCTCTTCAGCTTTGTTAAGCTGGTATCCACCATTCGTACACTTTCTTTTGACCAGGCATCCCTCTCCAACATGGGGAGCGAAGGAAGCCACAGCACATAGAATGACACCCCTCTTGCACCTAGTGTGAAGCAACGAAAGAAGGAAGGAAAAAAGGTTGCTCTTCAAGCTAAATTCGATGAGCTAGAAGCTATCAAAACAACAAGATAGCAATGAAGAATGAGGTCCTCCAGGAGCAGTATGAGAAGCTCTTTGAGACGCTCCACAAAACTATGCGTACTCAAACACGCGAGCTTGTTGCCCCTGTGGACATCAACCATCATTTGGGTGCCCCCCAACACGAAGGGTCACCTTCATTCGACATGGGTATCCCTGATGAGGAGTGAGCTAATCATCAAAACATTGATCAACATAAGACTTCTTTCAACCCAGCTGCTTCGACCCGAAGCAAGAGAAGTGGAGGAAGACACCTCCTTGCAGAAGGGTTGGAAGGATCGAAAGCCATTTATCGTGACTGCCGAGACTTCCTAAAGCAATGTCGAGAGAATCCCCTATACATATGCCCGAAGATCAATGACCCAAGGGTTTCTGAAAGACTCGGTCCCCTCCCACGACCTAGGCCAGCAACCAATCTAGGGAAGGAAAGACGTATCCTAGAGGAACATGAAGGTACATGGGACTTTGAGGTATTCCGACAGACTCGCCCTAGAAGTCAGTATGGCGAGTTCAAGGAAAAATCACACGCCTTTGCTCAAACTTTCCTACTTCCAAGAGGCGATGGAGACATTCGAAAGAAAATCCTAGTGGTACATGACTCCACTCAAGACCCCCTTGTCCTACAGCTCATTGAGGAAGTAAACAAGTTGAAGGCCGAACGTCAGGCTGAGATACCTGACTGGAACCAACCCAGGTTTGGCCCTCTCACAAGGAGGATCCTCGACACCCCCTTCAAGCGAAGACAAAACAAAAGCTTGGTTTACAACTCTATACTGAAAGGGAGGACCCAATTGAACACCTTAACCTCTTTGAGTCCACCATGGCATATTGGATGCACACCGACGAAGAGTGATGTCTTCTCTTCCCCTCCACCCTCTCTGACGGAGCTCTAAACTGGTATTGCCGTCTTCCACCTGAGACAGTAGACTCATTTGAGGAAATGAGAAAACTGTTTGTCTCTCAACACATCTTTCAGACTGATAGCTTGCATTCTGCAAATGACTTGTACACTATTCACCAGAAGCCGGACGAGTCACTACGAGAGTGTGCTGGTCGTTTCAGCCATGAGTATTCTCGCTGCGCTGAGGCAGATGAAAAGACCGCCCTCAAGGCCTTCATGGCAGGCCTACATGATTGTTTCTTCAAGTACATGATCAATACCAACACTTGGAAGACTTACTCTGAGGTGATGGCACATGCTTACAATCATGCCTCCGCCGAGGCAAGGACATATCAAGGGAAATCCCCCACAACCACCCATTATCAGCAAGTAGGGAGTGGAAGCCAGATCTAACCAAATGAGAATACCTCGACCTTCCAAACGGCAGCGGTGCCTCCCCCTGCCTTACTTAATACTTTGCCAAGTCAACAGACATATCAATCTCAGGGCAAAAGGAAAGATTTCCATCCTCACCATTCTCATTTTAGTAAAAGAAGTAAGGGACACTACCGCGATAACCAAGGGTATCGTCATGATAATCCCCGATCCCAGGCAGTCAACACAGTGGGTCAAACACGTGTCAGGACAACCCCTACCCCGAGGTATGAGGCATACACACCTTTGAATGCCACATGCGTGGTCATTTACCCCAGCATAGCACACTTGATACTGAAGCCAAAGTCGAGGCACCCGGATTACAAGCCCACGAAGAATACAGGCACGTTTTGCTGCTACCACGAGCATAACGACCATGACGGCGAGAAGTGTATCACCCTTCGTGATCATATTGAAGCTTTGGCACGTGAAGGAAAAATTGATCAATTTCTCCTTCACCCTCCAAGGGGTAACCGTAACCAACACTAGGTAAATGTGATATATTCCATAAGTGGTGGCACACCCATATCTAAATCTTCTAACAGGGCCATGAAAAATAGTGAACGAACTTTAAGGTCCGGCCACTAAGTGTTTCACGTGGAAGACATCAAATGAGGTAAGTATTAAAAGCCTAACTAGGATCCAATATGTTTCTACGCTGAGGAAGAAAGAGGTATCATCTACCCTCACAACGACCCACTGATCGTGGAAGCTCACATAACCAACTTTGAAGTACGACGAATCCTAGTAGACACGGGGGCTTCGGTCAATATCATGTTTGCTGAAGCTTTCAGGGCACTTAATATAGCTGAACACTTGCTTGACCGCTCGATTTCCCCTCTAATAAGCTTCTCTGGTGATATCGTGCAACCTTTGGGGAGCATACACTTACCTTTCACCATTGGTACATGCCCTTACACAGCTACCATTACCACTAACTTCCTGGTGGTTGATTGCCCAACGGTATACAATGTCATCTTCGGACACACAGGCATCAATGATCTCAAGGCCATGATATCCATACATATGTTGTTGATAAAATTTCCAACCCCTATGGCAATGGTTACATCAGAGGAGATCAACTTAGTGCAGGATCATGTTATAACACTTCAGTCAAGCAACAACACCTGCCAGTTCCCAAGGAAACCCTTTCTATACATGACCAAGTCATAAAGACCAGCCCAGACGAAGCCAACTTGGATCTTCACGGTGGCGACAGTCAACCTGACGATCCTCGAGATGACTCTTTCACCCAGCAAGCACAACCCACTGAAGAGTTGGAGAATGTATCTATCTCAAAAGATTATCCGGATCGCATGGTGAAGATTGGTACCACCTTGTCACCACCCATTCGGTTGGCATTGATCTCTTTTTACAAGAGAACATTGAGGTCTTCGCCTGGTCATACGAGGACATGCCAGGCATCTCTCCCAATATAATCTGTCATCGCTTAAGTATTGACCCCAAGACCAGGCCAGTGAGACAGAAGTGAAGATCTTATGACGCTGAACGGTACAAGGCAATGAAGGCAGAAGTTGAAAAACTCAAAGGCATAGGCTTCGTCTGCGAAGTCAATTATCCAACGTGGGTAGCAAATGCTGTCCTTGTTAAGAAGAATCCGACCAAGGAAAGTCTCCTGCTCCAAAAGATCTTGTGAAGAATGTGTGTCGATTACACCGACCTAAATAAAGGATGCCCGAAGGATATCTTTCATCTTCCTCTCATAGACAGACTTATAGACTTTACGGCAGGGTGTGAACTCCTGAGCTTCATGGATGCTTACTCAAGATACAACCAAATCCTCATGAACCCTCCGGACCAAGAACACACAGCCTTCATTACTGATAAGGGACTATATTGCTATAAAGTCATGCCCTTCGGCCTAAAGAATGCAGGAGCGACTTATCAGAGACTGGTTAATTCAATGTTCGCCGAACAAATTGGGAAGAGCATGGAAGTTTACGTTGATGATATGCTAGTCAAGAGCAAACATGCTGACCAACACATCACCAACCTATTTGAAACTTTCACCATTCTAAAGAGGTATCGAATGAGGTTGAACCCCAACAAATGTGCCTTCGGCGTAGGCTCTGGCAAATTCTTGGGCTTCATGATAAGCCAACGAGGCATTGAGGCTAATCCCGAGAAGATCAAAGCAATCCTCGACATGAAAGACATCCAGAGCCTTACTGGTAAGGTGGCAGCCTTAACTAGGTTCATCTCTAAGGCCACCAACAGATGTGCTCCTTTATTCAAAGCACTTAAGGGAAGTAAGAAGTACATTACATGGACTGATGAATGTGTTGAGGCATTCAATAACCTCAAAGACTACATGAGTAAAGCCCATTTGCTCTCCAAACCTGAAGTTGGTGACACTCTTATTATCTATCTGTTGGTATCGGCTTCAGCAGTAAGTTTCGTTCTCATTGGAAATGATGGTAATGTCGAACGGCCTGTCTACTACGCTAGCAAGGCCTTACAAGATGCGGAGACATGATACTCTAACATTGAGAAATTCGCTCTAGCATTGGTCATGTCTGCTCGAAAACTTCGCCCTTACTTCTAAGCACACTCCATCATCGTGCTTACCAATCATCCTCTTCGATAGATACTCCAACGTCCTGACACTTCCCGACGAATGATCAAATAGGCGATAGCATTGGGTGAGTTTGACATCTCCTACCAACCAAAGCCAGCTGAGAAGGGCCAAGCAGTGGCAGACTTCATCGCCGACTTCACATATCCTGTTGACATTGTTTCTATGCCTAAAGAAGTGGTTTCATTTCCCTCGGAAGCTTAGAAAATAGAACCAACAACCCCAACATGGAGTCTATATGTTGATGGCTCGTCCAACCAACAGGGTTGTGGAGCAGGACTAGTCCTTACGACCCTTGACAAAGTGGCGATAGAGTATGCTTTTCGTTTCAAATTCAAGGCGTCGAACAATGAGGCCGAATATGAAGCCCTCTTAGCAGGCTTACGTTTGGCCAAACACCTTGGGGTTAAACGAATTGATATCTTTAGTGACTCCTAATTGGTGGTTAACCAGGTCACCAACAACTTTGACGCTAAAGATAGCTCCATGGCAGCATATATGGCATAAACACAATTGTTGCTTAAGCACTTCCACTACCAGATCACCCAAATTCCTCAAGCGGCAAACAGTCATGCAGATGCTTTGGCTCACCTCGCCTCGCCTCAGCGGTGGAAGACAAGATTGGGAGAAAAATTCAGGTCGAATTGTTGGCAGCACCAAGTACCATGGCTGTGGAAGTGTGCAACTTACAACAAGGAGATAGTTGGATTACCCCGATTTATAGATTCCTTGCTCATGGCACCCTTCCAAATGACAATGTCCAAGCTAAGCAGATTTGATACAAGGCTACCCGTTACTTGATCATTAATGACCAACTCTACAAGCGGGGTTTTAACCTACCATACCTAAGATGCCTTAAGCCCGCAGAGGCAGAAACTGTCATTCGAGAAATACATGAAGGAGTCTACGGAGATCATGATGGATCTTGATCTTTAGCACACAATGTTTTTCGTCAAGGATATTACTGGCCAACACTCCATCAAGATGCCATCAGAATATCCCGCTCATGTGATAAGTGTCAACGCTACGCAACTATTCCTCACTCCCCTCCCGAGCCACTCACTCCTATGATCAGCCATTGGCCCTTCGCCCAATGAGGACTTGATTTGATCGGCCCAATGCCTGCAGGGAAGGGCAAGGTTCGCTATGCAATCGTTGCAGGTGACTACTTCACAAAGTGGGCCGAAGTAGAACCCTTGGCAACCATTACTGAGGTAAAAATAGAAGACTTCGTATGGAAGAACATCCTTTGCAGATTCAGCATTCCTAATGCTATAATCACTGACAACGGGCGACAGTTCGATAACAATAAGTTCAGGATGTTCTGCTCTAAGTTCAACATCAACTTATGTTTTGCCTCCCCAGCTCATCCCCAGTCTAATGGACAAGTTGAAGCTATCAACAAAATAATCAAGCGAACTTTGAAAACCAGCTTGGACAAGGCTAAAGGTTGTTGGCCAAAATTTGTACCTCAAGTTCTTTGGTCATACCGCACTTCGTATCGGACATCAACAGGAGAAACCCCATTCTCACTTACCTTTGGTACAGAGGCAGTTGTCCCAGTTGAGCTTGAACAAGCAACGTTCCGAGTCCAGAACTACGTGCAAAGCGAAAATGACAAACAACTTACCCTCAACTTAGATCTAGTCGAGGAACACAGAAACCAGGCTCACTTGAGGAATGTCGCCTACAAGCAGCGCATCTCCAACTACTATGACTCAAGGGTCAAACCTCATTCTTTCAAAGTAGAGGACTGGGTATTGAAGAAAATATTACTCTGCGACAGAGTTCCGAGTGAAGGAACACTTAGTCCAAACTGGGATGGACCGTTTGAAGTTGTTGACATCAGTCGCCCTAGCTCCTACAAGCTTAGAAGCTCTGATGGCAAGACCCTTGGCCATCCATGGAACGCTGATCACTTGAAATACTATTACAAATAAACTCACATTGTACAAGTGTTAAGCTTCATCCGTTCGACATCCTATGTAACGAAGACTATTTAGCATGAATTCAATAAAGAGGTGATTTGGACAACTTGATCCTAATCCTCTTACATTCCTAGCAATGAAACACTCGGGTTCAAAGCTTCAACATGAATGCTTGCAACATAAAACAAAGTCTAAGTATATGTCAACAAGACTATACAAATAAATGAACAGCTTCACAGTATATTCGTTCAATCATACATTCCAACATATTCATACATAAGCCAACTGTGCTTTGAAAGGGTTCAGCATATTTTGTGTCATTTGACAGTTGCTACAATGTGCCTAGACACCTTACCCTTATTCTCACTAACCAAGTGATGAAATGTACAACCCGTACTCTCCTTCATGCCACCAACCAGGTGATGAAATGTATAACCCGTACTCTAATATCATTTAGCAACTTGCCACTCATGCCACCAACCAGGTGAAGAAGGAACTCATCTTCATGCCACCAACCAGGTGATGAAATGTACAACCCATACTCTCCTTCATGCCACCAACCAGGTGATGAAATGTATAACCCGTACTCTAATATCATTTGGCAACTTGCCACTAATACCAAAAACCAGGTGAAGAAGGAACTCATCTTCATGCCACCAACCAGGTGATGAAATGTACAACCTGTACTCTTATTCATGCCACCAACCAGGTGATGAAATGTACAACCCGTACTTTAATATCATTTGGCAACTTACCATTCATGCCACCAACCAGGGGAAGAAGGAACTCACCTTCATACCACTAACCAAGTGATGAAAGCAACTCACCATTCATTCCACTTATCAGAAGACGAGTGGTACAACTTGTACATGTGAACTCCTAGCATTCACAAATAATCAAAAACCCTCAAGCTTGACAACTCAACTAGGGGGAGCACTTATGCCCAACAAGAGTTATAGTCACCAACAAAGTCTTATTGCAAGCCAACAGCAACTTCAGTGCATGGCATACGAAGATCAAGCTATTCAGCTCTCTTGCATCTGCTTCAAACATTTCCCCTCTGTAACAATGCAAACACTACAACTCGTAGAAAGCTTCACACACTCTTGATCAAGATAGTGTGAAGCAAAACCAATTTATGGTGCCAACAAGAGCTTCATCAATGGAGGGCAACCACAATTCTCAAAAGCTTCACACACTCTTGATCAAGACAGTGTGAAGCAAAACCAATTTATGGGGCTAACAAGAGCTTCATCAAAGGAGGGCAACCATAATTCTCAAAAGCTTCACACACTTTTGATCAAGACAGTGTGAAGCAAAACTAATTTATGGTGCCAACAAGAGCTTCATCAAAGGAGGGTAACCACAATTCTCAAAAGCTTCACACACTCTTGATCAAGACAGTGTGAAGCAAACTCAATTTATGGTGCCAACAAGAGTTTCATCAATGGAGGGCAATCACAATTCTCAAAAGCTTCACACACTCTTGATCAAGACAGTGTGAAGCAAAATCAATTTATGGTGCCAACAAGAGCTTCATCAATGAAGGGCAACCACAATTCTCAAAAGCTTCACACACTCTTGATCAAGATAGTGTGAAGCAAAACCAATTTATGGTGCCAACAAGAGCTTCATCAATGGAGGGCAACCACAATTCTCAAAAGCTTCACACACTCTTGATCAAGACAGTGTGATGCAAAACCAATTTATGGTGCCAACAAAAGCTTCATCAATGGAGGGTAACCACAATGCTCAAAAGCTTTACACACTCTTGATCAAGACAGTGTGAAGCAAAACCAATTTATGGTACCAACAAAAGCTTCATCAAAGGAGTTAAACCACAATTCTCAAAAGCTTCACACACTCTTGATCAAGACAGTGTGAAGCAAAACCAATTTATGGTGCCAACAAAAGCTTCATCAATGAAGGGCAACTACAATTCTCAAACCTTCGAAGCAAATTCAATTTATATAGTTCATCCAAACCTTCGACTACTACAAGGTGTGGCTTGTATCACAATCTCTTGCTCAACAGTGTGGAAGCAAAATTTGTATATGTTGTCTCTCCCACATTTTCAAATTTCTAGTTTCCCAAAAAAAAAAAAAAAAAAAAAAAGGAAATTCAACAAAAAATTCAACTCCAAAGCTTCACCAACAAAAGCTTCATCAATGGAGGACAACTATAAATTCTCAAAAGCTTCACACTATCTTGATCAAGATAGTGTGAAGCAAAATCAATTCATGGTACCCAACAAAAGCTTCAACTCCAAAGCTTGACCCACAAAAGCTTCACCTACAAAAGCTTCACACTATCTTGATCAAGATAGTGTGAAGCAAAATCAATTCATGGTTCCCAACAAAGCTCCAACCTCAAAGCTTCACCTACAAAGCTTTAACTCCAAAGTTTCACCTACAAAGCTTCACCTATAAAAGCTTCATCCACAAAAGCTTCAACACAAAAGCTTGACCCACAAAAGCTTGACCCACAAAAGTTTGACCTACAAAAGCTTCACCTACAAAAGCTTCACCCACAAAAGCTTCACCCACAAAAGCTTCACCCACAAAAGCTTCACCTATAAAAACTTGACCCACAAAAGCTTCACCCACAAAAGCTTCACCCACAAAAATTTCACCTACAAAGCTTCAACACAAAAGCTTCACACTATCTTGATCAAGATAATGTGAAGCAAAATCAATTCATGGTGCCCAACAAAGCTTCAACCTCAAAGTTTCACCTACAAAACTTCAACACCAAAACTTCACCTACAAAGCTTTAAAATATATATATATATATTTTTTTTTTCGGAAATTCGAAAATTCAAAATTTTGGAAATTCAAAAAAAAAAATCGAAAAAAAATTTCGAAAAAAAAATTGCCTAGGCCTCATCTTCTTTGGGCCTAACAACTTTCATAACAAATATATATGAAGAAGGAGTTTTGGGCTATCACTTAGAAAGGAAGTGCCTCATTCGTCAACTCCCTCGACTGGAGACTTGGGGGACTCCTACCATATGCTACTGCACCTTGATACTCGGAAGTCTCACGACCACTCAGTGACTTGGATTTTTCAAGTCTCCAAACGAGAAGTTTTCCTCACTCGGGAAATTAAGGGAGCACTACCTCAACCTACATGCTTCACTCACAAAGCTTCAACATACAAACTTCAACAAAAGGAAAAATTCAAAGAATTTAGTGAAGAAGGCCTTGGTGCATTTAACACAATACGTTGAAATGAAGCAAGGCTTGTTTATTGATATCTCCGATAAGTTACAAATATGTACATATACATGAATCAAAATAAACAAACAAGATGGAGCCTTCACAAAGGTTGCTCAGAAGAAGTCTCAGCAGTCGGCAGAGCCCCAGAAAGAGGAGGCACCAAAGGGTGATTATTCGAAGCCTCAGTACTAGGCAGAACCCTAGAAGGAGGAGGCACCAAAGGTTGATCATTTGGAGTTTCATTATGTAGTACAGCCCCAGAAGACGAAGGCAATAAATGCCTTTGGAACAAACCCACAAACCTCTGATGATCAAGTAAAATCTGACCATCAGATTCATGCAGCTGGTCGAGCTTCCTCTTCATGTTTGTAGCATAGTCATGTGTGAGCCTGTGCAACTGTTTATTCTCATGCTTGAGCCCTCTGATCTCCTGTTTGAGACTTATCACTTCAGCCGCCAATGATTCAACTTGGCGGGTTCGAGCAAATAGGCGTTGGGTCATATTAGACACAAACCTGCACACTGAACACTAAGAGCCAAAGAATCCTTAACAGCTAACTCATCAGACCGTTTGGAAAGTAGTTTGTTATCTTTAGGAGTGAGAAGGTTCATGGCCACCACCGCAGCGGTCATATCATTCTTCATCACAGAGTCCCTAACGGTAAGATGACCAGTAGGGAATAAGAATGATGGGCGTCATATGTTGTCTTGAGAAGGCATGGCTACCTCTTCACCAAAGTTTAAGTCAAAACGACGGTCAGATGGGCCAAACATTCTCAGAAATGATGAAGGAGAAATGAGGTGCAATAAATCTCTGAAGTAGGGGAAAATTCCTACAAGTAATAACTCTCTGAATGTACTTCTTGCACACAATTGGTGCCCTTATAAAAGAAAGGGCAACAGGGTCGTTAGTTCAAAAATCGAAGAGGCACCACTCTTCAGATTCCGAAGAGGCACCACTTTTCACATGCAACATCAGCTCCTCAGGTACCACAGATAACTTTGCCAAAGATCTCTTACAAAGTTTAGACACATAAATTTTGAAGGTCCAGCTACCCTACTATTACCCACAAGGGTAAAGGAACAGCACCACTGCTTGATAACTAGAAAGTCCCAATGTGTGTCAACCTTCGTGCTCTGTGGCAAGGTAGACTTGCAAAAATGCCCAACCTTTACTCACATTCGAGAAAACACTCCCAACAAGATTGCTTGCTAAAAAATTGAAGAGGCACAGCTCTCCGAATCTCGAGAGCCAGACTCCCAACATGATTACTTTATCAAAAATCGAAGAGACACTGCTATCCGAATCTTGAGAGCCAGACTCCCAACAGGATTACTTTCTCAAAAATCAAAGAGACACTGCTCTCTGAATCTCAAGAGTCAGACTCCCTATAGGATTACTTTATCAAAAATCGAAGAGACACTGCTCTCCGAATCTCGATAGCCAGACTCCCAACATGATTACTTTCTCAAAAATCGAAGAGACACTGCTCTACGAATCTCAAAAGTCAGACTCCTAACAGGATTGCTTTCTCAAAAATCGAAGAGGCACCGCTCTCCGAATCTCTAGAGCCAGACTCCCAATAGGATTACGTGCTCAAAAATCAAAGAAGCACCGCCCTCTGAATCTCGAGAACCAGATCCCCGACAGGATTGCTTGTTCGAAAATCGAAGATGCACCGCTCTCCGAACTTCGAGAGCCAGATTTCCTTGGATAAAGCTTGTCTGCAATCTTCACACGCAACATCAGCTTTCCAAATACCACAGACCACATTTTCAAAGTGCTCTGACAAAGTTAAAACACGTGAAGCTTGCAGCTCCCACTACATTGCTATGACCAAGAAGGGTAAAGGAATAGCACTACTACTTGTTGTTAGGGAAAATTCTATATATGTCGACCTCCATCCTCCACAGCCAGGCAAACCTGCAAATAAAAAAAAAATGTTCAACTTTTCTTCACATCCGAGAGGGCACTCTCAGCAGAGTCTCTCGAAATACTCAGCCTCTTTTCCTCCCGATAATACCTCTACAAACAAGCCACACTAGAACAAGAGTATCTCATATCATCAGGGTTAAAAGCAAGAGTATCCCATATCATGCTTTTTCTCTGTCTTTTCCTTTGGCCTTGTTCTTACTTGCAAGACAAGGAGAAATAAAGTAATCAGTCAACACTTGGAATCAAGCTTCCAGTCAGGAACTGACTGCCTGGAACCCCTTGCCTGATTACTTACCTAGCATTGCTCTCAAGTATTCATCTTCAACATCTTATGCTTCCAAAGAAGATACCACATCTGCCTGAGGAACAGATAGGGCAAGTGAGAAGGATACAAGGAAGCATGTGGAGACAAGCGTAACAGAACACGTGCCGATACATCCACTACTTTGTCAACAGCAAAAGTATCCCATATCATTAGGGTCGAACGTACTCAAGATTTGATGGACTTGTTTTGACCCTCAAATTCTTGAGTCGGCCTTATACTCTGGAGGAAACCAGAAAACCCTCCAGCCCAGTTCAAGAATAAACCTGTGGAAAGTTACTTCTTCAAAAGCAAAAGTATCTTATATCATCTCTTCTCCATTTGCTTCTCCTTATCCTTGGTGCTATTTACGACACAAGGAAAAGGAGAACAATCAACTGGAAGCCGAAATCGAACCTACGATCTAGGTTGCTTGCTTGGAAGTCTGATTGCTTACCTTGTCTATTACCTCATTCGGCAAATCTCCTAACTTGGCGACTTGGGGGACTCCTACTATAGGGTTTGTATCGCACTTAACCAAGTCTGAAACTACAAGTAAGCTTCAAGTGAAATTGATACATTACCTTGTGCATCTTCATCGGTTAAAGATACCACCCCTGGATGGAGGAAAAGTACTTCCAGAGAAGATGTCACGTCTACATATAAGACAGATAAGGCAAGTGAAAATGATACCACACTTCGGTACTTAGAAGTTTCGTGATTACTCAATGGCTTGGATCTTGCAAGTCCCCAACCGAGAAGCTTCCCTCACTCGGGAACTTAGGGGAGCACTGTTTGTACCATACTTGACCAATCCCGAAACTACTGAGCACGGTCAACGTTATACCGTCAAGGACCCAGAAGAGTTTCCCTCCAACCAGGAGGCTAATCACAGCGCGACACGTGTCGACATCAGAAGCCAATCATAGCGCGACACGTATTAACATCAGAAGCCAATCACAACACGACACGTGTCAATGTCAGAATGAAACTAGAAACTCTCTTCTATAAATAGAGATCATTCTCTCACAATATTTTCTAATGTCATTTGTACTAAATCATTCACTTGTACTCACTAAAGGAGAGCTTGAACCTATGTACTTGTGTAAACCCTTCACAATTAATGAAAACTCCTCTACTCTGTGGACGTAGCCAATCTGGGTGAACCACCTACATCTTGTGTTTGCTTCCCTGTCTCTATCCATTTACGTACTTATCCACACTAGTGACCGGAGCAATCTAGCGAATGTCACAAACTTAACATTTTCTGTTGTACCAAAGTCCTCGCTGATTTTGTGTGTATTATTTTCTTCTTCATTTCGTTAATTTTACATGGATTAAGGTCGGAGAAAATGTATTAAACTAAGCAGCCAGCGAAGACCAAATTTGTTGAGCAAAAAGAAGTCAAATTAAAGTATTTGTGCTTCTGATACCTACTTCCGAAAACAAATTCAATCAATTATCAAATAATTTGATCACATTTCTTATCAGTATCTCAAATTAATATTGTCATAAACCAGTTTTATAAATTCGATTTTGAAAAGACAACTTTTACATAATTCGTCAATATATGGCTAATTAAAGAAATAATCCAATAATTGACTGTTGTTAAAGAAGCTCAAGGAGATTATGGATTTCGTCCTATAGTATTGTCATACGCGCAATTTGACAAATAAAAAAAAAATTAATGAAAAGAGCTTGAAAACTTTGAGTTTTAACGATAAGGACAAAATAAAGGGTAACGTGAATAAGACCAGGATTGACTTTTTGGTGTAAAAATGTGATTTTTCGTTAAAATGAACAGTACAATGAGTTTTTCGTTAAAGTTCCAGAAAAAAAAAGGTCTTTAGAGAGGAAAACTTTGGTCGCCCAGCATTAATCCCTATCATTCTCTTCCGAATCTCTTCTTCTCCATGTTTCTCCTAGCTTCTGACCACCTTCAACTTTAGGTTTGGTCCCTCCTTTGCTCTGGCCAGAAAAAGATTTGTGATTGTGACTTGTGATCGCTCTCTTCCTCTATCGAGAAGAGCCTTTGTAGCATCTATTATTAGCAATAATCTAAAAATAATGATGACAGTAGCGAACAAGAAAAATGAGAAAAATGAGCCAAAGCACAAATTGAATTCGCTTTCTTAAGACTAAGTTGTTGCTCTTTCTTAGTTCAAAAATGGTTGAAAAACAAATTGTCTCTAGGATACTATGGTTTCAAACTCACTTGATATTATTTTTTAAGATTTGCACAGCATAAGAAATAATCTGAAATTTAGAGACAAGAAAGAAATAAGAAAGGATATATACTGATTGTTGAACTCATGTTGTATTTATAGAACTCTAGATGATGTTTCATCAACAGTTGTAATCCTCCAATTCTATACCCAATCAGTTATATGAGTAGAATGATGCATCATTTCATAATTTAATTTCAACCTTTAAGAACCATATACCCATTTGGTGATAGATATGTACATTTTCACCTCATTAATACACACAACTGTTCCAAACAATGTTTCTCATATATTTGAAATTTTCCAACAATTCTCCCCAATTTCAAATATACGTACTTCTTCTATGATACTCCCCAATTTCAAATATACGTATGTCTTCTATGATACTTCAAAATAAGTACATAGCCTATGAGGTGTCCTTAGACTTGAACACCTAGTTAGTCCAAATATATCAAAGCTAGGTGTTGTGGTAGTCACAACTTTGAACCAAGGACCTTATATGATTTAGCCGGATATATTGAACATACTTATTCTGGATCTCTCTAAAATTCTTTAACCCACGCTTTATGGCCGTGCGCATACCTTTTTCATAAGTAATCCTAGAGAAATGTCATTTAATCTCTTTCAGAAGCGGCCAAACTCCCTTACTTATATAGCTAAATCTATCTTAGATGTCCTTATCTTTACATCCTCGCCATTCGCTATAGATTTATTAAGAGTACAATAACATACTCAACCTCCACCAGATAAGTGTCCTTATGTTGCTAGAACCAATATAACATCTATGGTTGGAACCACAAATATTTTCTATCATTCTTACATAATCACACCTTCGATTTGTTTCTTACCCGTTGAACCAAAGCCTATATTTCAAAACTTTGGTTGGGTTTATGTCGAAGTGATTGTCATTTAATAGACCTTAGTCCCATCATTTTTTATGTTTTATAAATCATGTCTTTGGCGAGCCCTTTCATCAAAAGATCCGTCAAATTCTCAATTAATTTAACATATGTCAAACTTATTACTCCAACACGAAGGAGTTGGCTTATATAATTGTGTCTAAGACCATTATGTCTAGACTTTCCATTATACATCTTGCTCATTGCACATGCAAGAAGTTGCTTGACTATCACAATAGATAGTAATTGAAGGAGTTGGCTTCTTCCATAAGGGATTTTCCATCACCAATTTTCTAATCCATTCACCTTCTTTACAAGCTGCTTCCAATGCAATCAACTCAGACTCCATTGTCGAGTGTGAAACACATCCTTGTTTCTTGAATCTTCAAGAGATTGATCCTCCACTAAGAGTAAATATCCACCCACTTGTTGATTTGGACTCCATATCAATGTTCCAGCTAGCGTCACTATATCCTTCTAAAACAAAAGGATAACCATGATAATGTAATCCATAACCAGTCATTCCTTTCAAGTATCTAAATACTCGAGAAATCCCTTCCCAATTCTTACTACTCAACATTCCAACGGCAAAGGCTATATCAGGCCTTGTACAATACATATTAGATACATAAGACTCCCTATAATCCTTGAATATTGTAATTGTATATGCATCTACCATTATTCTTTACTAGTTTAACACTAGAGTCATATGGAGTTGAAACTAGTTTTTTTATCAAAATGATTAAATTTCTTTAGTATATTCTCAAACACAGCAAGATTGTACTAGTGCTATAGAAACATTGTTTCTTTTGATTTTGATTCCCAAAATTACATGTCTCCCCCATATCTTTCATGTCAAAAATAGTGGATAAAAGCTTTTTGGCTTTCATTACATACTCTAAGTTGGTTCCAAAATTTAACTTGTCATCTACGTATAAGCAATGACTCCACCATTGGTATCAAATTTATTATATATGCATTTGTCCGCGTTATTGACACGATAACTATTCGACAAAATTACACCATCAAAGTTCTCATGCCATTGCTGCTTGGGTGCTTGCTTTAAGCCACAAAAAGATTTAAAAAGTTTACAAACTTTATGTTCTTGACCTGGTTTAACATACCCTTCCGGTTGATCAATATAAATTTCTTCATCTAGATCTCCATTCAAAAAAGTTGTTTTCACAACCACATGATGGATTAGTAGATTATGAATTGAAGCAAGAGAAATTAGTAATTGGATTGAACTAATCCGTGCCACTAGTGCATATGTGTCAAAGGAATCAATTCCTTTTGTCTAAAACCTATGGCCACCAACTAGCTTTAAACCTATTTATTGAACCATACGTAGTTAATTTTCTTTGGGGTCTTTTGATATAGGTCCAAAGTAATTAAAAATTAGACCTATTTCAAAAGTCAAAAGTCACTAAAAATTGGATCTATTTCAAAAGTAGGTCTATAAAATTGGATCTATTTCAAATTTTCTCATTTTCTTTTAAATACTCATTTACAACCTATTGATTTAGAGTCTTGTGGTAAATCCACTAACTTCCAAGTCCCATTCGATGTAATAGAATCTAATTCATCTTCAATTGCTTCTCTCCAGAATGATGCATCTGGTGAAGCGATTGCTTCATGAAAAGAAGATGGATCTCCTTCCGTATTCATATGAAGTCACGTTGGATTTCTTGTGTGGTATTCTATTAAGAATATAACACAAAGTCAGTAAAGCTTCTGACCGTATATTGTTTGGGAGTCCATAACTTATTAATAATGAGTTAACCATTTCTTTAAGATTCTATTTTTTTCTTTGGGTCCGAATCTATACATCCAGAACGTAGGAATCAAAACATTCGAAACTCAAAAATTTGATCATACGGCTAAAAACTTTTATAGCTTTCAAAAGATTTTACTTTGTTTTTTGCCGTAAAATAAAATTTTGGAAGCCCAAAATCATTTAATCCCTGAGCTTCAGATGTATAGATTAGGAGATGATCTTTTCCCATAGATCCAAGTGGACGAGTACAAGGAGTGTGAAAAGCTAAAGGTATCTGTTATCATTTCCCCGACACAAACCATGTCAAAAACAGTTTTCTGAGATTCACTATGAGGAATAAAAACGCATTCAGAATTCACCTCGTACAAATCTTGATAGTAAAATTTCAATTACTGACATGAAATAATACTAATCTTTCTTCTCCCTCCTAGAGTCTCATACTTTCTGTTTTAACCCACACTGCATTACTACATAATATTGCAAATGAATTCCAAAATTTCAAACGCAAAGCCAAGCCCTGGTATTGCGCCGGGTACCAGGTCATGGCGGACCACAAAATTCTAGACACCCACAGTTAAAAAACACAAAAAACACTTAATACAACAGCGTTGAGCTTCTACCATAAAACAAATTGTTCAATATCAGTCTGATAAAAAACAGAACGGTTTGCAACAGCCTCCACCATCAATATGCCTTCGTACTGACATAAACTTCAATTAAGATGGCACTGCATACAAAGAAGATTGTGCATTAGGAACGCGTCAATTCAGTTAATCACCAGTAAGAAGCACAGGAAAGGGCTAGATGCGAGTAGAAATTTAGAATTATAGTCTGACTTGCAATAATTATCGACATATTCGAACTGGTAAACTAAACAAGGAAGAAATTGAGGGGTATTTAATGGAAATAGTAGGAGAATATCAACCAATTACCACCATGTGGTTAAGTTGATAACTGTTTTCAATTGAAAAATAAAGTGTTGTACGGTCATGATCCAAATCCAATCAGAGAAGATAGTTAAATGTGATACAGATGCTTCTGTTTCATAATTCCAATCAGTTATTTTCTGACCGTTAGACCAAAAACCATCAACACATAGAAAACAAGGATGAACCACTATAAACTATCAAAGTTGACTAAAGCAAAACAACACAGAAAAAATTTTTAATCAAGCAAATAGTACATACTGTATGTGGCAGTGTCAATCTGTTCAGGAAGCTCCTTTATATCAACCTCAAACCTTTCCTGAACCTGCATTTGCATACCCAATAAGTTTAAAACAACCGCAGAATTGCAATAAACAGAAGAGAACATACGAGGAAAACTAATTTCGTACATCATTTAGAACATCAGAGTCTGCTGCGGATGAAACAAACGTAATTGCAAGACCTTTGGTGCCAAACCTACCAGCTCTGCCAACCTGTCAGAATTTTGATGTGAAAGCAAGAAGTTAGATCCAAGATATATCACGAATGTGTTAGCCCTTCATTGTCATGTTAATTGTCACGATGCTACGACCATCCAAACATATCTTTGAAACAGGCACAATCTAAATAATCTTATTCCATACTCAAAAATTATAATATAACACATAACATAGCAGATACACTACATATGAAGATAAATTAGCTGCTAGCCATTCACATACGAGATACAAAAGGTGTAATAGAACTGATAAATTAATTTGCATCTTACTCTATATTTATATGAATGGTGAACCACACCGCAGAAATGATCATCCATTTTGATCATCAAAATATATTTTCAATCAGGCCTCTCGTTTTCTCACTGCTACAAGTAACCCCAAAAGAAAAAACCCCACTCCTTTCTCAGTCTTCCCTTTTATGGAAAGGAACCGAAGGCAAATAATTATGTAACACAATACCCCAAAACAAAAGACAAACAGATACTAAGCAAAAGACAATACAAAAGCTAAAATTCAGTTAGACAATAAACTTATCAAACCAAGAAAATAATATCAACCTACCCTGTGTAAATAAGTGTCAGCAGAATCTGGCATGTCGTAGTTGATAACAATGTTAACACGTTCGATGTCAATTCCTCTACCGACTAAATCAGTTGCCACAAGAATCCTGTTCTGACCCTCCTTGAATCCTTTGTACCGCTTCAACCTACAAAAGAGATACAATTTAAGATTAAAAACTGAACCTCCCAAATTTAAAATAACTTGGCCAAAAAACGTTGACAGTTCAACAAGACATTAAACAAGACACAAGGGTAAGCAGGGGAGAGAGGTAGGACCAGTGGAACACAAACACCAGAAGATACCCGGAGAGAGTACCCATGGCCTTAAACTTCGATTTAAAAGTATGAAAAAGCTCGAAAGCAGAAGAGTCCTTAGGCATGCAACTTGAGAAGAAAAATTTATAAAACACAGGGCAACTATATAGAAAGAACAAAAATAGAAAACACTGAAACATTTACTTTACACATAAACATGGTAGGAAAAAACACCTAGGCAAAGCTTGTTTGCTAATAGTTTGTATCAAATTTTATAGAACGGTTACAAAACTTTGATTTAAGATGGTAAATGACATAAACTACTAGGATCAACTAAAGCAAAAGTAGGGTAATGAAACATCCAAAATCCAATATAAACAAAGTTTGTGACAAAAAGGTGTCAGAGTAACAAAAACTACAAAATCCACACGGAATAATATGAAATAAAAATATATAGGAATTAGTAGCAAACCTTTCTTCTTGGTTCATTCCAGAATGGATGCATATAGAGGGAAAGTTACACTCTGAAAGTAACTTGTTCAGCTCAGCAGCTCTGCTAACGCTTTTGACGAAGATAACAACTTGATTGAAGTCCAATGCATCAAGGAGGTCATTCAACTTGCGGTTCTTCTCTGCCTCAGTTAACTTGATGTAGTGCTGAAATTTTAGATCACAGAGGTAAGATCCTTGTTTATTTTTATAAAGAAACAGTGAAAGGTAAGATTTATATGAATGAATAAGTGTAATCAACTAAAAGCCCACTTGAAAAATACATACCTGCACTAGACCATGCAAGGTCAACTTGGCTTCATCATCAACATATATTTCCATAGGCTGAAAGGAACAAATGTCACAGTAAATCATATTAGGGGCCTTCCTCAAGCTAATAGAATCCAGAACGAAATGAATGACGGATGCACATCTCCTGAATCAAGATTCTGCTCCATCTGTTTTGTCTCCTTGAAGATACTTTTTCTAAATCACTTTAAGCCACCGCCACTGACGCTTACAATCTATTAATAAATTTGACTGCTGACCAAAGATCATCCCAGTGGACACCAACATGAACGAGCGATCCCCAACACCACCCACCCACGCAACTGCTCTCACCCTTGACTGGAAACAACCCCAACACCCTGGACTATAAAGTTAAACCCACAAGATGACTTGCTAAAAACAAAAAAGCCAAACCCAACAAGGGAGATAAACCTAAGGAAATACTAATGCAGAACGCAAGGCACTTATCCCACTCAACTGAGAGAACTCCTAGTAGATGGCCTCCTTTGTGCCTTACTTTTGCTTTTATATTCCAGATGAACACCCTTGTCAAGCCGCAAATTCCAAATAAACGGCTGACTGTCGTGGTATCCATATAAACAAGATGCCAACGGTAAGTACGTCATGCAACCACCGGATTCGACTTAATTACAAAATCTCTCGGAGAATGTGGGATTATGAAAAAAGAGACTTCAAAATTGAAGTAGATTCGGCCATGGGACATTACATCTTGCATAAATTTCTTGCAAACCGGGCGGATGTCTTTGCTGAGTGTTGCGGAAAACATCATCACTTGCTTATCATGAGGCGTCATCTTGAAGATCTCCTGCACATCTCTCCGCATGTCTGCATTGAGTAGAAGCAAATATTAAGATGTGGGTTCACTAATGAGAGATACATGAAAAACAAAGCACAACCATAAATTCATAATAGGTAAAATCCATACCAAGTGATTCAAGCATCTTGTCACATTCATCAAGAATAAAATGCCTCACGTTTTTCAACGACAGGTCTTTATCTCTTGCCAGTGCTAGTATTCTTCCAGGAGTTCCGACAACAATGTGCGGGCATTCGTTTTTCAGTAAATCTTTGTGAAGTTTGATACTGACACCACCATAGAAGACAGCAACCTTGAGATCAGGCAGGTACGTACTGAACCTCTCAAATTCATGACAAATCTACACAGAATTCAATAGCTCATTAGTATATATAAACATGAATAGAAGCCAAAAGTTCAATGACACATTACTATCATAAGAAAAAATTCAGATCCCAAATGCACCTGGTATGCTAATTCTCTAGTATGGCAAAGGACAAGTGCAGATACTTGGCCTGCAACAGGGTCAATCTGTTGTAAAGTTGATAGAACAAACACAGCAGTTTTTCCCATCCCAGATTTAGCCTGACATATAACATCCATCCCCAGGATAGCTTGAGGAATACATTCATGTTGCACTGATGACCAAAGAAAACCGCATCGAAGGAACCATTGGTAAGTAAAACATAACGTCTCCAATCTTTTTATGAAAGTCTAAACTCTAATAGTTCTCTGAATTCAAGATTATGATAGTAGGACAAATTACCTGGAAAAAATACATCAAACTGAATTAGAACTAAGCACAGAACGGAAAGAAAAGATCTACTGAACTAGTGTATAGCAATTCAAGATGTTCAAAAATTCACCGACAAAGAAATAGATTGATAAAAATAACATAATGGAAATTCACATATACTTGTATGACCAAAACATAATCATAAATTTCACTGATAAAATAAAAAAATCTACATAACATGGTTTGACTTCCGCAAGAAAATAACAATCAAAAAGTTTAAGTTCAAGAGCTTGCCTTCAGAAGGATGCTCAAATCCAGAGTCGACAATAGCACGAAGAAGTTCAGGCTTCAAAAGGAAATCTCTGAACCCTGAACTGTGAATTCCAACATAACCCCTGCACAAAAGCAATAACAAACGTAACAAATTAGACCTAAATAATGTTAAATTGCAATCAGAATACTACTTTGTAGTCTGAATTACAGCAACCATATGCAAACAACAGGTAATACGCAATTCGCAGAAGGAAAAGGTTGAATTTTTAATTCCGATAATACCAAACAACGAACTAAAAGAAAATAGGAAAGCAAATCCATAGAATAAAAACTCACTTTTTGGGGGCTTCTCCGTTGACTTTAGCTGCGGAGTCGGGTGCCTTCTCCTCCTCTTCTTCGTAATCGACGAGCTCCTCGTCGTAGACGTCGTCCCTAGTTTCGCCCATGTTCTGCTGAGAGATAGGGACCTCCAATTAGGGGTTTTCGAAGCTCAAGTCGCAAATTAGGGCTTTGAAATTTGAATCGGAGCAATTAGGGTTTTGGAGTTATACCTGAGGTCGAATTAAGAGTGAAAGTATGGATTTTTGAAGATTCTGCAACTGAAAATGTTAGTTGAAAACGCGAATTTTGAAATTTTTGTAGTTAGAGAGAGACGAGAGAGAGAGAGGGACGAGACCTCGACGAAAGAGGAGAGCAGGAGAGAGTGTGAGAGATAGGGTTGCAGTAACCGGGAGGCGGACATATATACGTAACCACGCCCCGAAATTGCCCTTCGTGTCTGTCAATAATTGCAACAAGATTTTCTCAAAAAGAATCTTCTTTTGCTACTGTTATCTTCTTTATTTGCAAGTGAGATAAGGCTGGGCAAACGGATCCTGGACCCGCGGGTCGGGACGGGTACAGGATGGGTACAGGTCTGTTCTTAATTTTGTAAAAACAGATCGGGGTGGGGCGGGCCGGGCAATTGAAGTTTTCGATTCGGGCCGGTTCCAAAAGTATAGGAACCGCGGGTACCTGGACCAGCCCGTTTGTGTTACAATGGACGGACGAGATTTAAGATATCATCCCTAGCCAATCTCAACCGTTGCTTTCAACCCTAGCCAATTCCACCTCCCGAGTTCCAGAAGCACCTTCAGACTTTCAGGGCTGGTTTGGTATTGCTGTGCTTTGAAAAAAAACTGCTGTGAGAATAAGCGGCTGTGCTGTGAGAATAAGTGGCTGTGAAAACAATCAGCAGAGTGTTTGGTAAACTTTTTTGTAAAAGTGCTTTTGAAAAAAAAAAGCAGTCTGATAGTGGGTCTTTTCATTAAAGGAGCACTGTAGCTCCATGTGCTTTGAAAAAAAGCCAGTTTTCCAAAGCTACAAATAGCAGCTTCAGCTTTTTCCTTTGATTTCAGCTTATTCTCACAGCAGCTTCCAAAATAAGCTCTTTTTTTTCAGTTTACCAAACACCTAAAACCCTCACAGCTTTTTTTCATAAGTGCTTTTTTTTTAAGCACCTCACTCCCAAACCACCCCTCAGTCTCTCGGATTCTCAGACTCTCCCTCGACTTGCAGTGCTCACCGCCGTCGGGACCAACACAACAGCACCACCAACTCTGCCGTCGCGAAAGGGAGGTTCCTCAGCATCGAAGCCATCCAGACCGTGCAGGCATTGAAGAGGGCGCAGAAAGATCAGAGCATTTTGGGCCAAGTTTTCGATTCCAAGTTCCGGCGGTTGTTGAAGCTTGATATGATGGCTGTCCTCCGCGACCTCCTCCGCCAGAACGAGTGCATCTTGGCCCTCAAGGTTTGCTCTTGCAGTCTTACTTTCAGTTCATGTTTGTTTTCGATTCGTTTTTCCATGAATTTACCTTGAATGTCGAATTGGGTAGTCTTCAATTTCAACCAGTTGCATAATTTTGATGCAAAAAAGCTATCTTTTTGTTTTTGTTTTCTTTAATTTTGATCATATTTACATAGAATCCCAATAAACCAGTCCGACTTTGTGTTCCAAAACTCATTTTCTCTCCCTACTTTCCAGCTTTGTGATCAGTATAATGGTTTGCATGCTAGAAATGGTGTGATTGCTTTAGTTCCCTATGGTGTGATTGCTTTAATTTTGATCATATTTACATAGAAATGCTAGAACTGGTGTGATTGCTTTAGAAATGGTGTCATATTCACATAAGACTTATGCTGCACAGTTTGGTTAGCTAGACGGATTTGATAACAGTAGCAGAGCAAGTGCTGGACAAACTAAAAGTAAGGGTGCAACAGTCGGATGCTCGAACTGAGAATTAGAGAACTGGAAGATCGTTCAAACGTATTGAAGACCATGGCTAAGGCGAAGGAAGTGCCTGCTATTACTAATGTCTGTAAGTGTTTGCATTGTGTAGATCAGTCTACGAAAAATATTCCTCTTTTGATTTTTTTCAGATGGAGTGTTTTCTTTAAGAAATTATTTAAGATGGCACATAAAAGCTTAACTGCTAAGAACCCTCTTACGATTTTTAGATGGAGTGTTTTCTTTAAGAAATTATTTCAGATGGAGTGTTTTTTTTCAGATGGATTTTTAGGCCTTTTTTTTTTAAGTATCTATGTGTTTTTAAGTTTATTTGGTTTTGTGTGTAAGAATGTTTATGACTCTCTTACGATTGCAGAGCTAAGATGAAATAAGTCTATACTGAAATTGAATAAGAGAAGAATAGGAAGCCTTGCAATTGTTGCTGTAATTTGAGTTTGAGATGTTTCATTTCTGTGTAGAATTTTGAATAACATGGTTAGAAATTGGAATTATGTAAATTTTATTGTTTCTGAATTACGACTTAGTTTTTTAATAACACGGGTGGTTTTTGAATTTCAGATGATTTCTTTCTGTAATTTGAGATGATTTCTCTTACGATTTCATTGTTGCTGTAATTTGAGTTTGAGATGATTCATTTCTGTATTACGACTTAGTTTTTTAATAACACGGGTGGTTTTTGAATAACAGTTTTACAACTTGGTTTTCTGAAATGCCAATTACAGCACTGGAATATGTGCAGTTTTTTCAAACTGCAATCTGTGCAGCAAACATTTTTAAACAGCAACAAAAAAAAAAAAGGACCCGTGTACCCGGACCGAACCGGCCCGTTTCAACCGGGCCGGGTAAGGTCCGGTTCTTATTTTCAGAATTGTAATGCCCGGCCCGGCCCGCCCCGTCTCCTTTAATTTCGGGTCCGGTCCGGTCCCTTCAAAAATGGGCCCGGCCCGGCCCGTGCCCAGCCCTAAAGTGAGAGATATTAGATTATATTCTTATCAAATATGAATTTGAATCATCATTATTAAGCTAGCCCACCTTCATCCCCTTTAGTATAGATAATTTCAGATGTTAAAAAAAATCTTCTATTTCAAACATATTTTTCTTTATTTCTCTCGTGGGAGGAATTTTCTTGTACACTTACAAGTGGTAGAGTTGGTAGTTGCATTTTTTTTTTTTAATTATGTGCAGGAGAAAAAAAAAATTTACAAGACTCACATGAGATGAATATTACCCTCTATTAAAATTATTGTGATTCTTAAACTAAACACAAAAATAAAAAAGTATGTAATGCACCTATTACAATCCGTAATACATAATTGAAAAATCCAAGTTTTAGATTGATTTGAGAGAAATTGATCTAATACTAATTTGTTTTTATCTTTAATAATGATTTATGATTTTCTCGATCCAAACAAGTAAATAGCTGAGGAGTTTAGATAGAGGCCAATAATGTCATTGTACGAAGACTTGACCTTAAACCATGTACCACCACTTCCGGAACCCCTATTGGGCTTTTTACTTGTCAGTTGTAACCTATCTCTAAAATTGCACCCAATTTCCAGCCTTTCAAGCCAATAACTCCAAACGATCCCTTCAAGATGAGACCCTCTTGTCCTAGTTTCCACTTTGTTGGATGATCTCCGTGTCGACAGCTTTTAGCTTCCAGCCACATCATCCTCAACTCAAATAAGGATTCTTGAATTAGTTGATGCCCCTGAGTTACGCCACTTACATGATTGCATTCTTTTCCCTCAAAAGGGTGAAACGAAGCTTCGCAGACACTTCACTTTGGTAACGTATCCCATGTCCGATATTTTTGAGATATGATATTTGTTGGATACTTTCGAATACTCGTCGTTTACGTATTATGGTCAATGGATACACTTTGATTTGATAGATATACGTATCCCACATTTAGGATCCTTTTCCACTTTTAAATAAGAAATTAAAAGGAAAAAATTACTAAGAGACGAAACTTTAATTGATATCTTATGAATATGAAGAGCTAACATCTAATTGAAACTATGGATACAACTCTCACACTTCTTCTATATATAAAGGGAATTAGATTTATGAACTTGAGTTTGGATGATGAAATCAAATTCTTGTGTTACCAAAATATGTTCTAAATTATATATTTTTATCTTGTGGACCAGGAATGCCCGACTTATCAATTTATCCGGTAAACTACTTGGGGCTTATGTAGCCCATGCTGAATTAATCATATTATGGGCCGGAGTAATGAACCTATTTGAAGTGGCTCATTTCGTACCAAAGAAGCCTATGTATGAACAAGGATTAACTTTACTTCCTCACCTAGCTACTCTAGGTTGGGGGTAGGCCTTGGGCTTTGGCAGTATTTATCATGCACTTCTAGGACCCGAGACTCTTGAAGAATCTTTTCCATTCTTTAGTTATGTATGGAAAGAAATAAAATGACTACAATTTTGGGTATTCACTTAATCTTGTTAGGTATAGGTGTTTTTTTTCTAGTATTCAAGGCTCTTTATTTTGGGGGTGTATATGATACCTGGGCTCTAAGCGGGGGAGATGTGAGAAAAATTACCAACTTCACCCTTAGCCCAAGTATTGTATTTGGTTATTTACTAAAATCCCTCTTTGGCCGAGAAGGGTGGATCATTAGTGTAGACAATTTGGAAGATATAATTGGTGGGCATGTATGGTTAGGTTCCATTTGTATACTTGGTGGAATCTAGCATATCTTAACCAAACCCTTTGCATGGGCTCGCTGTGTTTCTCACGTTTTCAATAAAACCTTCTTATAAAAGGATTTTAACAATATTTTCAATGATGTTAGTAGATGGTATTCGAACTGTTCTTTTTTTATTCATGTTAGCATTTCGTATAGAGGATATTATGTCAGCAATAATGTCTTTACTCATGATAAACTAAGGGGGCGTTTGTTTACCCTTCTTAGCCTTCACTGGATTGGATTGTAGTCTTGTGTTTGGTGGCTTGCTGGACTAACATTAATGGCACTAGGTGGGACTCACTTTCACAAACGGCTTCACTAGCCGGTCTTAGCGAGAGACCCCAACACCTACGGGTTTAGCTAAGACCTTCCATCATCCTTTCTCGCCTTCGTCCACTCTCGCTACATCCTTTATCGCCTTTGTCTGCTTCACTGCCCTAGGTTTATCGACCTCGATTTTCTACGGCATGGGCTTCAATGAAAGCTGGAACTTGGAAGATAAAAATTTTTTTACGACTGGGTTCATCCATCTTAGTCTCCAATTTTTTACGACATAGACCTCGACCTCGATTTCGACAACTGTTTCATCCATCTTTGTCTTCAATTTTCGACGGCATCGACCTCAACCTCAATTTTCGATGGTTGGGTTCATCCATCTCGTCTTCCTCCACCCACCCCTTGTCGTCTGCAACTCCAATCCCTGCCCACGCCTATACCTAGCCCCACCCACCCATGTTGTTTGCAACTTCGATCCCCACCCATGGAAGAACAAGTGAAGTTGGATGGGAAAAGAGGCAAAGGGAAGAGAGAGAGGGATTTGAAAGGAAAAACTAAGGGAAGAGAGAGAATGAGCTGAACAGGAAAACTCACCATGGCTGCCATTGAATTGGCGATGCTAAGCTTAAGAAGGAAGGGTTGGGGTTTTTTGGGGGAAGGCAAGTCTCCATTTGTTGTGATTTTAATTCGAATAGTCTGTGCAACATAGGGAGCAAATGAGCGAATAAACTTGGATACACAGAGGAAAAGGGAGAAAGACGGCAGGGGAAAAAAAAAGAGGTTAGCTAGAAAGAATAATTCTAGAAAATAAGAAAAAGATAAATTAATAATAGAATATTAATAAATATATATTAAGTAAATAATAAAATATTATAGATATAGATTAAATAATATAATATTAGAATCCTACTTCTTTGTCCGATACTGCACCAAACGCTTCACTAAATCAGTCCAATTTAGTCTAGTCTAAGCCAGTCCAGCTTAGTCCTTAAAGTTAGTCCAGTCCGAGATAGTCCGATGCAACAAACGCACCCTAAGATTTTTGTTTCCCCTGAATTTTGATATAATCAACATGCTCTTTTTCTTTTTCTTTTTTTTTTTGAATTTTTTAATATTTATGAATTATTAAAGATATATATGTGATAAATAAACAATTTACTAATTAATTATATCAATTTCATCAAATACTATATTAAGGTCTTCCCTATAATACTTCAAGTGCTAATGAAACTATTTTAGTGAAATTTAACTGTCTTAATTCCTGGGCGATCGCGCTGAAAATTCGGGTTCCTTTTGGATTTCCTTCTTGATCAATAACAACCGTAGCTTTGTCATCATATCGTATTATCACACTGTTGTCGCGTTTGAGTTCTTTACAAGTACGTACAATGACAGCTCGAACCACTTCTGATCTTTCTAGAGGTGTATTTGGTACTACTTCCTTGACTACATCAACAATAATATCACCAATATGAGCATATCGTCGATTACTAGCTCCTATGATTTGAATACACATCAATTCTCGGGGCCACAAAGTTCCATTACTATTAATGGGTAGCTCCGCGATTTCTTATGGGCACAGGCATCCCAGGTAATTCCGTGTTATGGTTCTTCATTATCTATATACGACCTTTTTTTCCTAGGTGCTTATTTTGTGTAGGCTTTTAGTTTAATGTTTATATTCAGCGGGCATGGTTATTGGCAAGAACTTATTGAATCCATCGTTTGGGCCCATAATAAATTAAAAGTTGCTCCTGCTACTCAGTCCAAAGCCTTGAGTATTGTCCAAGAATGTGCTATAGGAGTAACTCATTACCTTCTGGGTGGAATTGCCACAACATGGGCGTTCTTCTTAGCAAGAATTATTGTAGTAGGATAATAGCTAGGAGGATTTGAAAGGCATTATGGCATTAAGATTTCCAAGGTTTAGCCAAGGCTTAGCTTAGGGCCCCACTACTCGTTGTATTTGGTTTGGTATTGCTATCGCACATGACTTTGAGAGTCATGATGATATTACTAAGGAACGTCTTTATCAGAGTATTTTTGCTTCTCATTTCAGGCAATTGGCAATAATTTTTCTGTGGATCAAATCGGGGGATCGAATTGATTATAGAAACGTGAGTTTAATTAGTCAATTTATTAGTGAACAAGGAAAAATATTATTTAGACGGGTAATTGAATGAAATAATATAAAATAAATGTAGATAACAAGTAATAGACCCCAAAGTCAATGATATTACGGGTAATTTAGACATCCAAAAATACCAATTTTGCCAAGTCATACTTAGTTATGGATATTGCTTAGTTGGAGCCTAGTCATTGGGTTTTTATTAGAAAATTTTACAATTGTAGGTTTTCGTTAATGAAAATTAAATTCAAAGGGGCATACTCATATTTTCAATAAATGGAATCATTATCTCTTGTTATGGTCCTTTATCACAAATCAAACCTTAAAAATCAAACCCATCATTTCCTTTTACTTATAAAAATAAAAAATTTGCCTCACACTCTAATCTGATTTGCTTCACGGTACAATGCAGAGATTCGAGAGCTATTCCTATCTCATTCTCGAAATTTCTAATTTCATATTTTTTTTCATTCCAAATTCCAAATTCATTCAACTTTAAAAAAAAATTACAAATTTATTGAATAAGAACAATAAGATTTGTAAATCTCTACTATTGCCTATAATTTTTATCCGTTTCTACTCTATTCTACCTCTTACTTTAGTGTTAGGATTTTTAATTTTTTTTTTCTTGATTCTCCCTGTTGAGTTTAATAATTCTTTCAATAGTATATATAACAGGATTATCATGCTATTGTTTCAAAATGTGAAAACTTGTCGAGGATAAATATGATTACATTGGATACATATTACAATATTTTGGTTAGTGATTTTATAGATACTACCCTTTTTTCTTTTACACTTTGCAAGGCTCCTCCTCACAAGAATTCCTGGCTCCACCACTTGTTATGGTTGTACTATTAAGGATGCTGGTCATGAGCTTCTTTAGTTTACCGTTGTTCCTAGTTGAAGATGGTATGATGTGGACTCCAAAATTTTATATTTGCATACTCATACAATATCTCTAGCAACATGAAATGCATTTACAATTGTTTTGTATTCTAGCAACTTGAGTTGTCAATGTGAAGTTTACTGGAAAATGGATTTCATTTTTTTTTTTCCACAAGATAACTATTCTGTTACTTAATCCGTTCATATAAAGGTTATATAAATAAAATGTGCAGAATTATGACGTATTGCCTAAAAGTTTATATAAAGGTTATATAAATAAATTGTATTCTTTTGTTCGATTTTACACTATTTTATTTCGGTCCCAAAGTTTTTCATGGATATTTCTTACTGTCATTATGTTTATACCACAGCATATTATAAATTTCGTTGTGAAAAACATGGTGAATGAGAACCTAGGGGTTATATGCAATTCACATGTGGTTCATGCTGACCATAGTGATTATGGGGCCATGGGTGAGAACTACCTTTAACTAGCTGAGTGTGCAGCATTTGCGGTCGATTTTCCGAAAACTGGAAAGACTCTTGCCTTGCCAGCACATCTAAAGCCAAAGATGTAACCAGATTTCATGGGGAAAGTGGAACACCAGACGTATAAGTCAACTAAAGTTTTGGGGCGACTATGTCGCCACATTAGAGATGCTTATGACGAAGAAGTGGCAACCTCTTCGGAGCTGAATTATGCTCCCGGTGACCTCCCATATGATATGGATCTGGAGATTCCTGGAGCTACTGAATTTTATAGCTGGTGCTTGGGAGAAAAAGTGCTCTTATGATGGCCAGCCGAAGGGTCTAATGGGGCAATACAAAGTTAAGAGAGACGAAGAGATTGTTATTGAGCATGTTTGGTCCATCCCCAAATCCAACAGCAAGAAGCAAGGGGAGCTGGAGTTGTTGAAGCAATCTTAGGCCTCGTTTGGCAGCTCAAATTGTACTGATTATTTCAAATGAGAGAGCACGCGAGAGACAAAGGGAGCGCGATGCGAGGACGGAGAGAGCGAGAGTCGACCAAACAATACCGCATTGTTGGAGTGAACAGTAATCGGGTATTTACCGTATAAAATAGGTGGGGCTGGATTATTTAATTTGGTGACTATTTAATACAAAAAAACAAACACCAAACACTTGGGTTCGTATTATTAGTTCTATCCGGTGAGTTATACGGCGTACCAAACTGTTAAGCATGTTAAACAGATAAGATCTCACAAAGAAGACAACTTGTAGAAGAAGATACATAGAGAAAAGAGAGGGAAAAATTGTATTTAATCTTCGTATATTACTTAATGAGAAAGTTATTACATGTAGGAGTATTTATAGTTCCTCTCACAATCTTAACAAACTATGCAACAGAACATGTAATCTTATTACAAGTGTCAACATCTCAACCATTCATTCTATTCATTTCATATATTCTAACATCCCCCCTCAATGTCATGTTTGGATAAACCTAACATGAGATTAAAACAATGTGTACAAAACAAAGGAGCACTTAAGCCCTTTGTTAGAATATTAGCATATTGTTCCCTAGAATTCACAAACTGCACAAGGAGCTTCTTCTTAGCAATTCTTTCTCGAACAAAGTGAACATCCACTTCTATGTGTTTTGTTCGCTGATGTTACACTGGATTGAGAGACAATGCAATGGTAGAAAGATTGTCACAAAACAATGTGGGAGAAACTGATATGGGAACTTACAAAAAAGATAGTAGTTGTTGGATCCAATCCAATTTTGCAGCAGTTGTGGACAATGCCATGTACTCGGCTTCTGTTGATGATCTGGAGACAGTTTGTTGTTTCTTTGAACTCCAGGATATTGGATTTGATCCCAGAAAGACCACAAAGCCAGTGGTAGAACGTCTATCATTCGGATCCCCAGCCCAATATGCATCACTATATGCAGCAAGATTCAAATCACCCTTAGAGTAAGACATACCAACCTTCATTGTCCCTTTTAAGTATCGTAAGATACGCTTGATTGCAATAAAATGAAAGATCATGGGTTCTTGCATGAATTGACACACCTAATGCACAAAAAATGCAATATCAGGTCGTGTAAAAGTGAGATACTGAAGAGCACCTATCACACTTCTGTATAAAGTTGGATTGTTGTATAATTCTCCATCATTCTTAAGCAACCTGTTATGTGGTAGACATGGAGTATCACATGACTTTGAATCAAGCATCTCAGTTTTCTGCAACAAATCCTGTATGTATTTTGTTTAAGATAAGAAAAAAACCATGAGAAGTCCTTGCAATCTGAATTCCTAGAAAGTAATGCAAATCACCAAGGTCATTGAGATCAAATTTAGAAGTGAGAGAGTCAATAACTTGTTGAATAGCATCAGGACTGCTGCTTGTGATGATAATATCATCCATATATAGGAGCAATATCACAATATTAGAACCTGCTGTCTTGACAAATAATGAGGAGTTAGAGTATGTATCTTTGAACCCTATAGATGGAAAGAAAGCAGTAAATCTCTCATTCCAAGCTCGAGGAGCTTGCTTAAGACCATACAAGGATTTGTGTAGTTTACAAACCATTTCAGGATGATTTGGATCAAGGAATCCTGGAGGTTGGGCCATATAAACTTCCTCTTGAAGAATGTCATGTAAAAAGGCATTTTGCCATATAAACTTCCTCTTGAAGAATGTCATGTAAAAAGGCATTTTTTTACATGCCTTAAAGGCCAATCAAACTCAGCAGCTAAGGACAGAATGAGTCTCATTATTGCTGGTTTCACCACTGGGTTGAAAGTTTCTCCATAATCCAAGCCAGGTTCTTGACTAAAACCTTGTGCCACATGTCTAGCTTTATGTCTAGCTATAGATCCATCTGCATGCTTCTTTATCTTAAAAATCCATTTTCAACCAACCAAGTTCTTGTGTGCTGGTACAGGCACTAAACTGCATGTTCCTTGTTTAGATAAAGCACTTAATTCTTCCTTCATAGCATTCATCCAAACAGGAACCTTAAGTGTAACTTATAAGTGGATGGTTTAGTAAGATTCAAATCAATACCTCTAGAGTCTTCCACAGTAGTGAGGAGGATCTTCTTCTTAACAATGCCACTCTTACTCCTTGTTTGCATTGGGTGCAAATTCAAGGATGGTACTGAAGAAATTAATTGAAGACTTTCAGGTCTAAAGTTAAGGTCTATAAGGATGTGGGAAGATAAGTGTGCATCATTAGAGACATTTGGAGGAGAAGGAAATGGATCTGAGGCAAGGTTTAAAGGATTAGAGTTTGGGATAGGTGATGTAGGAGAAGGAGAACCAATTTCAGCAAGTAAAAGTATGGGAAACTCTTGATGTGTAGAGACAGGGGTACTTGGTATTGAGGAAACAAGTTCATTGTCAAAATTAACAAATGGCTAAGGTAAAGAAATGGAAGATTGTGTATGTGTCATATCAGTTTGTTTAGCTGCTATCAATAAAGATATATATATATATATATATATATATATATATATATGGAAACTCTTCATTGAACATCACATGTCTTGATATATAAAACTTGTGATTTGTGACTGCATAGTATATATAACCCTTATACTTGGATGCATAGCCTAAGAAGACACATTTCGTGGTTTTAGGTTGCAATTTGGAACTGTTGTAGGGTTTAAGTAAAGGAAAACATGCATATCCAAAGATATTTAAGTGAGATATCAAAGGAATTGCATCAAATAGAATTTCAAAAAGAGATTGGTTCTATAACACAGGGGATGACATATTATTAATCAAATAATTTGTAGTTTGAATAGCAAATGACCAGAATTGAGATGGTAATTGAGATGATTGCAACAAAGTTACTGTGGTTTCAACAAGGTGCCTATGTTTTCGTTATGCTAATCCATTCTGTTCAGGGGCGTAGGGACATGAAATTTTGATGTATAATACCCTTGATTTTGAGAAAGGATTGAAACCTATTGCTCACATATTCCCCACCCCCATCACTTTGTAATGTTTTAAGTGATGCAGAAAATTGAGTAAGTATAAAAGAATGAAAAGCACAAAAGATATAAAAAATATCTGATTTATTCATTAATGGAAAGATCTAACAGTATTGTGTACACTCATCAATGAAAGTGACATAGTATTTAAAACCATCTAACGAAACACAAGGTGCTGGTCCCCATATATCATTATGCAGTACATCAAAAGGTTTTGTAGCTTTATTGACACTTCTAGAATGGCAGTTTACAAAACTTGCCTTCTAAGCAGCTTTGACACATCACAGGTAAATTGTCATGACTACAGGGTATATTTTCTTTTTTATGTATTAAATAAACAATAGGATTTGATGGATGACCTAGTCGGCTATGCCAAATAGTAGAGTTAACTAGCTGACCAAGCAAAGCTGAGGGTTGAAGTTGAAATGAGTTGACAGTAGATAAGGATTTAATTGGGTAGAGACCATTACTGCACACTCCTTTGTATAGCATCCTCCCTATGGCATTGTCCTGAATCCAGAAATTGAAAGCATCAAAGATCAGTCAACAATTATTATCTAAACAGATTATATGAACAGATAATAGATTTTGAGATAACTTGGGAACATATAGAACTGAATTGAGTTTAAGTGGTTGCAATGGAGTTCTTATAACAGTGTTACCAATGTGAGAAATGTTCAGACCTTCACCATTTGCAGTATGTACCATCTCATTCGAAGGATAAAGAGTGGCCAAAGAGAGATTACCAAACTCAGATGTCATATGATTATTGGCACCCGAGTCAGTCAACCACACTTAAGTATTAGAGTGATGAGAGGATATGCTAGGAACACTCTGTGAAGACTGAGAAAGAACAGTGTTCATTGCTTGCATAGGATATTGAGAGGATGATTGACCAACATGCATTGGGAATTGCTACTGAAACTATGGTTGAAACTGAGGTACTTTGTCTTTGTGAAAACAGTACTAAGTAGTATGATTTGATTTGCCACAAATGAAACACTTAGGTTTATCTCGAGGGACATTATTGCAATATGGAGCATTATGACCATATTGATGGCATAACTGACATGAAAGATAAGGGCCAGGATATCCACCATATGCAGGCATAGGAAATTGACCATGAAGACCAGGAGTAGGAACCGACAAAACATGAGTTTGAGTAGGCATATTTGGTCTAGAGTAGGCGTACTTATTACCCTGATAAAGCTTGCCCTTTCCTTTGTTTTTGTTATTATTATAAAGCTTGAAAGCATAGCTGGATTAACCAGAATTGTTCCCTTGGTAATTCCTAGAATTAGTCCCTTGATAGCTGCCAGAATTATTCCCTTGATAAGTGTACCATGGTAATGATTACCCTGATAATTGTTGCCTTGATAGTTGGTGCCCTAAGATGAACTTGCTTGAAAAGAAGGACCTTTATCATTGGCATCAACCAACATAGCAGACATGAATGGTATAGTAAAATTAGTTTCAAGAATAGCCTCATCAGCAAGCAATTATGCTCGAAACTCTTTGAGAGAAATAACATTTTCTCGTCCTCGAATTACGCATCTGAAAGTGTTATACTTAGATTGTAAGCCATTGAGTGCTAAGATAACAATATCTTCATCCTTAAATTTCACTCCTACAACAGATAAGTAGTCTCTTGATTCTTTAATTTTCTGAAGGTACTGTGATACAATGCTAGTACCTTTCTTGATGTTCTGTGAATCAGACTTCAACTGAAACACACTAGTCTTGGATACAGTCGAGAAATGTTCCTTCAACCTTGTCCACAAATCTTTAGAACAAGAACTACCAATTACACACGAAACAGCAATAAGGGACAAAGTACTAGTAATCAATTGCATAATAACCCTATCATACATTTTCCACACTTTATACTCATCAGTTTCAAGATTGCACGGAGAATTATCAGATTTGACATTAGAATTCGCAGAAACAGATGGTGAAAACGAGTAAGACATGGGTTTGAGCCATTAACAAAGCCCATAATTCCATATCCTTCCAACAATAATTCCATTTGAAAATGTCAATTCAAGTAATTTGCTTCATCCAATTTCACATTCACATATGAAGAAACAGAAGAAATTAAAGCAGTAATTAAAGACTGTAAAATCTAAAGTTGCGATGCAGTTACCATTTTTGTAGAAGAAAAAGAATTCTTGACTGGAGCAATCAAACAAACATCTGGTGTGCAGCAAAGAAACTGATGAAGAAGACGAAGGGTGGTCAGTCGTAGAACCACATAAACCCTAATTCTTGAAGATCGCAGAAGAAATCAGAAAGTCGCCAGAGAAATAACAACTCAAAGGAACTAAAAGGATCAAACAACTTCAATGAGGGAAGCTCCTCGATTGGGGACTTGCAAGATCTAAGCTATTGAGTAATCACGAAACTTCTAAGTACCGAAGTGTGGTATCATTTTCACTTGACTTATCTGTCTCATATGTAGATGTGGCATCTTATCTGGAAATACTTTTCTTCCATCCAAGGGTGGTATCTTTAACCGATGAAGATGCACAAGGTAATGTATCAATTTCACTTGAAGCTTACTTATAGTTTCGGGCTTGGTCAAGTGCAATACAAACCCTATAGTAGGAGTCTCCCAAGTCGCTAGGAGATTTGCCGAATGAGGTAACATACAAGGAAAACAATCAGACTTCCAAGTAAGCAACCTGGATCGGAGGTTCGACTTCGGCTTCCGGTTGATTGTTTTCATTCTCCTTGTGTCGTAAACAGCAACAAAGATAAGGAGAAGCAAATGGAGAAGAGATGATATGAGATACTTTTGCTTTTGAAGAAGTAACTTTCCACAGGCTTATTCTTGAACTGAGCTGGAGGGTTTTCTGGTTTCCTCCAGAGTATAAGGCCGACTCAAGAATTTGAGGGTCAAAATAAGTCCATCAAATCTAGAGTACGTTCGACCCTGATGATATAGGATACTTTTGTTGTTGACAAAGTATTGGATGTATCGACACGTGTTCTGTTATGCTTGTCTCCACATGTTTCCTTGTATCCTTCTCACATGCCTTATATGTTCCTCAGGCAGATGTGGTATCTTTTCTGGAAGCATAAGATGTTGAAGATGAGTACTCGAGAGCAATGCCAGGTAAATAGTCAGGCAAGGGGTTTCAGGCAGTCAGTTCCTAACTAGAAGCTTGATTCCAAGTGCTGATTGATTGCTTTCTTTCTCCTTGTCATGCAGGTAAGAACAAGGCCAAAGGAAAAGACAAGGAAAAAGCATGATATGAGATACTCTTGCTTTTAACCCTGATAATATGAGATACTCTTGCTCTGGTGTGGCTTGTTTGCAGAGGTATTATCGGGAGGAAAAAAAGTTGAGTATTTCGAAAGACTCTGCTGAGAGTGCCCTCTCGGATGTGAAGAAAAGTTGAACATTTTTTTTTATTTGCAGGTCTGCCTGGCTGTGGAAGATGAAGGTCGACATATATAGGAATTGTCCCAACATCGAGTGGTAACGCTGTTCCTTTACCCTTCTCGGTCATAGCAATGTAGTGGGAGCTGTAAGATTCACATGTTTTAACTTTGTCAGAGCACTTTGAAAAAGTGGTATGTGGTATCTAGAAAGCTGATGTTGCGTGTGAAGATTGCAGACAAGCTTTATCCAAGGAAATCTAGCTCTCGAAGTTCGGAGAGCGGTGCCTCTTTGGTTTTTGAACAAGCAATCCTGTCGAGGATCTGGCTCTCGAGATTCGAAGAACGATGCCTCTTCAATTTTTGAGAAAGCAACCATGTTGGGAGTCTGGCTCTTGAGATTCATAGATTGGTGCCTCTTCGATTTTTGAGCAAGTAATCCTGTTGGGAGTATGGCTCACAAGATTCGGAGAGATGTGCCTCTTCAATTTTTGAGCAAGTAATCTTGTTAGGAGTCTGGCTCTAGAGATTCGGAGGGCGGTGCCTCTTCGATTTTTGAGCAAATAATCCTGTTAGGAGTCTGATTCTCGAGATTCGGGGAACGGTGGCTCTTCGATTTTTGAGCAAGTAATCCGGTTGGGAGTGTTTTCTCGATGTGAGTAAAGGTTGGGGATTTTTGCCAGTCTGCCTTGCCACAGAGCACGGAGGTTGACACACACATGGACTTTCCAGTTATCAAGCAGTGGTGTTGTTCCTTTACCCTCGTGGGTAATGGTAGGGTAGCTGAATCTTCAAAATTTATGTGTCTAAACTTTGTCAGAGATCTTTGACAAAGTTATCTGTGGAACCTGAGGAGCTGCTATTGCATGTGGAAAATGGTGCCTCTTCGATTTTTAAACCAACGACCATGTTACCCTTTCTTTTATAAGGGCACCAATTGTATGCAAGAAGTACATTCAGAGAATTATTGCTTGTAGGAATTTTCCCCTGACTTCAGAGATTTATTGCACCTCATTTCTCCTTCATCATTTCTGAGAATGTCTGGCCCATCCGACCGTCGTTTTGACTTGAACTTTGGTGAAGAGGCAGCCGTGCCTTCTCAAGACAACATATGGCGCCCATCATTCTTATCCCCTACTGGTCCTCTTACCGTTGGGGACTCTGTGATGAAGAACGATATGACCGCTGTGGTGGTGGCCAGGAACCTTTTCACTCCCAAAGATAACATACCACTTCCCAAAGATAGTGTGAAGCTTTTGAGAATTTGTAGTTGTCCTCTATTGATGAAGCTTTGTTGAATTTCTAATTTTTTTTTTGGGAAACTAGAAATTTGAAAATGTGGGAGAGACAACATATACAAATTTTGCTTCCACACTGTTGAGCAAGAGATTGTGATGCAAGCCACACTTTGTAGTAGTCAAAGGTTTGGATGAACCATATAAATTGAATTTGCTTCAAAGGTTTGAGAATTGTAGTTGTCTTCCATTGATGAAGTTCTTGTTGGCACCATAAATTGGTTTTGCTTCATACTATCTTGATCAAGAGTGTGTGAAGCTTTTGAGAATTATGGTTGCCCTCCATTGATAAAGCTCTTGTTGGCACCATAAATTGGTTTTGCTTCACACTTTCTTGATCAAGAGTGTGTGAAGCTTTTGAGAATTTTGGTTGAACTCCTTTGATGAAGCTTTTGTTGGCACCAAAAATTGGTTTTGCTTCACACTGTCTTGATTAAGAGTGTGTGAAGCTTTTGAGAATTGTGATTGCCCTCCATTGATGAAGCTCTTGTTGGCACAATAAATTGGTTTTGCTTTACACTGTCTTGATCAAGAGTGTGTGAAGCTTTTGAGAATTGTTAGCTTGCAATAATACTTTGTTAGTGACTATAACTCTTGTTGGGCATAAGTGCTCCCCTAGTTGAGTTGTCAAGCTTGAGGGTTTTATATTATTTGTGAATGCTAGGAGTTCACATGTACAAGTTGTATCACTCATCTTCTGGTAGGTGGAATGAATGGTGAGTTGCTTTCATCACTTGGTTGGTGGTACGAAGGTGTGTTCCTTCATCACCTTTCATCACATTTCATCACCTGGTTGGTGGCACGAGGATGAGTTCCTTCTTCACGTGGTTGGTGGCATGAATGGCAAGTTGCTAAATGATATTAGAGTAAGGGTTGTACATTTCATCACCTGGTTGGTGGCATGAATGAGAGTAGGGGTGAAGGAAGATTTTGTGCAAACATGTTCATTTAAGCAACATCTATAAGCATGCAATTAACAATTAAAGGCGGAATCATGCTTGCATGCACTTAAAAACAAAACATTAACCAAGAAATTCAAAGCCTAGTAGATTGGTGAACCATTAATCAACTCAAAACAAAGTGAGTTGAGATTTATACCTTTGTAGATTCCTCTTTGCTTAAGCAAAGGCTAATCACCCAAAGAGAGGGCCTTCATTCCTTGCATCTTAAATCTATGGATTTGGATGGATGAAAAGGTTTCTCCAAGTTCCCAAAATTGAGAACCTCTAAGTCTCTTCACCAAGGTTAGATTGGAGAAGAAATGAGTGACCTTGGAGTAGTGGGATTGCTAGATGCACCCTCCAAGGGGCCGGCCTCTTTAGAGAGAAATGGAGAGACATGTTCTCTCCAATTTTCTCCAAAACAAACCCTAAATGAATTTTGGCTATAAAGTCATATTTATACCTTTATTCATTTGAGTGGCAAACTTGTAAATAAGTCCAAGTTCACTACCCTTAACAATATGGCCGGCCTTAGGGTGTATTTGGGTTGTTTGGGCCTTTGTGAATATTTAGACATTAAGTTGTCATACAACTTAAGTCAATGGGCTTGACGTTCGAAGCCCATTGGGCCTTAAGGTCCAAAAAACTATCCCGAGGTCTTTAACGAACTTATTCGTTTGATTAATTAACATATTAATTAATCTTTGCCATAAATAATTAAACCATTTAATTATTCTTACTCATCTCCATTGTTTCTTCAATCTTCACCTTACACGGTGTACGATCCATTAGGTTCCTTTTAGCGAGGCAGTGGGCGATTAAAACCATTTCACATCGATTGTGAATTGAAACTTACTTTCAATTCTCCCTTTAGTGATTACACATGTTTAGGGCTTCCACAAACCATGAGTGACACCTAGCAGCATATCATGGTTACCCAAGCTAATCAGAAGAGGTGGAGAACCTATTCAGTTTAGGATTACAAATGCAATACGGTCTTTCTCTAATACAATACTCTTGATCACATTGTTTGGTTTGATAGTTTATTTATTCATGTCTACTATCCAATGTGATTCGTGTGCTTATATGATTACCTTGAATGTGATTTGGAACGCTTTCCTAAATCTCATTCATACTTTGGCCAAAAATTCTTAATCATATCATAGAGTATTCTCCCTCAAACGGTTTGAAGGTTAGAGATCCCTTGTTGCGCATTCACTTGCCTCCATGACTAAGTGGCTTAACCCCAACAATGCCGTGGACACCCCGATGGGGTGACTTTGACATAATCAAAGATTAAGGACTTAACCACAAGACAACTGTGATGCCTCAGGTCAAATGACTACTTTGCATTATCCCAACCATGAGTTCTCATGTGACATGAATATGAGAACTCTTCGTTGATCGTGTTCAGTGAACTCATTCTCTATTGAGCACCTACGTACTTGTCTTGATGTCACACACACCATTGACTCGAGACTAGTCACTCTCCCTGAGAGAAGACACAGTACGTACTGATCTTAACGGACTGTCAATGCCCAATTGGCAATCCTATGATCAGGAACGTTTAGGATGTGTCTACGAAAGAATGGTCTCATGAATCTAACTTCTTTAGATTGCATTCTCCCAATCACATATTCCTTGGACTTATCGTTTAAGCATATAACATTTATATGAGATGACTCAAACAATAATATTTGCCCTTGATATTAAACTAGATTAGTTTAACATGTGAAATGTCCGTAAAGTATCATCATATGATTGGTTTTAGGGCACATTTCCAACAAGGGGTTGTACATTTCATCACCTGGTTGGTGGCATGAAGATGAGTTCCTTCTTCACCTGGTTAGTGGCATGAGTGGCAAGTTGCCAAATGATATTAAAGTACGGGTTGTACATTTCATCACTTGGTTGGTGGCATGAAGGAGTGTATGGGTTGTACATTTCATCACCTAGTTGGTGGCATGAATGGCAAGTTGCCAAATGATATTAGAGTACGGGTTGTACATTTCATCACCTGGTTGGTGGCATAAAGGAGAGTACGGGTTGTACATTTCATCACTTGGTTGGTGGCATGAAGATGAGTTCCTTCTTCACCTGATTGGTGGCATGAGTGGCAAGTTACCAAATGATATTAGAGTACGGGTTGTACATTTCATCACTTGGTTGGTGGCATGAAGAATGGTATGGGTTGTACATTTCATCACCTGGTTGGTGGCATGAAGATGAGTTCCTTCTTCACATTTCATCACCTGGTTTATGAGAATAAGGGTAAGGTATCTAGGCACATTATAGCAAGTGTTGAATGACACAAAGTATGTTGAACCCTTTCAAAGCACAGTTGGCTTATGTATGAATGTGTTGGAATGTATGATTAAACGAATATACTGTGAAGCTGTTTGTTTATTTGTATAGTCTTGTTGACATATACTTAGACTTTGTTTCATGTTGGAAGCATTCATGTTGAAGCTTTGAACCCGAGTGTTTCATTGTTAGGAATGTAAGAGCATTAGGACCGAGTTGTCTAAATCACATTTTTATTGCATTCATGCCAAATAATCTTCATTATATAGGATGCCGAACGGCTGAAGCTTAACACTTATACAATGTGAGTTTACTTGTAATAGTACTTCAAGTGATCAGCGTTCCATGGATGGCCAAGGGTCTTGCCATCGAAGCTTTTAAGCTTGTAGGAGCCAGGGCGACTGATGCCAACAACTTCAAACGGTCTATCCCAGTTTGGACAAAGTGTTCTTTCACTCGGGACTCTGTCGCAGAGTAATCTTTTCTTCAATACCTAGTCACCAACTTTGAAAGAACGAGGCTTGACCCTTGAGTCATAGCAGTTGGAGATGCGCTGCTTGTAGGCAACATTCCTCAAGTGAGCCTGGTTTCTGTGTTCCTCGACTAGATCTAAGTTAAGGGTAAGTTGTTTGTCATTTTCGCTTTGCACGTAGTTCTGGACTCGGAACGTTGCTTGCTCAAGCTCAACTGGGACAACTGCCTCTGTACCAAAGGCAAGTGAGAATGGGGTTTCTCCTGTTGGTGTCCGATACAAAGTGCGGTATGATCAAGGAACTTGGGGTACAAATTCTGGCCAACAACCTTTATCCTTGTCCAAGCTGGTTTTCAAAGTTCGCTTGATTATTTTGTTGATGGCTTCAACTTGTCCATTAGACTAGGGATGAGCTGCGGAGGCAAAACATAAGTTGATGTTGAACTTAGAGTAGAACATCCTAAACTTATTTTTGTCGAACTGTCGCCCGTTGTCAGTGATTATCGCATTGGGAATGCCGAATCTGCAAAGGATGTTCTTCCATACGAAGTCTTTTATTTTTACCTCAGTAATGGTTGCCAAGGGTTCTACTTCAGACTACTTTATGACGTAGTCAACTGCGACGATTGCATAGTGAACCTTGCCCTTCCCCGCAAGCATTAGGCCGATTAAATCAAGTCCCCATTGGGTGAAAGGCCAAGGGCTGATCATAGGAGTAAGCAGCTCGGGAGGAGAGTGAGGAATAGTTGCGTAGCGTTAACACTTATCACATAAGCGGGATATTCTGATGGCATCTTGGTGGAGTGTTGGCCAGTAATATCCTTGGTGAAAAGCCTTCTGTGCTAGGGATCGAGATCTAGCATGATCTTCGTAGACTCCTTCATGTATTTCCTGAAGGATAGTTTCCGCCTCTGCGGGCGTAAGGTATCTTAGGGATGATAGGTTAAAACCCCGCTTGTAGAGTTGGTCATTAATGATCAAGTAACGGGTAGCCTTGTATCGAAACTGCTTAGCTTGGACTTCGTTATTTGGAAGGATGCCATGAGCAAGGAATCTATAAATTGGGGTAATCCAACTATCCCTCTGTTGTTAGTTGCACACTTCCGCAGCCATGGTGCTTGGTGCTGCCAATAATTCGACCTGTATTTTTCTCCCAATCTTGTCTTCCACTGCTGAGGTAAGACGAGTCAAAGCATCTGCATGACTGTTTACCACTTGAGGAATTTGGGTGATCTGGTAGTGGAAGTGCTTGAGCAACAATTGTGTTTGTGCCAAATATGCTGCCATGAAGTTATCCTTAGCGTCAAAGTTGTTGGTGACCTGGTTAACCACCAATTGGGAGTCACTGAAGATATCAATTTGTTTAACCCCAAGGTGTTTGGCCAAATGTAAGCCTGCTAGGAGGGCTTCATATTCGACCTCATTATTCTACACCTTGAATTTGAAACGAAGAGCATACTCCATCACCACTTTGTCAAGGGTCGTAAGGACTAGTCCTGCTCCACAACCCTGTTGGTTGGATGAGCCATCAACATATAGACTCCATGTTGGGGCTGTTTGTTCTATTTTCTGAGCTTCTGAGGGTAATGAAACCACTTCTTTAGGCGTATAAACAATGTCAACATGATATGTGAGATCGGCGATGAAGTATGCCACTTCTTAGCCCTTCTCAGCTGGCTTTGGTTGATAGGAGATATCAAACTCACCCAATGCTATCGCCCATTTGATCATTCGCCCGGAAGTGTCAGGACTTTGGAGTATCTATCGAAGAGGATGATTGGTTAGCACGATGATGAAGTGTGCTTGGAAGTAAGGGTGAAGTTTTCGAGCAAACATGACCAATGCTAGAGCTAATTTCTCAATGTTGGAGTATCGTGTCTCCGCATCTTGTAAGGCCTTGCTAGCATAGTAGGCAGGTCGTTCGACATTACCATTATTTCGAATGAGAACGGAACTTATTGCTGAAGTCGATATCGATATATAGATAATGAGAGTGTCACCAACCTCAGGTTTGGAGAGAAAAATGGCTTTACTCATATAGTCCTTGAGGTTGTTGAATGCCTCAGCACATTCATCAGTCCATGTAATGTACTTCTTACTTCCCTTAAGTGTTTTGAAGAAAGTAGAACATTTGTCGGTGGCCTTAGAGATGAACCTAGTTAAGGCTGCCACCTTGCCAGTAAGGCTTTGGATGTCTTTTGAAGTTACCAGTTCCTTCATGTCGAGGATTGCTTTGATCTTCTCGGGATTAGCCTCAATGCCTCGTCGGCTTATCATAAAGCCTAAGAATTTGCCAAAGCCTACGCCGAAGGCACATTTGTTGGGGTTCAACCTCATTCGATACCTCTTCAGAATCGTAAAAGTTTCAGATAGTTTAATGATGTGTTGGTTAGCATGTTTGCTCTTGACTAACATATCATCAACGTAAACTTCCATTCTCTTCCCAATTTGTTCGGCGAACATTGAATTGACCAGTCTCTGATAAGTCGTTCCTGCATTATTTAGGTCGAAGGGCATGACTTTATAGCAATATAGTCCCTTGTCAGTAGTGAAGGCTGTGTGTTCTTGGTTCGGAGGGTTCATAAGGATTTGGTTGTATCCTGAGTAAGCATCCATGAAGCTCAAGAGTTCACACCCTGTCGTAGAGTCTATAAATCTGTCTATGAGCGGAAGAGGAAAGCTATCCTTCGGGCATCCTTTGTTTAGGTCGGTGTAATCGACACACATTCTCCACAAGACCTTTTGGAGCAAGAGACTTTCCTTGGTCGAATTCTTCTTAACAAGGACAACATTTGCTACCCACGTTGGATAATTGACTTCGCGGACGAAGCCTATGCCTTTGAGTTTTTCAACTTCTACCTTCATTGCCTCTTACCGTTCAGTGTCATAGGATCTTCGCTTCTGTCTCATTGGCTTGGTCTTGGGGTCAATACTTAAGCGATGATAGATGATATTAGGAGAGATACTTGGCATGTCCTCGTATGACTAGGCGAAGACCTCAGTGTTCTCTTGCAAAAAAAGATATCAATGCCAACCGAATGGGTGGTGATAAGGTGGTGCCAATCTTTACCATGCGATCCGGATAATCTTTTGAGATAGAGACCTTCTCCAACTCTTCAGCGGGTTGTGCTTGCTGAGTGAAAAAGTTATCTCGAGAATCGTCGGGTTGACTGTTGCCACCGTGAAGATCCAAGTTGGCTTCGTCTGGGCTGGTTTTTATGACTTGGTCATGTATAGAAAGGGTTTCCTTGGGCACATGCAGGTGTTGTTGCTTGACTGAAGTGTTGTAACATGATCGTACACTAAGTTGATCTCCTCTGATGTAACCATTACCATAGGGGGTTGGAAATTTCATCAACAACATATGTGTGGATACCATGGCCTTGAGATCATTGATGCATGTGCGTCCGAAAATGACATTGTATGCCGTTAGGCAATCAATCACCAAGAAGTTAGTGGTAATGGTAGCTATGTAAGGGCATGTACCAATGGTGAAAGGTAAGTGTTGTTGGAAATGTGTTCTAAAACCAATCATATGATGATACTTTACGGACATTTCACATGTTAAACTAATCTAGTTTAATATCAAGGGCAAAGATTATTGTTTAAGTCGTCTCATATAAATGTTATAAGCGTAAACGATAAGTCCAAGGAATATGTAATTAGGAGAATGTGATTTAAACAAGTTAGATTACTGAGACCATTCTCTTTCGTATACATATCCTAAACGTTCCTGATTATAGGATTGCCAATTGGGCATTGACAGTCCGTTAAGATCAGTACATGCTATGTCTTCTCTTAGTGAGAGTGACTAGTCTCGAGTCATTGGTGTGATTGACACCAAGACAAGCATGTAGGTGCTTAATAACGAATGAGTCCACTGAACACGATCAACGAGGAGTTCTCATACTCATGTCACATGAGAACTCATGGTTAGGATAATGCAAAGTAGTCATTTGACCTGAGGCATCATAGTTGTCTTGTGGTTAAGTCCTTGATCTTTGATTATGTCAAAGTCACTCTATCAGGAGGGTGTCCACGGCATAGTTGGGGTTAAGCCACTTAGCCATGGAGGCAAGTGAATGCGCAACAAGGGATCTCTAACCTTCAAACTGTTTGAGGGAGAATACTCTATGATATGATTAAGAATCTCTGGCCAGAGTATGAATGAGATTTAGGAAGTCATTCCAAATCACATTCAAGGTAATCATATAAGTAAATGAATCACATTGGATAGTAGACATGATTAAACTATCAAACCAAACAATGTGGTCAATAATATTGTATTAGAGAAAGACTGTATTGCATTGTAATCCTAAACTGAATAGGTTATCCAGCTCTTCTGATTAGCTTGGGTAACCCTGACATACTGCTAGGTGTCACTCATGGTTTGTGGAAGCCCTAAACATGTATAATCACTAAAGGGAGAATTGAAAGTAAGTTTCAATTCACAATCGATTTGAAAATGTTCTAATCGCCCACTGCCTCGCTAAAAGGAACCTAATGGATCGTACACTGTGTAAGGCAGAGATTGAAGAAACAATGGAGATGAGTAAGAATAATTAAATGGTTTAATTATTTATGGCAAGGATTAATTAATATGTTAATTAATCAAACGAATCAAGTTCGTTAAAAGACCACGGGTTAGTTTTGGGCCTCAAGGCCCAATGGGCTTCGAACGTCAAGCCTATTGACTTAAGTTGTATGACAACTTAATGACAAATAATTCACAAAGGCCTTAAAAGCCCAATGAAACCCTATGGCCGGCCATTTAGTTAAAGGAGTGGGTTTTGGACTTAATTACAAGTTTGCCACTCAAATAAATGTAGGTATAAATATGACTTTATAGCCAAAATTCATTAAGGGTTTTCTTTAGAGAATTGGAGAGAACATATCTCTCTCTTTTCTCTCTAAGAGGCTGGCCCCCTTGGAGGGATTAGCTAGTAATCTTTCTCCTCCAAGGTCACTCATCTCTTCTTCACATCTTACCTTGGTGTGGAGACTTAGAGGTTCTCTATTTTGAGAACTTGGAGAAACATATTCTTCCATCCAAATCCATGGATCTAAGAAGCAAGGAATGAAGGCCCTCTCCTTGGGTGATTAGCCTTTGCTTATGCAAAGAGGAATCTACAAAGGTATAAATTTCTCAACTCACTTTGATTTGAGTTGAGTCTTGGTTCACCAATCTACTAGGCTTTGAATTTCATGGTTAATGTTTTGTTTTTAAGTACATACAAGCATGATTCCGCCTTTTAATTGTTAATTGCATGCTATAGATGTTGCTTAAATGAACATGTTTTTCACAAAATTTCCTTCAAGTGTATGCTCCCCAAAGGTTGCACGATATCACCGGAGAAGCTTATTAGAGGGGAAATCGAGCGACCGAGCAAGTGTTCAGCTACATTAAGTGCCCTGAAAGCTTCAGCAAACATGATATTGACCGAAGCCCCTGTGTCTACCAGGATTCGTCGTACTTCAAAGTTGGCTATGTGAGCTTCCACGATCAGTGGGTCGTTGTGAGGGTAGATGATACCTCTTTTTTCCTCAAGGTAGAAACATATTGGATCCCATTTAGGCTTTTGATACTTACCTCCCCTGATGTCTTCCACGTGAAACACGTGGTGTCCAGACCTTAAAGCTCGTTCATTATTTTTCATAGCCATGTTGGAAGATTTAGATATAGGTGTGCCACCACTTATGGAATATATCACATTCACCTGGCATTGGTTACGGTTACCCCTTGGAGGGTGAAGGGGGAATTGATCAATTTTTCCTTCACGTGCCAAAGCTTCAATATGATCACGAAGGGTGATACACTTCTCGCTGTCATGGCTGTTATGCTCATGGTAGTAGCAAAACGTGCCCATGTTCTTCGTGGGCTTGTAATCTGGGTGCCTCGGTTTTGGCTTCGGTATCAGATGTGCTATGCTGGGGTAAATGGCCACGCATGTGGCGTTCAAAGGTGTGTATGCCTCATACCTCGGGGTAGGGGTTGTCCTGACACGTGTTTGACCTACTGTGTTGACTGCCTGGGGTCGGGGATTATCATGGCGATACCCTTGGTTATCGCGGTAGTGTCCTTTACTCTTTTTACTACAATGAGACTGGTGAGGATGGAAATCTTTCCTTTTGCCCTGAGATTGATATGTCTGTTGACTTGACAAAGAATTAAGTAAGGCAGAGGGAGGCATCGCTGCCATTTGGAAGGTCGAGGTCTTCTCATTTGGTTGAATCTGGCTTCCACTCCCTACTTGCTGATAAATGGTGGTGTGGGGGGATTCCCTTGATATGTCCTTGCCACGGCCGAGGCATGGTTGTAAGCTTGTGCCATCATCTCAGGGTAAGTCTTCCAAGTGTTGTCGCTGATCATGTACTTGGAGAAACAATAACGTAGGCCTACCGTGAAGGCCTTAAGGGCGGTCTTGTCATTTGCCTCAGTGCAGTGAGAATACTTATAGCTGAAACGACCAGCATACTCTCGTAGTGACTCGTTCGGCTTCTGGCGAATAGTGTACAAGTCATCTGTAGAATGCAAACGATCAGTCTGGAAGATGTGTTAAGAGACAAACAGTTTCCTCAGTTCCTCAAATAAGTTTACCATCTCAGGTGAAAGACGGCAATACCAGTTTAGAGCTCCGCCAAAGAGGGTGGAGGGGAAAAGAAGACATCGCTCTTTGTCGGTGTGCATCCAATATGCCATGGTGGACTCAAAGAGGTTAAGGTGTTCAATTGGGTCATCCATTCCAGTATAGAGTTGTAAACCAAGCTTTTGTTTTGTCTTTGCTTGAAGGGGGTGTCGAGGATCCTCCTTGTAAGAGGGCCAGGCCTGGGTTGTTTCTAATCAGGTATCTCGGCCTGACGTTTGACCTTCAACTTGTTTACTTCCTCAAGGAGCTGTAGAACAAGGGGGTCCTGAGTGGAGTCATGTGCCACTGGGATTTTCTTTCGTAAGTCTCCATCACCTCTTGGAAGTAGGAAAGTTTGAGCAAGGGTGTGTGATTTTTCCTTGGACTCGCCGTACTGAATTTTAGGGCGAGTCTATCGGAATACCTCAAAGTCTCCTGTACCTTCATGTTCTTCTGGGACTTGTTGTTCCTTTCTTAGATTGGCAGCTGGCATGGGTCGTAGGAGGGGATCGAGTCTTTCAAAAACCCTTGGGTCATTGATCTTTGAGCATATGTGGAGGGGATTCTCTCGACGTTACTTTAGGAAGTCTCGGCAGTCACGATAAACGGCTTTCGATCCTTCCAACCCTTATGCAAGGAAGTGTCTTCCTCCACTTCTCCTGCTTCGGGTCGAAGCAGCTGGGTTGAGGGAAGTCTCATGTTGATCAATGTTTTGATGATTAGCTCGCTCCTTATCAGGGATACCCATGTCGAAGGAAGCTGACCCTCTGTGTTGGGGGGCACCCAGATGATGGCTGATGTCTACAGGGGCAATGAGCTCGCATGTTTGAGTATGCCTAGTTTCGTGGAGCGTCTCAAAGAGCTTTTCATATTGCTCCTAGAGGACCTCATTCTTCATTGCTATCTTGTTGTTCTGAGCTTCTAGCTCATTGATTTTAGCTTGAAGAGCAATCCTTTTTCCTTCATTCTTTCGTTGCTTCACACTAGGTACAAGAGGGGTGTCATTCTGTGTGATGTGGCTTCCTTCGCTCCCCATGTTGGAGAGGGATGCCTGGTCAAAAGAGAGTGTACAAATGGTGGAAACCAGCTTAACAAAGCTGAAGAGAGGGGGAATAAGTGTCGTTCCCACACACGGCGCCAAATGTTGATGCATAAAATCAGTGAAAATTTTGGTACAACAGAAAGTGTTAAGTTTGTGACCTTCGCCAGATTGCTCCGGTCACTAATATGGATAAGTATGTAAATGGATAGAGATAGGGAAGCAAACACAAGATGTACATGGTTCACCCAGATTGGCTATGTCCACGGAGTAGAGGAGTTCTCATTAATTGTGAAGGGTTTACACAAGTACATAGGTTCAAGCTCTCCTTTAGTGAGTACAATTGAATGATTTAGTACAAATGACATTAGGAAATATTGTGAGAGAATGATCTCTATTTATAGAAGAGAGTTTCTAGTTTCATTCTGACATTGACACGTGTCGTGTTGTGTTTGGTTTCTGATGTTAACACGTGTTGCACTATGATTGGCTTCTAATGTCGACATGTGTCGCACTGTGATTGGCCTCCTGGTTGGAGGGAAACTCTTCTGGGTCCTTGACTGTATAACGTTAACCAGTGCTCAGTAGTTTCGGAATTGGTCAAGTATGGTATAAACAGAAATAACAAAAGAATTCTAATAATAATAATCATAAAGAAATTCACAACATCAATTATATATGAGATTAATATAAACAAAGAGAGAGAAAGTTAGAAATACTAACAAACTTATATATTGAGGCTTGCATAAATGCAATGTCCTAAAGACAGAATATGCCCCTACTGTTATGCTTGTAGTTCAGTAGGCGTCTATCTCTCAGGATTCAACAATCTATAATTCAAAGTCAAAGCACTTTAATCTTTGGACTCTGACGAACTTTATATATTCCGTACTCTCAAGACATGACTCGGAAGACAAACAAAAAGTGAGAGAAATAGAGTGGGGAAACCTTATTTCTCAAAAGTAAGAATTAACTCTTTTTTTCTATTCTTAATGATAATGGTTTCATGAGTTTATATAGAACCCACATGCTTCTTGTTAAAGAGATGTAACTTTTCATCTATAAGTATACATCATTTGACAAGGGAATGCACCTAAATAACATAACATTTCTAAGAAATATGGTTAACACTATTTTTCATTCAATTAGTAAAATTATATATTACAATATTTTATACTATAATATATAATTTCCAACAATCCCCCACATGAATGAAAAATCAAGAAGAATTTGTAAGTATAGGCAGACAAGAGATGCATCGGGAGATGTGTCTTTTGGACTTGAACCTACCTTAGTGAATAGTTGACCACTGATTAAGAATAGTCTGCTCTATTCCTCTTATTTATAAGATATCACTATCATTAAGTATAAATATACACCTTAAAACTTTTGCAGACAGCACACTTCTTCCATCATAGGAATGAGGTATATAGTATGTTAACTTCTTTGAATCATGCCTAACCAGTTTGCCTATTGAACTTAGACCATGGGATCTCCAATAAACTAAGTTAGGTTTCCGCCCGGCTGATTCATTAGTTATGTTGGCTTTAGCCTCATTCACCTCGATGATGAGCTTACTCTCTAATCAATCCTTTAATATTGGATCCACGAGGTTAACTTTCACTATGTTGTTATGAAATTATATTTCATACAAGAGAAGTTGTTTGAAATGTCAAGTCCTCAAAATTATATTAGGACTTAATTACTAAGTAATTTGCTAACACTTGGGTAAATTCCCCCCCCCCATTTAAGGTATTTGTAAGAAGGTCTCTAACCTTGCCATACCTTAAACAATTACTTATTACAAGAGATGACATCTTGAATGTCATTCAATTAGCAAATTGCTTCTAACAAACCCCAAGTGTTCTTTCATATTGTGGTTGTTTTCATGCTATCACTCAATTGATCATTTTTCGTACTTTAAGTAGGAAGCAATAAAGACTATGGCCTCGTTTGGTAGCTCGGACTGCACTGACTATTTCTGTCGGATAGGATAAATAGCCACCGGATAGTACTGACTAAATTAGTCGGGCGTTTGTTGCAGTATCGGATTAATGACCGTATTATTTATACTGTGTTTGGTACTGAACCGGATAGGACAAGAGAAAAAAAAAATTAACAAATCTTTCTTTGTTTGTTGAACTTTTCTCATATTTATACATATTGAAAACCACACAAATTTTCAAATAACAAAGAAAAATAGTAAATTCCATACATCAAATTCAAAAAAATTTCCAATAACATAAAAGAAGGTTCACAAAAAACAACTACAATCGTTACATTATATAATCCAACCACATATTCAAGTTCATAAAATATACAAATGCAAGTTGGTTTCAGTAAGAAACAGTTTGTCCAAATAGCCAAAACATATGCATGCTGCTTTTAACAAAATATATGCATGCTGCAGCTTTTAACAAAAGATATGCATTCTGCTTTTAACAAAATATATTGTTGTTGGTTTGAAATGTCAATTGCGGTTACTTTGTCCAAGTAACATGAGTACGAAAGCTTTTTTCATTGCACCATCCAAAGACAAGAATGTCCTCTCATTCTGTGGCTTTTCGAAAAGAATATTTAGTGCCTTGATTTGATCCTCAATAGACAAATCCATCTTTGACAATTCTGAAGCAATCTCAAGTTTTGGATCCACTCCTTTCCCAAAAGCAGCTTGTAAAACTTCACCCAACTTATCCACTGATTTAGAAAGCATTTCTTTAAATGCCACAGCAAGATCATTATCATTAGCAGCTCTCTTCCTTTTCCGGGTACTTGAACTGCTTGACCGTTGAGCAACAGAAGGATAACTAGTCTCCACCTCATCTTCATCTTCATCTTCATTAATGTGTTCAGGCTCATTCATCATCAGAGTAGGAGTTGCAGCTCCTACTCCAGTTGCTCGGTCTTTCCCAAAAATAACATTCAATCTGTCATACAATGGAAACGATTTTCCTAGCCAGCCCTGTACTTCTTTGTTAACCTGCAATGCGAAAACAAATCACATTATCCATAAAATACAAATAATCTTATTTTGTTCCAGAATGGGGCTAGAGGATATGGTTTGGTAGACACAATCATACTATTAAATTGTATGTAAAGGAACATGTTAAGTAATCAAATATGTAAAGTTAAATTCTAGTATTATGTTACAGAATTACCTTCACATAGGACTGCCATACTTCATTGCTATCAACCTCAATACACTTTCGTACATCATTCCATGCAAAACCAGTTTTATTAACCATGTCATAAACTATTGCATAATCTTTTTTCCACCTCCTCATTTTGGACTCAATATGTGGAATTGCCTTTATATTGGCATTAGGACATTTCAAATTAATAGCAGTTTCAAATTGAGCCATTGTTCCGGGTTTGAAACAACCGTTATCACATCGCAAATTCTTAACAACTGCATCCTCAAGTATGGACAGCAATGCATATTCTTCATATTGTTTCCAAACCCTTCTACTTCCTTTTGGTTGACTACTTTGTTCACTTTCCACTCCTATAATTACATACACAATAAGATAGCATATAATCAACAGTGCATATAATTAATAGTAAGTGATAAAAACCATAAGTAAATCATCACACTTTTTAAATAAATACATAACCAGGTCACACTTTGTTAAGTATCATAACCGAATACATAAGAAATCACTATTTGTTCAAATAACAAACCATAACCAAATGACAACATGCATATGTAAGAAAATTTAATCAAATCACACTTGTGCACGCCACTCATTGTACATATTCATGGCCAAAGTGTTTCTACATGCAGTCCATTCTTATGTAGGTTGAACAGTCTCAATCATATCTTCATCATCATCACTACTTTCAGATTCGTCCAAGTTTAGGATTTCATTTTCTATTGGATCAGCTGACATATGCCTTCTAATAAGATTATGTAATAGGCAGCAGACTGTCATAATTCTAAGTTGTGTTTTAATTGAGAAAAATGATGGACCTCTTAAGATGCTCCAACGCATCTTAAGTAGTCCAAAACATCTCACAATGACATTTCTAGCTTGAGCATGTTTCATATTGAAATAATCTTCATGATTAATCGAGAGTCTTCTATTTCTCCACTCCGAGAGATGGTAACGCATTCCCCTATACGGTGCAAGGTATCCTGGACCATTTGTATACCCACCATCCACAAGGTAGTAACACCCTAACACATAAAAAAATGTATATTACTATATATAAGAAAAATGAGGATTCAAATTACTAATATAAACAAAAAATCTATTGTTACCCGTGGGAACTTTTAATCCCGATGGTCTACTTATCGCATCTCGAAGTACTCTAGAATCAGAGGCCGACCCTTCCCAACCTGGGTACACAAATATAAAATTCATGTCCAGATTACAAACTCCCAACATATTGGTCACAATCTCTCCCTTCCTCAATCGGTATCTTGGTTTATCTCGCTCAAGGACATGAACGTTAATGTAAGTCCCATCCAATGCCCCCAAGCAATTCTAAAAAAAATCATTAACATTAGTAAGCTCAATATATTTAATTACATTAATTTTAGAAGTAATTTTTATAAAATATGAAGAATACCTCAAACCAACTCCATTTAGGATCTGGGTAGGCATTAGGAATGGGTTCTGGCACTTTCAAAAGTCTACCTTGTAGCCTTAACACTCCATGTAGAATGGAATTGAAATACCTACTTATGGTCTCCCCCGATCAACAAAACCTACTCCCAATTGTACGCTTCTTGACATGATGTGCAAGTATATGCAAAAACATGCAAACTTGTTCTTCCATTGTCACTACACCATCCAATTTTACTCTACAGTCGTCACGAAGCATCTGACATAAATAATGGAATGTTCTTCTATCCATTCTAATTTGGTTCACACACTGAACATCATCATATCCTATTATGCTATCTAAATAGGCTGACCCTACCATTCTCCTAACAAATGTGCAATTTCTAAGTGCAAGTTGCCGATTCCGCCTTCTAGCTGAATTATGATTCATCATAAACCACATCATCAACCAAGTCACAATATTCAAGTACCACAACTTAACAATGAAGCATGCCACAATCTTTCTTTCATCCATGTCTAGTGCAAATATAAAATAACATTATTAGATAGTGGCAAAATATTAAGTAATTGGAGCATGAATGCATAATAACACTGAAAACGGAAGGAAACATGTTAATAAGTCCTGCCAAAAAATATGGTTGGAGCAAATATGGTCAACTAGGACATGGGGATTTTGAGGATCACCTTGTTCCTCACAAGCTAGAAGCCTTGAGTGACAAATTTATTTGTGAGGTGATCTCTTAGCTTTTAGACTCTAATATAATGCTTTATTGATTCGTATAAAGATACAAGCAACTTTGGTACTAGTTTTGAGTTAAGTTTCCTACCTTGTGTTTTGTTAATTTGATATTATTTTTTTTCCCATTCCTTTTTGGCATCTGTGGTTGTCACGTATGGTATCAGAGCTCTTATGACATGTGAAATCTATCTTCTCTACATCCGTATTATTTGTTAACTTGCAAACCACATGGGATTGATCTGTCTTTGTTGGTCCATTCCCTAACTGCTTAAGCCTTTGTCTGATAATCAATTAAATTCTATATTATTTGATCATACTGCATGGAGCTTACAGAACAAATATACAATGGAGAGTAATGAAATGGTTTGGGCAGCAAAGAAGTCTAGTCTATGATGGCACTTTGTACGACCTCAAAGCATTATATATTCATCACCTCATGTTGCATCAAAATTGACACAAATTAAGCCGAAACATCAGAAGAGCAGCAACTCTCCCTTTCTTCTCTATTTCTCACTCACACTCTTTTCTCTAAAAGGCAATTACTTTACAAAGTGGAATAAATGCCAATCAACAATTCAACAACCGTAGTCCGAAATTATTCACACATATATATATCCAGATAAAAAGTAAAATTCACATAAAAATTAAAAAATGGATAAAAGCTGAGAGGGAGTGATGCAAAAACTGAGAAGAACAGCAATTGGGATCTAATTTTCGGGCCATAGACGGTGATGGGGAGTGAGAAACAGAGAACAAGAGTGAAGAGAAATTGGCTTACCCAATTATCCGTATGGTTGTGTTGCGGCTGCGAGACAGTGAGTGAAACGGGAGCTGCGCCAGAGACAGTTTTGTTTAGGTAAGTGAACCTGCACACTCCCACTCTACCCAATCATTAATTCTAATTAAAGTTAAACACTAACAACAAACCCTAAATTCGACCCCAATAGCAAACCCTAAAATTCAAAAATTCTAATTAAAACAAAAAATTACATAATCAATTGCATAATTAGAGAGAAAATAATAACTAGATTCAATCAATTGCAAGAAAAATAGGAGGAGGGGGAAGAATAGAGGGAGGGGCGGAATCCCAGAAGAAGAAAATTGAAAAAACGAATTATGATTCAAACGAAGAAGAAGACTGTGAGAAGACAAACTTGGGATGAGAGCAAGATGGCGTCTGGAGAGGAAGACAGAGCGCCTGGAGAGGAAGAGAGAGTGCCTGGAGCGGAAGAATTCGTCTGGAGAGGAAGCGGAAGACTGCGTCGGGAGAGAAGAGAGCTCGACTAATTATACCGTGAAATTGGATGGTATAAGCAAGCGGGTACACACCGTGTAAAAAAGGTGGGCCTGGATTATTTAATCCGGTGCCTATTTAATCCAAACTGTCACCAAACATCGTACACCGTATTATTAGTACTATCCGGTCCCTTATACGGTGTGCCAAACAGGGCCTATATCTTCTTATAATTAGGGCCTTAATGCCTCACTAGTAGTTTTTGGAAAAGCACCTAATGGCTTTCATCCTTTAGCTTATAAGATTTCAAAATTACCACGGGTCTCAAACCCCCACACAAGAATGTTATCTCCCTTTTTACCTCAGCCCCCACAATTCAATCGTCATCTTTCCAAGACAATTTTAATTAATTCATCTCAAATGAATTCTGGATTTCTCAAGTAACTTGTACTCTTGACCTATAGCGACACTCGATTTTTAGTTGCCATGAAATAACCTATCTTGAAAGAAGCATTCGGCCATAATCATTCTTGGCACTACAAGGTTACATCTCTATGGTTTATGGAACTGCGTTCTAGTGCCTTCTGCCAAGTGGTGCATCCTTTTAACAACCTTAAACATCATATGGTGATAGAGGAAATACATTAAAAAACCTCCAAGCCCTCATGCCTATTCGATTTTACTAGTGTTGTATCTTTCTCATGATCAATAACCTGGACAAATGCAAGCACTATATGCTTCTCAAATATTCTTGTACAAATTCAAGTATTTACGTATACGCCATGCTTATCCTTACCTGAAATGTACTGGAAACAAGTGGCATAGTATCAATCAAACTAAAATTTAAACTTCTGAACTTGCCACCGCAAGTACAATACTGCTTGGCAACAGATACATCAATTCCACCACCAGATGCCTTTTCATGGAATTTTGTGTTGTAAAAACATCACCCTGGTATATCAAGCCTAGATATGGCTTCGTCAAATCATATGCAATGTTTTGCATCTTCCTTATCAAGACATGATTTGTCTGGGCATGAAGCCATTCCATCTTCCATTTTAAATAATGGGATTCTATGCATCAATTCAGATTCATTCCTTTTTGAAAAAAAAACAAAAGGAACTGATCATTTCATAAACTGGTATATCACTGTAATTGTTCTACATTTCCAGATAAACCAAAATTTTTAATAAGCCATTTCACTCGGCCTTAACCGTCACCTCTTTTATAATAGAAGAGTCAACACCAAACATGGTTTTTGAATGGTATTTCATAAGTGCTATTGCAATGCATTCATCGAAGTCAAATGATATGCTTTATATGTGTACTGTCAAACAATAACCATACAAATGTGTCTATACCAAACAATTGGTTTGTATTATTGTGGTATTCTCTCCTTCCGTGAGAGACATTCTCTCATTCTGTGAGAGTTTCTTCCCTCCTTTCGGTGATGGTCTTCATCTTGTCCACCTTCTCAGGCACTAACTCTGGCTTTGGCTGGAGTCGGTTGCCACTTTTCCTTTTCTTCTTCTGTTTTCTCCTCTTTTCCCCTTCTCTGCCGTGTCATCTTTCTTCTGTTCTTCTTCTTATTCTTATAATTCTTCTTCTTTTCTTTTTGTTTCTCCATGCTTCTCCCTTTTTTCCCCTCCAGCCTGTTCTGTTCTTCATCTCCTGTCAGTATACCTCTCCCCATCTATTCCTCAGTCCGATCTTCAGCCATAGTTCCTTTTGAGTTCGTGTATAGAGCTAGGGTGTTTTTCTTGGCTTGGGTGTTTCCCACACCACCATGTTCTCCTTGTTGTCTGCCATTTTCGGCAGTGTTGCTTATGGGTTTCCACGAGCTTCTTACTGGTAGTTGGCTAATACCTCTTTGGTGCCAACTATCTCATGTTAATGGCTGTGATTTGGTTGCTGTTCGGGGTTGGCAGTGGTGTATGAGGCGGCAATACTCGGTGGTGGCTGATGTATCCAGAGGCTGGCTTGGATTTTTGCCGGTGGTGGAGATTTCTGCAGAAGCTTCTCGGTTGGCTATTGTGTGTTTTTTTTAGCTTTACAGTTGTGAGGCCTCTTTCTATTTTTCTGTTGGTTTCGGCCTTTTTTGGTTGTGTATATTTGTAAGTTGGGTATTTGGTTTGCTTGTAATTTTAGGCTTGCTGTTTAATAAAAGTTGAGGGAGTTTTGGCTATAGTTTTGCTACAGTAAAACATTTTCCAAAAAAAAAAAAAAACAATTGGTTTGTATTAAGCATTAAATAACTCAGATTTCATGAAAATCTTTAAAATAAAATCATACAAAGAATATTATGTATATCGTGTCTATATCATGTATATCGCATACAAGATTATAGAACCAAACATGCAATTGTTTTGCAGTACTATCTTCTAATTATCATCAACAATTCCCACAACTCACTATATATACAACCAACAACTCATCATCTAGCCCAATGATCAAATTAAATCTTTCTATGTAAATTGGAAAGATTCATGTCTCAGATTCATCATTAGATGTAGTGATCCTTCCTTCTTGAAGAGGCTAGGGTTTATGTCAAATGCAACGTATTCTATTTCCAATATCTAGCAACTGTTTTATGAGAATTGTCATATTTTTTAATTATTGCATAAAGATTTTTTTTTATTTTTTTTAATTTTTTTTTGTCTTTAGATTGATGGAACAATAATAGAAAATATGGAAAAACACAAGAAATCCAATAATAATGATCATAAAGAAATTCATAACTGTTGTAGGCCTATTTGATTGAACAATCTAAGGTTTAGAGACAGAGGGGGCCAGCAATATTGAGGGAGAAGAGAGAGTGATTTAATTATGAGGTGTGTTTGATTCACCTCATTGTGCATTTATTTATAGTAGTAGGATAGGTAAAAATCTTTCCCTTTAGGATTACAACTTTTAATAGGTAATCTACTCCAAATAGGAATATAAGATGCATTCCCATATCTATTAGGATTTACACAATCAAATTCCTATTTTAAATATGACTGCAACACTCCCCCTTAAGTGTGTAAATACTTAACAAACCATCTCATCAGATCTTTAGCAGATAAGGTAGAATAGTTGATAAAGTCATCGGCACAACAGGTGAACACGAGTCTCAAATTTAAGTGAAGTATGCATTTGTAGTAAAACTCACAAAACCTCGCTATGGTAAAACCCAAGGCATAAGGAAAACTCATAGACTAAGGAGAAAAGTGAGAAGTATGCATAATGTCATTAAACAAACGTCAAATAGGACGAAAGTAGTGAACTCAACGGAGTATGATTATCCCATGATGGGTGCCTCATTAAAACCTCATTAGGTAGTAAAAACCTAGTGGGAAAAAATGCTCCTAATCGTAGGAAAAATAGTACATTAAGATCATGTGAGTATGCTTCTGGATACTCCCCCTGAGTTAGACATAACTTTTAAATAAGAGAACTATAAGTGATTCAACTCAGATAATTTAGGCATACCGATTCTTTGGATGAGCTTTTGAAAAGTAGATTTGGGTAATGACTTGGTGAAGAGATCAGCCAGGTTGTCCTGGGAACAGATTTGCTTGACTTCAATGTTCTGATGCTGTTGCTGTTGGTGTGAGTAAAAGAACTTTGGCACTATGTGCTTGGTGTTGTATCCCTTGATGTATCCATTCTTCAACTGCTCGATACATACCGTATTGTTTTCAAAGATCGTCGTAGGAAGATCAACAACTGATGTAAGACCACTAGTGCTTCGAATATATCCCATAACTTCTTTCATCCAAAAAGACTCACGCGATGCTTCATGCAGGGCATGAATCTTAGCATGGTTAGACGAAGTCGCAACTAGTGTTTGCTTGGTAGACCTCCAAGATATAGTGGTGTCTCCAACGATAAAGACATAGCTCGTTTGAGAACGTGCTCTATGTGGGTCCGACAGATATCCAGCATCTGCGTAACCAACAAGGCGAGAATCAATACGAGAACCATAAGAGGCAGCAACACTCGGAGTTTTGTAGGTATAAAACAAGCCAAAATCTGTTGTACCCTTGAGGTAGCAGAAAATGTCTTTAACACTATACCAGTGCTTGCGTGTGGGCGCATTGCTGTATCTTGCCAAAAGATTCACAGCGAATGAGATGTTAGGTCTAGTGCACCGAGCCAATTACAATAAATCCCTAATTGCATTTAGGTAAGGAACTTCGAGTTCCAAAATCTCTTCCTCGTCCTCATTTAGACGGAAGGGATCTCGTTTAACATCTAGAATTCGAACGACCATGGGTGTACTCGAATGCTTCGCTTTATCCTCATTAAAATGACGCAACACCTTTTAGGTGTAGTTTTCCCAAGATCCTTCATCTCAAATTCCAATTTCAAGTGCGCAGCAATTTCCTCAAGCTCTGTGGAAGTCCTAATGAGGTTCATGTCATCGACATAAACTGCAACGATTCCAAATCCGGAATGTGACTTCTTTATGAACATGCATGGGCATAATTCGTTGTTCACATAACCCTGACTTGTCAAATATTCACTCAAACGGTTATACCACATTCACTCGGATTGTTTCGATCCGCAGAGTGACCTATTCAACCTAATTGAGAGAGTGTTCCATGGTCTAGACCTATTTGAACCAGTCAATGGAAGTCCTTCTGGAACTTTCATGTAAATTTCCGTATCTAGATCCCTATAGAGATACGCGGTTACCACGTCCATAAGCTGCATATTCAGTTTTTCGGAAACCACCAAATTAATTAGGTAGTGTAACGTTATAACGTCCATTATGGGGGAATATGTCTTCTTGTAATCAATCCCAGGGTGCTGAGAGAAGCCTTGCGCTACGATGCGTGCTTTGTATCGCACTATTTCATTCTTTTCTTTACGCTTCCTTACGAAAACCCATTTGTAGCCAACAGGCTTCCCTTGCGGTCGTGTATGAACGATAGGTCCAAATACCTTACCTTTTGTAAGTGAATTGAGTTCGACCTGGATTGCTTGTTTCCAGTTTGACCAATCGGTTCTACGTTGGCATTCATCGAAGAAACGTGGTTCAATGTTATCATTAAGCATAATGTCAGTAGCTACTAAGTACACGAATATATCATCGACAATCAACTTATTCCTATTCTAAACCTCATCCAGTACTGCGTAATGGATCGAAATCTCACGATTCACGGGAGTCCGGCATTTTCATCTGAAACATCACCGTAATCTAGAATAACCTCATGCGTTGGAACAGATGAGTGAGCGATGGTCAGATTCAAACTAGGGTTACTAGTTTGTGCCATTTTTCTCTTCAGGGGTTGTGAATCCTTTGAACCAAGCAGTCTGCCACGCTTCAGGGTTGGAGCAAATGATTGGCTAGCTGCCAATGTACCTTGCTGCGTAGAGGGTGCGGCCTCCCCACCTTCAGGGACAGTCTGGCCTTCCCAGGTTGGTTGTTGACATACACGGGGTACATCTATCATTGCAGGTGTGTTTGCAGTGAGTATATGTGATCTTGTCACCTTTGCTAGATCATTAAAAGCATCTGGCATGCTTTAAGCAATGCTCTGAAGATCCATAATTCGTCGCACCTCAGTTTCAGACTGGGCAGTGCGAGGATCTAAATGAGACATAGTGGGAGTATACCACGACAATTCGCGGCGTTCTACAAGAATGTTAGCATACTTATCTCCCCCTAACGACGAGAAGACTGTCTCATCAAAGTGACAATCCGCAAAACGTGTGGTAAAAAGATCTCCTGTCAAGGGTTCTAAGTAGTGAACAATTGATGGTGAATCATAACCAACATAGTTTCCCATTTTTCTCTAAGGACCCATTTTGGTACATAGCGGATGTGCTATTGGCACATAAATGGCACACCCAAACACCCATAAATGCGAGACGTCAGGCTCATATCCAGTGACCAACTATAATGGTGAATGTGGTTGAGTAGCAGTGGGCCTCAGGCAGACCAACATAGCTGCGTGGAATTGCATAGCCCCAGGCAGATACCAGCAGTTTGGTTCTCATAACCAAAGTCCAAGCTATCAATTAAATGCGCTTTATGAAATCTTCTGCCAGGCCGTTTTGGGTGTAAACATGGGGCATAAGATGTTCCACATCAATCCCTACTGACATGCAATAATCGACAAAAGTCTGTGACGTAAACTCTCCAGTGTTATCCAGTCGAATCAACTTAATCAGATAATCAGGGTGGTGAGCCCTTAGCTTAATGATTTGAGCTAGGAGTTTAGCAAACACAGCGTTGCATGTGGACAATAAGAAAACATGTGACCATCTTGTCGATGCATCAACCAACACCATAAAGTATCTAAATGGTTTGCAGGTTGGTTGAATAAGTCTACAAATGTCCTCTTGAATCCTCTAAAGAAACTTAGGGGGATCGTGAATAATCTTTGTATATGAGGGTTGAGTATTCAACTTCCCTAAAGAATATGCTTTGCATGGCGGGAGTCCAACATAGGGATGTAACTTATGCCCATGTGAATATTTAAGGATACGGCGCATCATGTCATGTCCAGGATATCCTAAATGATCATGCCAAAGCAACAAAGTGTCCTAGAACTCAGGCATAAGGCCTGCCACACTGTGGGCTTCTATGCTGCAAATGGTTGTGATGTACAACCCACTCAGTATACGTTCTAACTTCTCGTGAATACGCTTATGGCCATATTCGTATAAAGTGATACAAAGAAATTCAGAACCATTATCTTCAGTGGTTTCAATATGATATTGATTATCTCGAATATCTCTAAAACTCAGCAACGTTCTTCAGGAATGTGGAGAATGGAGTGCCTCCTTAATGGTCAAGATTGAACCATTAGACAACATGATACGTGTCTTTCCGTATCCTTCAATCAGGTTGGATGAGCCTGAGAGAGTTGTCAAAAGAGCTTTCTTGGGTATTAAGTTAGTAAAATAGTGTCGTTCATGCAAGATGGTGTGCGTGGTTACACTATCTGCCAAACAACTAGCTTCCCCACTAGACACACCTAGAAAGAAATTGATTGAATTGGTCACATGTATAAATATAAGTCCATTCATTCAATTAAGCAATTTGAGAAAATAATGTCTATTCAAAGAACAATCCATAATTCAAAACAAACCAAAACCAAATAAATTATTCCAAATACTTAGAAATATTGTTTAAAAATTAAACCATAAACCTAGCAAAATAAGGGGTAGGTTTGGCCACTAGGGGTAAACACCCTAAAAACATGTCTAATTTATTCATCCATAAGTGCTGACGCCTTCTAAAAATCTGATATCTCCATTGATGTAGTTGCATTTTCTGGATGATCAACATGTGCAAAGTTAGACTCACGACGGGAATGATACTTGGCAATAGCCTTAGGGGAAGTTCGGCATACGTGTGACCAATAATCTTTTGATCCACAATGATAGCACATGTCCAGTTCAGTAGAAGTGGGCTGAATGGGAGCTTTGCCCTTGTTCTTAAAGTTTGGGACCTTAAGGGCAAGTGGTGGATGTTGCTGGTCCATAATTCTTCCCTTAGGTGCGGCACTCTATTGACCTTGGGCTCATGGTTGGGCTTGCCGCCCATTGCCACGGCCACGGCCACGGCGATTCTTTCGTCGTTTATGGCTGCTAGAATAGGTCACATGCGCTTCAGGTGCGGCATTCGAGCTAATGGGTCGAGCTTGATGATTCTTCATCAAAAGCTGGTTTTGCTTTTCAACGAGAAGTAAAACAGAGATCAAATCCGAAAACTTGGTGAATTTCTGTGCCCTATATTGTTGTTGTAGGACAATATTAGTGGCATGGAAGGTCGAATAGGTCTTCTCCAGGATATCTGATTCAGTGAGTTCCACTTTGTAGAATTTCAACAATGAACGGATTCTACAAACTTCAGAGTTATATTCATTCACGAACTTAAAATCCTGGAAGAGAATATGTTGCTAGTCGTTTTGCTTTAGGCAAGTATATGTCTTTCTGATGATCGAAACGGTCAGCTAGAACAAGACAGATGGTGCGTGGGTCCTCCTCAGTAAGATACTCAGTCTGTAGTGCATCATGGATGTGTCTTCAAATGAAGATCATTGCAGTAGCATTCTGAGCTTCGTCAACAGGTTTGTCGGCGATAGGTGCCTCGATGGTGGCTTTAATGCCCTTTGCAGTTAGATGGAGCTTCACGTCTTGAACCCACTTCAGATAGTTTCTTCCAGAGACTTCTAGAGCAGAGAAATCAAGCTTGTTTATGTTCGACATGTCCCTAAAATAGAGGGAAAAAACGTGAGTAGTCATATGGTAAGCCATAGACATATATTGTAGAACATACAGGTTCTATAAACATGTATTGGTTTAATTTATGCATGAAAACTACAGGTTTCATGTGGTATGTTTTGAATGAAAACTGCAGGTTTCAAAGGCATTAAATTTGAAACTCCAGGTTCAATTTAGTTTTATGAACAATTAGTTCATAATGAGAGGTTCCTGCAAGAAACACATAATGCAATATACTAATTTGAATATAGTGGATTTGAGGTTCTTCGGGAACTCAAGTGTGAGAGCTTCGTTACTACGAAAGTATGTGACGGTTTAAAGTATAAAAAGAAATTATTGAATCGTTAATCTCCAAAAGTGATATTCAGATCAATAATTTTGGATTCATTATCAGATTAATGGACTACATGTCACTTTTAATTAATTTAATAAATCGAGCCATACGGGGTCGATTGTAGAAGCTAAATAATATTAAAATAATATTATGGGTAAAAAATATACCCCCAAAAATAATTTGGGCTCAAGTTGGGTGCCTTGGGTAAAAAGGCATGGCCCAAAAAGGCTCGGGGTATGATTTTCAAGTCACGAGGTGAGGGGGAACGGCCCAGCCATTAAGGCTAGCATGTTGGACCAAGGGGGTAGGCATAGGAGCAAGGTCTAACAAGAGCTAGCCTGTAGGTGTGGCGCGGGAAGCCTAGCCGCAAGGGCTGGCTGCATGTGATTTGGGCCGGAGCATCTAAAAAGCCCAGCAACCATAAAGGTTATAGCATAAAGGTCATGGGTTGAGACAAAAGGGCAGGGTTGCAGGCTCGTGTGCCATAGAACTAAGCCAAGGCTTGGTGCTGTCCGAGGTAGCAACAAACCCAAATAGGGCTGCGTAAGTGGTCCATCTCATTAATGCAATCCATGGTGATGCCGTGGTGTTGTCATGGCACTGGTGCCGCAAAATCCCAAGTTCCAATCCATTTTTTTTTCCAAAATCCTCTAGGGTTTAGGAAACCCATATTTGCTTCTAATTTATTTTATATAATTTGACTCACAAATTCCACATAACAATTTAATTGTGCGATGCATGAAACAAATATATATATATATATATTGATAAATATATGAACATATACAATATATATATATATATAAGCGATGCATGAAACAAATATATATATATATATATATATATCGAAAGGAAAATATAAACATAGAGGGGTTCATGCATCATGGGGAATATTTTCATGCTTCGTGGACGTTTCAAAAATCTTCTTTTATTTTAAGCATACCTGATTAGCAGAAAACGAATAAGCCTTTGAATTTGGTGGATGATAGCCCTCAGCTTCTGGCAAGAGTGTGCTGATAATGTGTTGTAGGCCTATTTGATTGAACGATCTAAGTTTTAGATAGAGAGAGGGGGCCGACAATATTGAGGGAGAAGAGATAATGATTTAATTGTGAGGTGTGTTTGATTCACCCCATTGTGCCTTTATTTATAGTAGTAGGATAAGTAAAAACCTTTCCCTTTAGGATTACAACATTTAATAGGTAATCTACTCCTAATAGGAATATAAGATACATTGTCATATCTACTATGATTTACACAATCACATTCCTATTCTAAATATGACTGCAACAACAACGTCAATTATTTATGAGATTAATATAAACAACTAGAGAGAAAGTTACAAATATTAACAAACTTAGAGATTGAGGCTTGCGTCCTACAGACAGAATTTCGCCCATACTCTTGTGCTTGTAGTTCAATAGATGTCTATCTCCCAGGATTCAATAATCTATAATCCAAAGTCAAAGCACTTCAATCTTCGGACTCTGATAAACTTTATATATTCAGTACTCTCAAGACACCGCTCAGAAGACAAATGAAGAATGAGAGAAATAAAGTGGGGAAACCTTATTTCTCAAGAGTAAGAATTAACTCTTTTTTTTGTTCTATTCTTAATGATAATGGTTTCATGAGTTTATATTGAAACCAAGTACTTCTTGTTAAAGAGATGTAACTTTTCATCTATAAGTATACGTCATTTGACAATGGAATGCACCTAAATAACATAACATTTCTAAGAAATATAGTTAACATTATTTTTCACTCAATTATTAAAATTATTACTACAATATTTTATACTATAACATATAATTTCCAACATACTCTCCGAAGCCTATCAACTCTTTGTCTAAGTACCTAGATGATCGAATGTGACAAGCATTTGAAGACCTTAAGAGCAGTTCCACCCTAGCCTAATAGGCTGGCACCCAGCTTGAAAAATGGACCAGCCTCCCCTTTTTTAGCTCCACCCCAGCCTAATAGGCTGGCACCTAGCCCAAGCCAGGCCATAGGCCAGCCCAAAATCGATAGACCTATGGGACGGCCCATCTGACATCATGCTGACACTAGTGTGACATCGAAGGGCATTTTAAATTTTTTTTGCACCAAGCGCATGGTAAGCACACTCGACTGGGTGCCCGTCGCCAACAAGAAATCAGATGCAGGGCCCGCATGCGCAAGTGCACTCACCGATCTGGTAGGGAGGCCACGTGGCCCGTCCTAAGCCGTTGGATTTCCAATGGTTAAAAAATTTTAAATTTGACATCAAACGGCTATTGACGTGGCTTGATCTGGACCGTCCGATCCAGAGATCAACGGTCCACATTCCCCCCCCCCCGCGCACCCCTCCCAAAAAAGGCACAACGGTCAAAATTATGACTGTTGGCCACGTGTCAATGTATAGGCTGTTGGATTTGAGTCTTTTTCAAATCCAACGGTACAGATTAATTAACTAAATTAAAATTTATAAAAAATGATTAAAAATTGTTAAAAAATACAATAAAAATTTTAAAAATTTATGTATTTTTTTTTCTATAAATACCTAACCATCATCTTCCACCCTACACCACATTTCAATATTTTCAACACTTTCTACCAAAGTTTTCATATAATTTTTGAGAGAAAAAATGAGTACGTGGAAACTCATCGAAGATGTTACGTTGTGTGAATGTTGGGTTCACACTACTCATGCCCGATTACAGGTAATAAGATGGATATGCGAGAAATGTGGAGTAAAATTACGAAAACGTTTTGCAAAGTACATGGAAAAGATGCCAGAAGTAGTCAAGGTCTTCAAGGTCATTGGAAAAACCTCAACACATCCTTTACTTGTTGGAAAAACGTTATCTTTCATGCTTCTGGTAATCTGCGTAGTGGGACAAGTTTAGCAGATCAAGTGACAATATTTTTATTTATTTATATGTATTCCACCCGCATCAATATTTTAATTTATTTATTTGTGCTATACTCGCATTTTATAATATTGTCTTATCCCACATTTATAGACACTACAAGCACAAGCATTCTACAATGCGAAGAACCACAACAAATCATTCAGTAAATGGAGTAAATGGGAGTGTTGGCAAATTGTCAAAGATTGCCCCAGATACAGAATTGTGGCAACCGGTCCAGAAGTTGTCATGCACGACATGGGTCCACACAGTTCACCAGAAGCAAACATGGCTGAATAAGAAGGCGACACATTTGAAGAGACGGAAGGGACGCCTGAAGAAGTGCTGGAGACCCAACCGACTAGTCAGTCCCTTAGGCCTCAGGGTAAAAAGGCATTAAAGAAAAAATGTAGTTCTTCCAATCATAACTACACTAAATATATGGATGAATTTGCTCGCCAATGTGAACTGAACATGGCGTGGGAAGCGGCTAGAGATAAGGAAAAAGATGCTGCTTTGGCAGCAATATTAGCAGCTATTGATAGACATAATGCTACAGCTGAGAGACAAAGAGAAATACTTAATCGAGAAAACAAGATGATTAGAGAAGCACTTAATCGAGAAAACGAGATGCTTCGAGAATAAATGATGGCTCAAGCAGATCGTGACACTATGAACAAGCCTCTAGTATGACTGTCTTTGAATTCAAAATAATTTTGGACATCGGAAGAAAGGGACGTGGTGCGGATGAGGCATGCAAGAGATGCAGAAACAAGTCGAGGGGGTTCTAGCAATGAAAATCCTAGCACCACATATCCTAGCTCCACAAACTTTGTATAATTTCGTATTTATTTGTAGTACTTTATTTAATTTCGTCTTAATTTTTAGTACTTTATGTAATTTCGTCTTTATTTTTAGTACTTTATGTAATTTCTTATTTATTTTTATTAATAGATGTAATTTCTTATTTATTGGTAGTACTTTATGTAATTTCTTATTTATTATTAGTATTTTGTGTAATTTCTTATTTATTATTAGTACTTTATGTAATTTCTTATTTATTTTTAAAACTTTATATAATTTCTTATTTATTTTCAAAACTTTATGTAATTTCTTATTTATTTTTAAAACTTTATTTAAACACATCAAATAAGATTACATAAACTCACCAAATAGTACGTTCGGATAATGATACGTTGCGTGACGAGATTGGTTAAAAATCCTATCCGAAATTAAAACTATTTTATTTATTTATTATTTTATAAAAAAAATAATAATATTTTAAATGGGCTGGGTGCCAGCGCATTTTGTAGAGATGAAGATCGTTTGTGTTAGCGCATTTTTTAGACCTTGTGCTAGCTCATTTTTTAAGAGTGTAGATGGATTTGGCCTATTATTGTTCATTGGAGTATATCATTGTTTACTGAATGAATTAAATGAGCTAAATGCTAACGCATTTTTTTAGAGGTGGATTTGCTCTAAGAGCTGTCTCTTGTGGCATCTGAGACACTTGAGAGTTGTCCCCTCTCCGTCGTCAAACATCACGGCAACAAGGCCATTCTGCCAATTTTATTAGCTCAAGTTTTAATCTCGTCTTAGATTTCTCCTTTAAATGTGACTTATTTAAAGGTTTCAATTTTCTCATTTGTTTGACGGATTTTCAATATTGTTTTCCTTGAGGACTCAAATAAAGGACTTCATTTCGCTTTCTGACATTTCTGTCATTTGCCAGAAACTAATTAATATCTCATAATTTAATTATATTCAAAATAAAGCCAAACAACTCAAATTTAGCTGTCTTTCCTGTAATTATCAAGCTAATCCATCACAGTATTCTAACAGAGTATTCACAATATTCTAACATAATTTTACTCTCCATTCAATGTAAATAAAATAGGAGCAATATTTCTTGAATTTTGGTGCAATTGGAACTTTGGTCCTTGATATTAAAATCCATGAGTTTTGATCTTTGAACTTGTCACAAAGTGAAGTAATAATCCCTTCGAGTAACACCGTTAGAAATTTTATCCAAAACAAAGAGTTTCTAGGGGGGGGAATGGATGGAAATTTTAACAACATTAGTGAAAATGACCATTGTTCTACATCATAATAATTTTAGAACCGAATACTCACATAATTTAAGTTTAGGGATCAAAGCTCCGATTGGGCTAAAGTCAGAGATTATTGCTCCAATTATCTCTTCGATTTGTACTCTAAAAAATGGATTAATACAGAGGTACATTATTTTCATTTCAAAACTTGACGGGGATCTACAACAACAATGATGTGTGTGGGGCATGGTCTAAAATATCGATATTATCCCAATATTTCCATCGAAATTTCCGTTTTTTTGGACTACCGATATTTCCGATATCATCGATATTTTAGACCTTGATAGGAACTCTATGTGATACTAAGTCACTCATATATCTTACCATGCAATGTATAAAGTGTAAAATATTGTACTAATTTATTATATATAAATGATTATGGTGTGTTTAAACTTCTTTCATTAATTACTACATATTTTCTACACTCACAATGTTTGTCAGCTCGCTATATAATGTACTTAAATCAGTTAAATTCATCATGCAATACATTTTCTTCCAATTTTTTGTGAAAAACTAATAGATAATTGACTAAATAAACATCCTGTAAAGTTTCAATAAAAATTCCAAGTTTTTCTTACAATTTATGTGGTTTTTATTCAATTTTTATCGATATCAATAATATCTTGATATTTTCATTGAAATTTCTGTATTTTTAGACTATCAATATTTTCGATATTATCGATATTTTAGACATTGGTGTGGGGTTAGAATGTTGCCATGCCACAATCAAAACTCACTCGTACGCGTGTCCGTGACTGACGCTAGCAAAATTAAAGTAAACTTCCTCGGCGTCAACTTTGCATTTGATAATCACATGGCACTGAAAGTACTTCATAAATTTGATGATAGCCAAAATACATATAGATAAAAAGCTTAGTCACTGCTTGATGTATGGAGCATTGATGACCATTGATCACCCCCACCGACCAAGGGCAGTCCCTTCAGGACCAGGTCATGTTCGTGTAATCCATGTGGTCTTAATTCTTTCTAATTCACACCACATGATGTGTTCTGTAGCTGCCTTGAAAAATCCACATGTACTTCTTTTCACCTCTTGAATTATTGGTAGTTAATTATATTGAAGAAATTCTCATTTTGATATTCACGACAAGAGTTGGATTCTCATCTTTTTTCAGTCTGAAAGAGTAGGAATTTATAGAACTTGGGTTTCTTTTCTTTCATTTGAATTATGAAACTCCGCACTCATATACATTCGTCATTCAGAACATCTTTTTGCACTCGTGTTTTTTATGTCTCCTTCCTCGTAAGTACAACTTTTCACCCAAGGGAACTAAAACTACCGAATCTCGGGTTTGATTGAATAAATGGAATCACATTAGAAATCTAGGTTCATGCTGATTCCACTGATGTTGAAACAGAAGCATGATGGGCATGTCAAAACTGCTTAAACAGATGTTATATTCAATATAATTAAGTAGAATTAATATAACTCTTTTGTGTTAGACATGCGGCATGTACACATTTTTTAAGATAGAACGATAGCCGTTTTGTTAGAGCATTAAATAAAAGGAAAACTAATTAATATAACTTAAAAACTTTGAGTTTTAATGATAAGGACAAAATAAAGGGAAAAATGAATAGTACCATGATTGACTTTTTAATGTAAAAATGTGATTTTTTGTTAAAGTGAATAGTACTTTTTCGTTAAAATTCCCTTAAATAAATGATGAAACTTCAAAGAGGACATCCTTAATTAAATTTAAGGTGTTCTTAAATAAAAAAAGACTCAAAAACAAAAAATAAGACTAACTCGGGGATTCTTAAAGCCACCATATTGGCGGATTTATGAAGTGTTGCAGCATGTAGTTATTTCTTTGGGAGTCATAGTATCTTATGATATATTTATTTGTATGAAATATGAATGCAGGAACCATATTCCAACATCTCCAAAATATAAATACTTGCATATCCCTTTGTTCAACTTCATAGAGAAATATAATGTATGGTTTGTTTAGTTGAAATATATTAATATTAAAATCTTTTTTAACATTGTTTTTGTAGGTTGATTAACAAAAACTAAATATTAATATAAGAAAACTTTTAAATAGGGTAACTTTGAATGCGGTCCCTATTTTTTAACGTTATTTGACTGAAACCTTGTTGGTTTTTAGTTTTTTATTGAAATCCCTGAAATTAATGCAATATGCATTTCTGTGTAGGTTATATAATTTTAAATTAAAATTTGATATTTGTAGTTACTTATATTAATGAGATTTTAAATAAAATTCAAGATTTGTGGGATTAAAAATATTAAAAAGATCTTAATGACGTGATCTGTCATTAAGATAAATTATATTTAAATAAAACCCATGATGTGTCATTACTTATATTATTGACATTTTACATACACGAAATTGGTAATTTTTAAATGGTACATTTTACGTACAAAAAGTTGGTACCTTTCATACAAAAAAGGTGGTACGTTTTATATAAAAAAAAAATGAGTACATTTCGTATAAAAAAATGGGTACATTTTATATAAAAAAAAACATTTGGTACATTTTAAATTAAAAATAAATAAATAGGTTTCACATTAGAAAATGGATACATTTTACATAAAAAGGTACTTACAAAAAAACAATTTGGTACATATAACAAATTGATACATTTTAAAAGACAAATGGGTACATTATTAGTAAATTATTGGTGCAAATAAAAGGTTAAAAAATGAGTACAAATAAAAGTTTGAAAAAATATGTACACAAAAAGAAATTAATATATGTATACAAACTAAAACTAAAAAGAAAATTGGTACAATTTCAAAAAAGGGTTGCAAATTAAAATGGGTACAAAGTAAAAATAAAAATATATGATACAAAATTAAGCCATAAATATATATTAAATGTAATGTTTCCAACACTAAATGAATATATTTAGAAATAAAATTTAATTATCTTGACGTGTAAACTATTTTATTATTGAAATAATTAATGACGATTATTAAAACCGAAAGAGCTTGATGAAAAATTGAAAAAGAATAAGGTTTCAATCAATGAAGTTAAAAAAAAAAATGGGAACTTAATTTCTCCTTTTAAATATCTTATTTTTGGAAATTAAACGTCAAACACTTTTGCCAACCCTAATTCTGATTCATTGCTTTGGGAAAAAAAAAAAACTCTGATTCATCGCTCACACTGCGACAATCAAGACGTAATGGCCAAACAAAAAAAATAAAAAATAAAAAAAACAATCATATGTGTTATATACCAAAATTAGATTTAACCTATATATGGAAAATATCGGTTCATATGTGTCATTGTACTCTGTTTTTCTACTTCTGCATTTGTCTGTAAGTACGACCCCTGTGTTCCTTCTTTCTTGAGTTTTGTGATAATGCAAGATTCGTTTATTTATGAGCATATAATGCGATGAATAAGTAACATTTTCCTTTTAATAACAAAAGACATCTGTTCTTGACATACAGAACCACGTTGATGCTTTGTTTATGATAATATACTTTAGACTATCTCTAAAGGAAATTTTAAATTTTAAACATGAAATTTAAATTTGACAACTTATGTGACACTTTAATATCTTTTATAGTTTTATTCTTCAACTCATATGTCAAATTTAAATATTAAACAAAAATTCATACTTATTTTCTTTACATTGGTAATGAAAGAAAATGAATTAAAAAGTATAAAAATATTTAAACATTGCATTGGTAAAAGAAAGTAATTAAAAGGCAAGGCTTTAAACCAATTTCAAAACTTAATAAAAAGCATTTAATAATTGATCAATATTTTTTTTGAAGCTATTGTCAAATTTGACAGGAAGGAAAGAGATGTCATTTTTTATTAAGCTATATCAGATTTGGCTTTTCGATTAGAAAATATTAATACTATCTCTTTTTACCCCTATTGCTTATTTGAATTTGAATATTTTGACAGCTTATTTAAGGGAGGTGATACTATTAGTTCGTCCCAATTGCTTTAGGAAAAGTAGTGTAGCGTGGGTGGTCGGTTTGATGACTGCGACGCCCTGGTGTGTAGGCTTGCTCGCCTACTGGCCAAGCAACTTTTAGTTCCCCAAAGTTTGTAACTTCTTTTGAGTACTACAGTATATTTTTTAAAAACATTTTCCTTTTGATCACGGAGAGAGAACAATCTTTATTTTGGAGATTATAGTTATTAAGTTATAACAGTATAAATTAACCAAATCTGCAGAAAGAGGTGAGCTTAATTAATATTATCTACATTTTTACATTTTCAAGACAAGTATTGCTACTACCAACCACGCAGATTTGACAAATATCTACTGAAATCTTTCTACGATTCTTTTTCAACAATCACAACACCACAGTGAGGACGTGGCGTTTTATGATTTGATTAACTACTATACGTAACTGCAAATTGAGCACTCAGTCTTAACTGCTTCCCTACTTCAAGGACTAATAACACTAGGAATTCAAGCTGGTTGACTGGTTGGTTATACCTATCGAAATTCTACGATACTTCGAAGCATTTTTATATTCTGAAGTTTTTAAACGTTAGATCTTGTTTATTATATTTTTTTATCAAGAGTTTAACGGTTAAAAAATCCAGAGTATAGAATTCCCTTTAAATATTGTTTCCTTCTTGAACATTACCTGTGGGTGGAGGCGTTGGATAATTCCAATTCAGCAACTCTTCTATCATCTGCATTGCAAGTTTATCCTCTTCATCCGGTTCTACCACACTCACTCCACCCTCAGTCAACCCCACCATTGACGATGAACTCGACGACGATGACAAGGACGACATCAATTCCTCTTGATTATCATGATTAGAACCCTGCTTCTTCTTCTTCCCAAGCTCAATCGTCATGACCCAATTGGAGCTCGCCCGCGATCCGGCCGGGCGCTTCTGCCAGACCCCAATGTGGGAATTGTCATTGTCGAGTCGAAGGCAAGTCAGGGAGGGCGATTGGCCTTTGCAGCATTTTCTGAGCTTGGCCCTGAGTAGCTCGGAAAGTGCTTTTGGAGACCATGGGGTGTCTTGGTCAGTGGGGGATTTCGTGTCTTGGTCGGAATTGTTGTTGTTCAATATCGGAAAATTGGTCTTGGCATTCTGTCCGTTCATCAAAATTGCTGCTTGGTCATATGCTCTTGCTGCTGCCTCTGCTGTCTCAAATGTCCCTAGCCACACCCTCCTCTTACTAAATCATCAACAACAGAAAAGACAATAGAGAAAGTAAGACAGATTTCCATAACACGTTGCTCGAGCAGTGCAGTCAGTCTGATATGTTATGTTATTAGATTCTGCTTGTCAGACAATCTGATATGCTATGCTACCAGATTGTTACGACAACGATGAAATGGGGGTGGATGAAGTATTAAATGGAAGAATGTGAGAGTGTGGTGGACTTACAGTAATGGGTGGCGAATTTCTGACACCCAAGAGCCCCACTGTCGCTGCCTGACTCCTCTGAACTTCCTTGATTGTACCATGTTTTTTTAGAAGGAAATAACCAGAGAGAGAGAATTTGAGAGATGGAATTTTAGAGAGAGATGAGGGAAGAGTATAGGCATTTACAAGAACTGTCGGTAGCTTGCTTGGTCTGAAAGCCTTTTGTAGTACAGAGAGAGAGAGAGAGAGAGAGAGTGCAATAAATTATTCACCTGCACAGCCATTATAAACACCCTCAGGTTCTTGACAACTGGAACAAAAGAAAATGAGCATCATGTTATGATCCTTTCTCCATCTCCCCACCAAAAAGAAATTGCACTTATTATTACTTACCAACAGAAAAAAAAAAAAAAATCTTCTTTTACCCTAATCAAATTAGGGTTTGCTAATCCAATGTTGGTGAAGAAGCTGTTGTGAGAAATGCCATTGTTTCATGTTATTCTTCTTAGGTTTTGCTGTGATCTTGAATATAATCAATTAGGGTTACTTAATCCAACGATAAATAATATTGAACTTTTTGGAAAACTCTTGCACATAAGTGTATGTAGCGTCCCTCTCACAGTAGGAGTATTATATGCACTTTCATGTGCGATAATCTTTTCGTTTATATATTGCATAATTTATGAAGATTTTTCTTATTCCTTGGATGCTTTAAAGGTTGGTTAGTTGATTTAGTAAGACTTTTGAGGATTGGTTACTTACTCTAGTATAAGACCAGGATTTCTATATAAATCATGCTAATAGAATAGTTTACTAATTCAATTCCAAAACAGACCCAATTTAGTATAATATTCTATAGAATTCTCTATGCATGCAAAATCGGTGTATACAATGCCTTCTCTCTTATAAATGAGTGGGGCATTATATACACACACATATATATATATATATATGCGCTTTTTCGTGTATACATGAGGCATACTACAGACTTTTGTTCCTTTTGCTTTTTTCCTCAGATGGGCATTATGTGTTTGGTTAGGGGTTGACTCAAAAGACTCTTGTGGATTGATTAGTTACTCTTCTAGGACCACAAGGGTCTCTACATTATTGACCTTTTTGCGTCCAAATTTATTGTTTGGCGTTGAATTTTCGACCTAGTTATTATCAATATATCATGTAGCATGGCTTGAATTATTGATCACCTTTTCTATGTTTGCCTTACACTATCTTCTGGACCTATAATGCCAGTGAGTAAATTGCAACAAAATAAATGAAAGGATGTTGTTGTGAAGTTAGCTCGTGATCTAAGAGTTGGAATAGGTTTCTGGAAGTTTTAGACGTGTAACCAGTTTTTGGGCAACCTATCTAACCAAGGCAGCAAGCACCAACTCGAGAGGTAAGCAAGTGTAGAAAGTAGGATTGATCGCCCTGGCTACCGGTCGGATCGAGGCAGAAACTTCATGCGTGTTTCTTGGTGCTGGGCGATGGGTCGTGATAGCTACACGATCCATCAGATTCATGGTTTCCGGATTTTTGGGCTACTTTTTTCAGTCTTGTTTTGGGAGGGTTTCGGCTTTCTTAGAAGGATTCCTATATTGTAATCTAAGATAGGACTTTAGGTATACCAATATGTATAGGACTTTAGGGTTTTATTCTTTGTACAAGAAATACAAGAGTGAAACACTTTAAGAAATCGTGAGAGCTTGTGAGATACCAAGAACTAAGGTTTGGTTGGTTGTGAGCTATCATAGTCCATCGAAAACAATATATTGTTAGCGCACTTGCGTAACAAAGGCAGCATCCTGGATATAACTACTTTTCCAATATCTTCTTTTTATCGTTATGTTGGAGGAAATTGAACCATGAACCTATCTTAATTCAACCACAATACATCATTCTCCTTTGCAATTGACTAACTACCATTGACTTTCTTTTTAATCTTTCCTCTTTCCTCAAAACATCAATATATTGAATTTGTCCCATTATAAATTTGCTGATACATTTACATCGACACTCAAGTGCTAAGTAATTACTAATTTGAAACGACATTAACCACTAGTATAGCAGGCTTAAAATAATGTATTACATTGGCATCTTCTACAATCAATTAATACATTGACTTGGTTTGTGCATAAAATTAAAGCACATTGGTCTACATAATCTTCACCAAATGACTTGGAAGATTCACAATAGGCACCTTGGAAGCAAAGTATATATATATATATATATATATATATATATATATATATATTCCTTAAAAGTTTGTTAAATTTAATGTTGCTTTAACTCTTCCTTGAAGCTATATAGTATTCCTTTACATATATGTATATATATGCTTTATCTCCATTTTGTTGCAGTCCAACAATTCTCAAATGGTTTTAGTGAGAGAAGTTAACAACGGTGCCACGTTTGCTTCATGGGATGCTTTATGCAACGATATATGAAGTTGATAGGCTGGATAATGGATGTGGGTTCAACTTATTGTTCAATGTACCTTGTTTTTTTCAGCAAGATTGAACTGAAACCTTTTAATTTTATGCATCATTTATTTGAGCCAGTTAAATTTGGCTGTCAATTCTTTTTGTTGATGTTGTTGTAATGCATATAAAGTGGTCATGCTTTTTGGGAAAATAAAGTATAAACTGACCAAGGAAAATTGCGTCTTCTTTTCTACTTTTTTCGATTTTTTCCCTCAAAAATCATGTAAAAGGGGTAATTCCAAAAGTGATAACCTAATGAATAAATGATATGGTTGTAAGTAATTTTGTTGTTGTTGGTATGATATAGTTGTAAAGTTAAGTTGTATAATGAAGTGGCACAATAAAACCCAAATGACTTTTCAAAGCACTTCTTTAGAATTAGAACAATAGTATGCAAAATCTGATTACAAGGGCGATGGTGGCTCAATTGAGTCTTGTCTAATGATTAAAGTTTTGATTTGGAGTCTTCTTCTAATGAGAAATTCTTCAAATAAAAGTTATATGAGAAACATTTCAGTATTATTGACACATCCCGACCCGGAATACCCACTTGGGCTCCGAATCAAGTTGTGTTCGCCGACACCAGGTGATGCGAATTTTAACTTAACACACAAATTAAACCCTCTTGTTGTCAAATTGTAGTAAAAATGCAACTAGGGATCGTTCTAAACCAGGGATTAGGAGGGCTTGCTAAAACCTCTAAACTGACTTAAAAACATACAAACAAAGTTAAAAACACTAAACTAGACTAAAAGAACTTAAAACAAACTCAAAGGACTCAAAACAAGCTAAAAACGCTCAAATCTGCCTAAAAACACAAACTGGGCAGATTTAGACTCTAACACACTTTTGTGACACCTAAAAACACAAATCAAAACAGATTTTGACTAATAAAACACTTTAAAGTAAAGGGGGTTTTGATTTTGACGAATTTGAAAACAAAACAAGTAAATTAAAGAACTAATGAAATCTGCACGAATTTGAGTAAATTGAATGGATGGAAGGCTAGCTAGGAGGTTTTTCTCCACACATGACATACTTGCACATAAACCAATTTTCAGTTGTTCTTTCGATCAATCATGAAACTCAACACCCCAGGTTAATTAAGTCTGCTTAAATTAACCTTCAAGTTCTCCTTAAGTTATTGAATTGGATGGGAAAGCGCATACAACAATTCAAGCATTCTTCAAAAGTTCTTTACGTGAACAGCACAATAAAGATACAATCAAAGATCATTAAGCATTATGAAAACTATAAGTATTGACGAGGCACTCGTTACTATGATGAGCATGAAACTCCTGCTAAGAATTTATTTAACGCGATCATTTATAAGCGATCTCCACTACTTGTGAATATAAGTTTGTAACTATTAGGTGAAACTCCCTTATACTCTAGCATCATATTCATGCATGCAAACTAAGTGTGCACTCTTAATAAACATGCACGAATAAGTTATGAATCAAGCAGTTAAACAAATTGAATTCACAACTGAAGGTAATCAAATCATATTGCAAGCATGAACATGGTTTCGAATTTCCCCCTAGCTAAGGGGGGTTTAGTTCCTCATACTCACAAAGCAAAGATAAACAAATTTAGACATTGAAAACAAAAGAATGAAAACACCTAAAAACGCTCCAACAATCCAACTTGAATGGCAAGCACGTCCAAGGGTCCTCCTTCTTCTCTTTGTTGCGGCACAAGGTGTGGTTTGATGGATGAGTAGTAAATTATGGTGGTGGATGGATATAGGTGAGTTATGGTGAAGGGTGGATGGGTGGATTGTGTTCTCTCGGCCAAGGAATGAAAGTGTAAGTGTATGGAGTTGTGAGATGTGAATGTAGTGTCTTTTGATGGATCTTTTTTCCTCCCCCTTGTTATGGTGAAGGGTGGATGTATTTATAGGCTAGGGAGAGGACCACCATCTAATTAAGGTGGTAGTGGTGTATGTTGTGGTAATGAGTGGATGTAATGGGTGTAGTGGGTGAGTGTTTGGTAATGAGTGGATGTAATGGGTGTAGTGGATGGATGTTTGGTAATGAGTGGATGTAATAGGTGTAGTGGCTGGATGTTTGGTAATGAGTGGATGTAATGGGTGTAGTGGGTGGATGTTTGGTAATGAGTGGATGTAATGGGTGTAGTGGATGGATGTTTGGTAATGAGTGGATGTAATGGGTGTAGTGGGTGGATGTTTGGTAATGAGTGGATGTAATGGGTGGATGTAATGGGTGTAGTGGATGGATGTTTGGTAATAAGTGGATGTAATGGGTGTAGTGGATGGATGTTTGGAGTTGTAGGTCAACACACTTGCACACACACATGCTGATTTCTAGCCTTCAAATCTTCAAAAACGTCAATCCTCATGTCTCCATGCTTGCACTATCCAATCTTGGCCCAAAAATGCTCCAAAATGCTCCAAATAGCACTTTGTTGCTAACTTTGTTATTTGAACCTACAAACACACGAAAATAGCTTATAATACATAATTGACTAAGAAATAACAACATAAATGCACAAGAACAAGCTAACTAAGTCACATAAATATGCTCCTATCACCAGGAGAGTGACAAAGCCACAAAGTGTAGTGATGTGTAAAATGTGAGTAAGTTTAAACCTAAGAGGGCCTAAGTATAAGAGTGCGCTGGTGATCGCGGGAATGAACCCATTTCACATGTGATGTCAGAGCATAAGTAAAGTACAGTAAAGTAGAATGAGAATTATACCATCGAAGGTAATCACTTATACCAAGATTTGCCAAGAATTCTCGTCGACACGAAAGCTCAGCTACTAAAACCTAAGGGGGCGAAAAACAGAGGTGAGTGGGCCTAAAAATAAAGTTTTATAAAAACCTTTTTGAAAACATTATAACCCCTCACCGTAAAACAAGTATAGTTTTCAAAATATACATACTGCGTATAGTATGAAAATACTTACCGTAGCCTGCAATAACTCAAGAATTCAATACAACACAAAATTCATAAATAGCCATATAACTTCCAGTAATCACAATATCTCGCACAGTAAACATATCACATCGAGTGTTCATCGACATATGCTGACACACGAGTTCATGCAGAGGTATCCTGACATGAACATGACTAGGTGTAATAATGATTTCCACTCTAGTATTATAATCACGTGAAGACTAGCGCTATGAGCATCACATATGAGTCCTAATTACCTATAGCAATCTAGGACAGGACTCACACCTACAATGAATCCAAAGTGAGCGTACGGTGCGATGTGAAGATTGGCCTTGGCCGGGGCGAGTACTAACACCAGTGCAGTACACGATGAGCAAGTAACGTAAATATGATCATGCCATAGTAAATCGATAATTCGATAATTCTAATCAATGCAATGCTATCAATAATCATAAATACTATTAAAGCATCGATACTAATAGGCATACATGTGCATCCCATGGGACATAGTATAATTGCATGAATTTCGTCAATACGATAATTTTATATACGTTACCCTAATCTAAGTAGTGTAACATAGAAAATTCTTTATCAAGTATATAAATGGAAACTAAAAAATATAATATATATATATATATAAGAAAAGACCCACTCACAGATACTTACGAGGTCGTAGCCGTTCAGACTAAAGAACTCGAAGTCTCTGATAGTAATCGTATCTAAACATAATATTAGGGCCTATTAGTAAAACTCAACTAAAACACTAAATCTGAGAAAATAGAGTGTGGATTCGAAATCAGAGCATCGAATTACGCTAAGTGTTGTCCCGGGAAAATTTTGTAAAAAGTCAACGAAAGAGTGAACGGTCAACCCTAAAAAGTCAACCAAGATGCTCCGGTGGTCAACTACGCTAAAAATTTGGAATTTCACTAAATGGATATCAAAAACAGACTCGGGACGTCGAAATTAGCCTAGGAAGATTTTTGGAAAAAAAATTGAAAAAGTCAACATAAGGAATATTCCAAGAAATATTCCAAAGAATATTCTAGGAATGTTCTTGATCCACATTGGAATTGGGCAGAGCCGGATCCGAACGGGATCGCGAATCTGGTTCTGTTTTTTTCCCTCAGGTCGGCCGCACCCAAAGAAGGAGAAAGCCAAAAATTGAGAAATTTAGACGAGAAACTTCCCCGACTCCGTTTAGCTTCAAATCTCAATTAAAACTAGCAACCCAATATATCAAATTCAAGCCCAAGGAACAAGGAATCGAAATATACCATTGGGTTCCTCGGTCGTGGCCAGAGTTGTTCGGAAAATGGCTCGAAAGCTGCCAGATCTCCGCCGAAATCTGGGGTGTCTTCCCCATAATGGTTATGTACCAAAACTCGTATCAAAACCCTTAAGAAAGCTAGAAACATAGACTAAAACATAATCCAAGAATTTTTAGGCTATCCTTAAAGCTTACTCTCGTTGGAAGTTTGTTAACTCGCCGGAAAACATGGCGGCATTCCCCTTTGCATTTCTATGCAGTGTGCACGAAGTCCAAAGAATGAGAAATCTAAGGGAGAGAATGTAGTCCGTTGTTTTGTGGTTCAAGCTCGTTGAAACGACGATGATGATGGCTCGGTTTCTAGGTTTCACCCATAAGAGAATAGAGATAAAACTAAGATAGATTTATGAGTTAAGAAAGATGAGAGGGCGGAAGAGTGTTCGAGAGAAAATGGAGTAGTGTGAGGTGGTGCTCTGGGTTGTGATGCTCGTCGGAGTCGACGAAAGTGGCGGTGGTGCTATGCTTCACAAAGGATGGGAGAAGTCCGAGAGAGAGAGAGAGAGCTATTCGGGAGAGAGAGGGAGAGATAGTTTTAAAATAATAAACTTAGTAAGAGGGAGTGAGGTGGCAACAAGAGTGTGGTCCAAGAGTTAAAAAAAACGAGAGTTTGAAAGAGAGAGGGACCGAAATTTCTAGAGAGAGAAGACACGGGACAGGGCATGAGTGGGGTGTGGGCCCCATGTGGCTTACAAAACAAGTCATAAAATATCTCTAAACATGAAATTATCAAATCACCCTTCACGTTCGTAAATCTGTAAAATCTCCATTGTAGCTCCAATTATATTCCGCTTGTGCCTACGCATTCGTATCGTCATGTACTTTGCAAATACGCTAAAAGAATATTTGGTATGTCTCACTATGCACTAGTAAACAAAAGTCAACAATCTCACCTCTAGGGCATTTTCGTCAAAAATTAGGGATGGATTGTCACATCTACCCACCTTAAAAAAAATTTCGTCCTCGAAATTTGAAATAAGTTGCTATACATAAAATACTCAAAGACAGATACAAAGTACATAAAGAAGAAGTCAAGATAGAGTGGTTGCATAGAAGAAAATGTCATTCTGTCGTGATCGGATTGCAATGATTCCTCTTTCATGCCTCCAAACTCAAACTTTCCTCCTCCTTCAATACAATACTAAAATATATAAAATCCTTTATGAAAACATGAAGTCAAAAATAGATATATAGTAACATATCGTCAAAATACGTACATAATATAACGTAGAATTTAAAATAGTTGTATTGAAATCAAAACTGAACATAGAAAAATTTCACCTACACACTTGTAGCATCACGTACTCTAGGGATAAGTGTAGCATCTTTGGGTCATGCCCAACAATAGATAACTAAATAAAAATACTAATGTAGACGGGCATAATTGTCCACTTGCTTAACAAACCCAACGAATAAGTTATCGATATTATAGTCTGCAACCCGCAATACCAACAACTCACTATTGTCTTGATAAGCAAGTAAGAAATTCTTGAGGATGCAATATTACCATCTTGCCCCTTATTGGGAAATGCACATAAATCGTCCAATTGGTGCCTCGATCACGCTCACGTATTACCCTCTCGAGCAACATCATCAACATTACACAATTTCCTATATCGCAATCTTGATCATTCGAATACCTATTTGCAATACTCTTCTGTCCATCATGTATTATGTGTAAAATCTCTATACCACGTCTCAAATAGTGTCATACTCAAAATCGAAAGTGTAACCCCAGTTATACATAACTCTAAAAAAGATAAGTGTAAATCATAATCATGCTAAAACTACGGATTAGACAAACATAACATGTACATTAAGGTCTGGATAGTTCGTTCAAATTGACTGTTAGTCTGAGGGTGAAATGTGGTACTGGACAAAAACTTAGTACTCATAACCTTCAAAAAGGCTTCCCAAGACTTAGAAATGAAATGCGTATCACGGTGAGATACAATAGTGACAAGTACACCATGAAACTCAAACAATGTAGTTAACAATATCTCAGTGAGTAGACTCATTATGAATAGTTTATTAGAAAATTAAGCCGAAAGGGTTAAATGAACACTTAAGAATTTGAGGATTAAAACAAGTCCATCAAATCTAGACTACAAGGTAATTGGGTTAAATGCATATATCTCGCTTCAACTGTAGCTTCTTGAATATTCAATCACCAACGGTAAAGATTCGTTTAATAGGGTATGTATTGGGTGATTCAGGAATTAATGGTCATAACTAAAATTTCAACGTTCGAGCAATTCTTCTAGACGATCTGTTTGCCCCAGAAACAATACAAAGTGCAATAGGGTAGACACGTACCCAAGGTTAATTGGAATGCCTTCCAGAACAAATAGGTGAATATGGAATCACAATCATAATAGATGCTGATCGAAACATCAGAAAAATTTGATAATTTCAAGAATGAGGAATTTTACTAAGTGGTCTAAACCTAGTCTTTCTGGACCAATGAAAAGTAAGCTGACTTGTCAAGTCAGTCTATAATCACCGAAACATTATCATAATCTCCACATGTACAAGATAGCTCATACATGGAGCTTATGGTGATATTTCCCCATCTCCATTTGGATACAGGAAGTGATTATAACCACTCGAACGATTTCTTGATGATTGTAAGTAACTTCATATCAAAACTCGTGAATTCCAACTGAAATGAAATAGGACAGGCTGAAAGTGTTCAAGGGTAGATAATGTCTTTTGCTGCGGTAAACAGTAATTACGTTTACACAACCGGGGTGATACATGATAGTGCAATCGTAAATGTTGATTTGGTTCTCCCACTGCCACAGTTAAAAATCTAGTTCCTTTCAAATGAAGATATAGTTGAAAGGTCTAAGGTTAGTAAAGAGTTTGGACACATTTCTCCAAAGAGAAGTGTCATCCAGTTTTCAAGTAAGGATGATAATTGTTGACTCTAAGTCATGAGTAAGATGGTTCATTTCGTACAGTTCCAAATGCTGGGGAACAAATGCGATACTTCGTTATGCTGCATCTACACAACCAAATCATCTAGATAAAATGTTAATGTGGATTTCCAAATTATCAACGTTGTCGAAAAATGAAGAATAATGCTCGGGAAGAGACAACATATAGGCTGTCATAAATTTCATTCATATCCAACATCCCAAACTAAAATATCTTTCCTCAGTCAACTTGGAAGGAAAATGCTATAGCTGAAAAGTCGCTAATAAACTATTGATAAAATTGACAAGGCCAATGATATCTCGCATTTCACAACACTTTTTGAGAATTTCAACTTTTTTCCGCTACAACCTTTTGGGAAAGAGAAAAGAATATTGTGTACTGAGATCACGTCTCCCAAGAAAACTACCAATTTAATCAAAGTTAACAGTTGAGGAATTTGGTATAAAGCTGATTGTCGGTGTTTAGAAAATTTTCTCTCGTTGCTAGGGTAGGTGAGAAAGTCATCGGTAAGACCACTACAAATTTGACAAGTTATGGAAGAAAACTCGAGTTAAAAAAGTTAGTCGGGTAGACCATCAATTCGAAGCATAAGTATTAACGGTTTTAATCATCACCCGATTGAGTTGCTAAAATCTAGGTACGATCCAAAGGTTTAGTCTTTTTTCTTCCTGACTAGGTTTGAGGTTCCCTAAGACAAAGTGTTTGGTCGAATAAATTCCTAATCGGTAAGATTTTGTAACTAAGTTTTCTCAATGATGTAGGGGTCATTCGAAAATGCACAAGGAAAACTGGTTTAGTACGAGAAAATGGATTGATGGTGTGCTTCATTTCACAATTTGGTGATGTCCCATGTAAAATTTTGAGAAATGACGCCACAGATATTCGTCCTAAAAATGTACCATACTACTTCCTTTCTATACACCACGTACTAAAAGGTCTTCACAATTGTCTCAATGCTCATTTCATTCTTACAACGGGAAAATAACTTGTGCCTCAATATTTATTTGTGGAAGTGATCGAAAAAGTGACTGGTCAAAAAGGTTTTGGTTACCTAAATGGGTAATATGGTTAACACAATCGTGAGTTTACCATCTTAATACAAAGCTTGTTCCTAAGTTTCCACGATTTAAATTTCCTCGGCCCTAGGTAGTCACTGTTAATCAATCTATCAGTTTCGTCACTAATTAACGCACATATGATATTTTGATATTGTTCGCTACCCTCAAACTGTGAACTAGCGTTCTAGCATAAAGGTATCATTCCCAAATACTAGTACTTGTGTCTAGTATCAGAAATCATATCACCTAAATATGGGTTGATAGTTCTTGGATATCGGACAATATCATCAATTAGTAGCACCACCGTATGCTGATTACATATTAGAGCCTGCTTGGGTAGATGGTTTCAGATGATTGGTAAGGAACTTGTCATGTGAGGTGGTTTCATTAATTCTAAGGAAATACTTACTACTTTGGGGATTTCTACTGATCGTAGGTATAACGAAATGACAAGTACAACATCGAAAGGTAATCTGGGAACTAATGTTGGTTGAAATATCCTAAGGCCGGAAAAAGGAATTTTGTCACAGCCCGCCTTAGGATAATTTTATCTATAGTGTGAAAGGACGGTTTACCCTTAAACGTGGGTAGTGGTATGCGTACATGACCTAGGTTTAGGTCTAAGTTATTTTCCTAAGTATGTGGAACTAATTAGAATTAAGTTGTTTTGTTGTTTTGGTTGGTTGGAGTGGACAATTTTGGAGCACACACACACATACACACACTCCAACTCCCTTTCTCTCTCTTATTCCCGTGCACTCTCTCTCTCTCTCTTCCCTCTCGATTTTCTTTTGTTTCCGTCAACTTTCTATGGATGAACGCCAAACTCACATTTCATGCACGGATCGACGTCAAGAAGGTAAGATTCGAACTCCTTGCAAGTCCCTGAGTTCATATATGCCATTTTTAAATTGTGAAACCCTCAAAAACTTGAGAAACCATCACCCCCAATTTGAGTATTGTTCACATGGTCATAATTATGGATGTTTCAGGAGATTTGAAGCTCATAAGAAGCTTTAGAAATCATTACGAAGCTCGGAGAAGAAAAACCAAGCAAATTGGACGTCAGGAAGCAGAGTTTGAAGAGTTTGAAACTTGGCCGAAATTATCGAGCTCTCTCCAGCGAGTTTTCGTGGATTTCAAGCCTTGAAATTGGTAAGGATATGTTCTTCTTGTTATAAGCTTTAAATTGAGACCAAGTTCATGAGTTTTGGTTAAGAAATGACTAAGATACAAGGTTTTAAAGTTTTTCCAGTTTCCGGCGACGGCGACAGTCGCTGGAGTTCGAAGGTAGGGGATCACGGAATATTCCTAATGGCGTTGGTTAGTTTAACGGTTTCTGTTACTATTTAACAGAATATTCCTAACGGGGTTAAGGGATTTCGTTAGGATGCCGGGGCGTGGCGGCGCGTGGGACGTCGGAAACTTTTTCTAAAAATATGGGGATATTCGTGAGGTTGTGTAGATCACATTGGTATATTCAAACATCCCATTTGAGCAATGTATGAGAAGTTATTAGCTAGTTTTGGTTATGTGCTTTAAATTAACGTTTTTATAGTTGTTTCGCACATAAAGGAGACTTATCCTGAGGACGAGCGCAGTCAAGGGGGACTTGGGGGCTACGACCCTTAAACATACCAGTGAGTGGGCTTTTGGTTTTCAGTATATACTTATATACTTGATATTTTTCCCAGAAAATACGTTTAAATGAAAGTATGCCTTGAAATGCCATGCATATAAATTTATGTTCAGTATTTGAATTAGTATATGTTGCATAATATATAATTGTGGTGCTGTGGACGCTCAGGTAAGCCTAGGTGAGTTTATGAATTGTGAATGTGAATAACGGTTGTGATTATTTGAGAAGCATAGAGCTCATAAACCTGCACCCTAGTGTTAGTGATTTAGCCAAAGATATGGTACAAGCCTGTATATAATGTCACATCCCGCACCCTATGCTCACACTGGATCCAATTTAGGTGCACAGTCTTGTCGTACAGACCATTATAGGTGGTTCCAACTCGTAGGTGACTAGTGATTTATCGTACAGCTATCATGAGAGTGTAGTATTGAGCAAAATTATATTACACCTAGTCTTGTCGTACATACCTTTTCAGTGGTTCCGACTCGTGTGCACTGTAGTGTCGTACAGGTCATTTGTAGTGACTCCAGCTAGATTGACTAATAAGCTATGAATTCAGTCGTACAGACTTTTGTAGGGATTCTGGCTAATGTATTATTTTCCATGAATTTATTTTCACCTGAGTTACTTATTATGTTTATATCTTGGCATGGCATACTTATGATTATGAATATGTGTAGCATGATTTGAATTGATATATATAGATATATGTATATGCTTATATTCTTTTTCTGGGAAAAAGTATATATGTTTTACAGCGAGGGGTTAGAGCATTTGATAATGAATTTTTGAAAAGCTTTGTTTTTGTCCACTCACGTTTTCTGTTTTACGCCCTTCCAGGTTTTAGGTAAACTTGCGGTCGGTGGCATTTGAGGATCTCGGTGGTTCTGACAAATTATATATTTAGTAGGACATCTTCTGGTACTGTATAATTAGTACTTGTCCTACTGGGCTGCACCTAGACTTTCTATGCTCTAATTAGGAGTATTTACACTTGTATCTCACTCTTAGCACTTTCTATTTATTAGTGCACATTAATTAGCTTCGGTTTTTATTTATTCGTATATTTCTTATCCTTATCGCTTCCGCACTGTGCAAATGGCTACGTCACCCTCACGTGACGGCAAACACGCCTTGATCTTTGGTTGGGGTGTGTCAAATTTGCTAATAATCTACTTTAGAACGGACTTAAATGGAAGTTGATCTTCCTCCTGAAGATCCGGAATAATCACTAGTGCGTTTAAAAAGATTAGTGCTATCGGGGATTAAAAGTCGTTGTCCCCCAAGCGTTCTTCCGTCGAGTGCTACCACTTTAGCACCACGTTATCGCTTAAGACAGTTCTAGAATCTTGACAAAGTAAACTTCGAAGGAATTCTAATAGATGGTATACTAACGGATGCTGCCAAGGAATTAAAACTATTCTTGGTTTCTTAACTCGAAAGGGTGGGTTGGTAAAGATGATGAGATAATAGTAGTGGAATTGATGAGTAAAGTATTTGGTGGTACACAATTACCGACACAATAGCCTTGCTTTAGGGCCACAACTCGTTTCCAAATCAAGATTTCCCTTGGCAAGGAGGTTCTTTGTTAAAGTCTAGAAGCGGTTGCCAAAATGTTCTTCTAACATGTCAATAAGTCATCCAAATAACCCATAACTTAGGAAAACACCTAACACATTTTTTGATATTCGACGAGGTGGCAAGATTCGACACTTAGGTTTAAGAACCAAGTATGCTTACATCACGTGTGTGATGAACGCAATACCGCCCAAACTTATGCTATGATACCAAACTGACACACCCCGACCTAGAATGCCCACTTGGGCTCCGAATCGAGTTGTGTTGGTCGACAATAGGAGGGTGACGAAGCCATAAAGTGTAGTGATGTGGAATATGTGAGTAAGTTTAAACCTAAAAGTGCCTAAGTATAAGAGTGTGTTGGTGAGCGAGAATGAACCCATTTCATACATGATGTCAAGGTATAAGTAAAGTAAAGTAAAATAGGATGAGAATTATACCATCAAAGGCAACCACCTATACCAAGATTTGACAAGAATCCTCATCGACATGAAAGCTCAGCTACTAAAACCCAGAGGGGCGAAAAACAAGGGTGAGTGGGCCTAAAAATAAAGTTTTACAAAAACCTTTTTGAAACCATTATAACCACTCGCCGTAAAACAAATATAGTTTCCAAAATATACATACTACGTATAGTATGAAAATACTTACCATAGCCTACAATAACTCTATAATTCAATATGTCACAAAATTCGTAAACAACCATATAACTTTCAGTAATCACAATATCTCGCAGAAATAAACATAACACATCAAGTGCTCATCGACATATGTTGACACACGAGTTCATGTAGAAGTATTTTAATATGAACAAGACTGGGTGTAATAATGATTTCTGCTTTAATACTATAATCACATGAAGACTGGCACTATGAGCATCACATATGAGTCCTAATTGCCTATAGCAATCCAGGAAAGGACTCGCACCTACAATGAATCCAAAGTGAGCGTACGGTATGATGTGAACATACATGTGAAAGATTGGCCCTGGCCCGGGCGAGTACTAACACCATTAAAGCACATGATGAGTAGATAACGTAAATATGATCATGCCATAGTGAATTGATAATTCTAATCATTGCAATGCTATTCATAATCATAAACATTATTAAAGCATCCATACTAATACGTATACATGTGCATCCCATGGGACGTAGTATAATTGCATGAATTCCATCAATACGATAATTTTATATACATTACCCTAATCTAAGTGTAACGTAGAAAATTATTTATCAAATATATAAATGAAAACTAACAAATATATATATATATATATATATATATAATATAAAAGAAAAGACTCACTCATAGATACTTGCGAGGTCACAGCCATTCGGACTAAAGAAGTTGGAGTCTCTGATAGTAATCGTACTTAAGCATAATATTGGGGTCCTTTAGTAAAACTCAGCTAAAACACTAAATTTGGGAAAACGGAGTGCAGATTCGGAGTCAGAGTGTCGAATTACGCTAAGAGGTATCACGGGCAAATTTGGTAAAAAGTCAACAAAAAAGTCAACGGTCAACCTTAAAAAGTCAATCGAGACACTCCGGCGGTCAACTACGCTAAAACTTTGGAATTTCAGTAAATAGATATCAAAAACGGACTCGGGACATCGAAATTTGCCTAGGAGGGTTTCCGAAAAAATTTCAAAAAAGTCAGCATAAGGAATATTCTAGGGAATATTCCAGGAATATTTATGATCCACATTGGAATTGGGCTGGATCAGATCCCAGGTTCGGATCCAGATCCGGGTGGCGGATCTGGTTTTTTTTTTCCTTTTTTTTTCTCAAGTCGAGTTGACTAAACCCAACAAAGGAGAAAGCAGGAAATTGGAAAATTTAGCCAGGAAACTTCTCCGGCTTCGTTTAGCTTTAAATCTCAATTAAAACTAGCAACCATGTATGTCAAATTAAAGCCCAAGGAACAAGGAATCGAAATATACCATTGAGTTCCTCGGCCGTGGCTGGAGTTGGCAGAAAAAGAGCTCAAAAGCTAACGAATCTCCGTCAGAATCTAAGGTGTCTTCCTCGCAACGATTCTGTACCAAAACCCGCATCAAAACCCTTAAGAAAGCTAGAAACATATGCTAAAACATGATCCAAGAATTTTTAGGATGTCCTCAAAGCGTACTCTCATTGGAAGTTTGTGAACTAACCGTAAAACATGGTGGCGTTCCCCATTACGTTTTTATGCAGTGTGCACGAAGTCCAGATAATAAGATATCTGAGGGAGATAATGTAGTGCGTTGTTTTGTGGTTCAAGCTCATTGAAACGACGATGATGATGGCTCGGTTTCTTGGTTTCACCAATAGGAGAAGAGAGAGTGAACTAAGATAGATTTAGAGTTGAGAGAGATGAGAGGGCGGAAGAATGTTCGAGAGAAAATGGAGCAATGTGAGGTGGTGATCTGGGTTGTGATGCTTATTGGGATCGACGAAAGTGGTGGTGGTGCTATGCTTCACAGAGGATGGGAGAAGTCCGGGAGAGAGAGCTTTTTGGGAAAGAGAGGGAAAAAGATTTTAAAAATAATAAACTTAGTACGAAGGAATGAGGTGGCAACAAGAGTGTGGTCCAAGAGTTTAAAAAAATGAGAGTTCGAAAGAGAGGGACCAAAATTTCTAGAGAGAGAGGACACGAGACAGGGCATGAGTGAAGTGTGGGCCCCACGTGGCTCACAAAACAAATCACAAAATATCTCTAAACATGAAATTACCAAATCATCCTTCACGTTCGTAAATCTATAAAATCTCCATCGTAGCTCCAAATTCGATTCCTCTTATGGCCACGCATTCGTATCGTTGCATACTATGCAAATAGCTAAAAGAATATTTCGTATGTCTCACTATTCTCTGGTCAACGAAATTCAACAATCTCACCTCTAGGGAATTTTCATCAAATCACTCTTTTTAAAATTTATAAAATCATAAAATTAGGGATGGGTTGTCACAATTATATTTTGATAATCCAACTCTTTATTTTCTATGTCATCATTTATAGGTCATTTTTAAGATGAATTCTTAGATCATTCTTACGCAAATAGATTTGAACTATTAAGACATCTAACTGCGACAAAGAAAATCACAAACATCTAAAAAAACAATAATAAGATGATCATTTAATCAAATGGTCAAATAATTTTCGAGTTAGAATGTAAAATGATCTTTAAGGAAAGACTTAAAACATAGTCTTTTGATCATTAAATTAAATTGTTCTTAAATTGAATTGGTCTTACGAGAGTATTCCTTAAATAAGTTTATTTGGAAAATCTCTCCATTCAATTTCCCTCCATGCTAATGTTGCAATAAATAACCCCAATACAATTGTAAAGAATTTTCATATCAAGGAAAATTTATATTGTATAATATTATGAAATAGAGTACAATGAATTTTTTTTTTGAACAAACGATATTATCTACACTAAGGGGGAGGGGGTAGGTTTAGCCTCACAATAGGCTAGCAATAATGTGGTTCAAATTCACCTTTGGCGAGAATCGAACCTAAAACCTCTCACTTACAAGTGAAGATGAATACCACTAGACCGTCATACTAAGTGGCATAGAGTACAATGATTTAACACACCTTTTTTTTTATCTTATGCATATCCTTTATTAATCTCAACTGTTAATTTTACTTTAATTGTTTAGTCTAACAACTACGAAACTAGATGGATGTGCATGACGTAAGAAAGGAGTGTTAAAATCAATTTCCAAATATTTGTTGAGAAAAACTTATGATCCTTGACTAAATCATAGTCATTTTCCCCAAGTTGTACCAACCATATTCTAGTGCCCTCAAGAATGTGTCAAATTTTATTTCTCCTTAAAAATTTTGTAACTTTAAATCCTCTTTATCCCACACAAAATGAAGAGATGCCCTATGAGTCTGTGACTTGCATTCTATAAATCTTTCTTCTACTGTTTTGTTTCCTTACACATAAATCTTCCTGTTAAAAAAAAAAAAATTAGGTCTAACCACTTAGTATTATGGTCTAGTCGTATTCCTCTTCACTTGTAAGTGAGAGGTCTTAGATTCAATTTTCGCCAAAGGCGAATTTGAACTATATTATTTCTAGAATACCATGTGTGCATAATGTCTGATATTTCAAACTTTTTACCGTCTTTCAATGGTTAAGTTCTTTTAAGCTCAAGTGTTTTTATCTGATACTTTTTCTTCCTTTACTTTTGACACTGGATGCACCAAATTCACCTAAAAAGTTTGCAGCTCAAGTCAAGAAGTTGGTGCTTTGCGGACATCAGCAGGTACACTATTCTTTACTTGCTAAATATATTTATATGAAGCTAATTTTCCTCCAAAACTAATATTTTTTCTGCATAATTCACTTCTGACACTTACCTTACACATTTTTCAAAAAGTTGGATCCAAACTCTATGCAACAGTTGATCTAGATAAGGCGAGGGCTGAGTGGACGCGAATGATAAATGATCCAAACAATCCGTAATGGGGGGAAATTTCACATCTACTGTGCCCACATCTCACACATTATATTTACTGTAAAAGATGATGATCTCATTGGGGCAACCCTAATTGGAAGAGTTTATACACTTGTTGAGGAGATAATCAAGGGTTATGTGGTGGACAGATGGGTTGAAATTTTAGATGAAGGTTACAATCCAATCCACGGTAATTCTAAAATTCATGTCAAATTACAGTTTTCTAGTGTTGCAGAAGATTTTCAATGGTCCCTTGGGATTAGAAACCCTAAGTATGAAGATGTTCTTTGAACATTTTTGAATTAAAGGCAAGGTTGTAGGGTTACCCTGTACCAAGATTCGCATGTCGCAGACCAATTTAATCCTCATATTCCTATGCCCCTAGGAGGATTATATGAGCCCTAGAGATGTTGGGAGGACATCTTTGATGCAATCACTAACGTAAGGCAGTTTATTTACATAACTAGCTGGTCTGTGTACACTGAAATAACATTGATAAGGGACTTGAGAAGGCGAAAAGATGACATTACACTAGGGTAGCTTCTTAAGAGGAAGGCTAATGAGGGTGTTTTGGTTTTGTTGCTTGTTTGGGATGACATGACTTCTATTGAGGAGCTAAAGAATGATGGTTTGATGACAACTCATTATCAAGAAACAAAAGCATATTTTCGAAACACGAAAGTGCGTAGCTTCTTATGCCCTCGAAACCCTGATGAAGGGAAAAGTGAGACTGTCACAATGTTTTCTCACCATCAGAAAACAGTTGTGGTGGACAGTGAGATATTTGGCGGAGGATCACAAAGGAGGATTGTGAGTTTTATCACAGGCATTGATCTTTGTGATGGAAGATATGATACTAAAAAACATCCCGTGTTTGCAACACTAGGCACAACCCACCAGAATGATTTCTGTGGATGTAAATTTCTTCTTCCTTGATCTTGGACAAAATTGCATCTACAAAACAATTAACACTTTTGGTCAAGGCCAAAAGCCTCACGCACCCACGATGAATTGGGGGGGGGGGGTGGCTTTGGCTGAAGAACCTCCGATGCCAAAGTTATAATTGAGAGAGAAAGTGTTTGAGAATTTTAGAGAATTTTAGCAAGAGACTTGGAAGTAGTTTTTGGAGAAAATGCAGAGCTATTTATAGGGATATGGCTGGCCCTATTAGAAGAATAGGGACCAGCCCTTTGGGTTTTTTTTGGGTGTAATTTGTAGTTAATTAGCCATTAATAGATTAATTAGGTAATAAATCCATTAATTGACTAATTAACATAATTTGAAACAAATAACTTGGGAGTTATGGAATAATTATCTAATCAATTAGCTAATTAATAAAATAATTAGCTAATTGATTAGCTAAAAAGGGAAAAATGGGGTAGAAAATATATGGAATGAAATAGGTTTTGGGAGTTACCTTGTAGAAGGGATTTGATGAGGATGAATGAAATAGGTTTTGAATTGTTACCTATTTTGGGCACTTTTGACTTGGTTGAGGGATGATTGCCCGCTGCTCACGCATAGGAATCCTAATATGCTTCAAGGGTATTTTTGTCCTCTTTTATCTAAAAATCCACGTGTCACCTTGTGATTATTTTTGGCTCCACAAATGCCCACATACCTACTGGGCTGCTTGCAGGAAAGGGCAAGAGGTGTAGAGACCTCCAATTTTGATGCAGATTCTCTCTTGGACTTGGAATTAGATTCTTCTAGGAAAGGGAAATAAATCGCCTTCAAAGCCTATTTAAGCTTACCTTAAGTTGGGGATTAAATCAACTTCGGAGGGTAATTATTTATCCCTACAACAAAGAGAGAATGCTAGAGGATATTTGTTCCCCCTCCCCTAACACTCTTCTTTGCTTGGCCGTGCAAAGAACTATCTTTCGTTGATTGTTTTATCTTCTTCACGCCGCACCAATGTAAGAAAAACTTAATTCTCCTTGTCTTCTTCTTGGGAAATGCTGCCATATGGCAGCCGTCGGGATGGTGCAGCACGTTGACTGGCAAGGGCTAAGAGTTGGCTTGGCATGGGCTAAGGAGGTGGTGTGGCAGGGGCCATTGCTTGTGCTGCTCGACTTAATTGAAACCAAGGATTAGCTCGGCATGGGCAGTGGTTTGGGTTGCCATGTCTGGGCTGCTTGCCAAAAATGAGGAAATTGCTTGAGTTTGATTTCTCAGCTGCTGTAGATGGAGTAGTCAAGGATTTAGCTGCCAAGATTTGAGCTGTTGAAGATGAAGTGTCGGATGAGCAAACTGTTAAGTGCAAAAGTAGTTGTTGCCCCTTGATCATTTGTTGCCTGGTTGATCTTCAAGCATTCAATCTTTTGAGCTATGTGGCCTTCTCGCACTGAAGATCTTACCCAGATGGGTGTTGGGGAATTAGTTTACCCTCTCGCACTGGAGAGCAATTAGTTTATCCTCTCGCACTGGAGAGCAATTAGTTATCCTCTCACATTAGAGAGCAAATCCATATGGGTGTCGGGGAATTGGTTTACCCTTTCACATTGGAGAGCAAACTCATATGGGTGTCGGGGAATTGGTTTACCCTCTCACATTGAAGAGCAATTAGTTTATCCTCTCGCATTGGAGAGCAGACCCAGAAAGGATTTTGAGCAGTTGTTGTGGACATCAGTTGAGGAAAGCTGGACTATTAGACAACTGAAATAATCCTCAGCCTGCGAGGTCTTGTTTGGCGAACTGCTTGAGACTTTGAACTACTTGTGGAACCTACATAAGGGTGTAAGCGCAGTGAGCTGCTCTAAGAATTATTGCACCATCAATAGGTGTTTCGTCGTGTGCCCTTTTGAGGCTTGGTTGACACGAGCAACATGGCAAAATCGGCATAGCTGGGAGCCGTGGTGTAAGATTGGCACAGTTATGAGCCATGGTGATATGTCAATGGCTGCCAGGAGCCGTGGAGTAGGTAGGCACAGCTGTGAAAGTAGAGCTGGGGCTGGCTTGGGCCAGGTTGTTCACAGCAGGAAGAATTGTCAGAAGTGTTGAGAACAAGGCTTGCCCGCGGTTTTTGGTAGTTGGGCCTTCTGGTACTCGTCTACCCCTGGCGTGCCATTAGGCTGAGCTACTACGTTTGTCAGAACAGAAGTAATCTTTATATCCGGAAATCTATGTGGGGTAGTCTTGTCTGCTCGATCTTGTCATTGAAAAATGACTCGCTTATGTTGGTCATGTCTCATCAGAGCGCATTGTCAATATCTTCGTTGCGCAGGAAATCGAGTAATCGCTCGGTCATGAGCTTTTCTACTTCTTACTGAATTTGCCTTTTTTGGGAATGATAGAGCTCTCGGCTGCCCCTGGTTGTGACTTACTGGTCTAGGCTGCTTTTCCATGTGTTTGGCTTATTTATGCTGCAACTACGGTGGGTGTGGTATGTTCCTAGCAGATGAATGTTTAACTCACAGGCTGCTGGTTGAACTTGAGCTGGATTGAGTGACTGTTTCTCTCCATCTGTTGTGCTGCCTACTCCGATGTGAGGTGGAGGATGCTCCTTGCGGGCCTTGCTGCGAATGAACATTTTGCCTAGAAGATTGCTCATGTTGATTATCGGAGTGTGGCCCCAACCGTGAATGTATGTTTGTTCGTGGGCCTAACTGAGAGTGCACGCTCCTCCATTCGCTAAGATGGAACTAATCTTGAATCGATTTGGGCTGCTTGGAAAGCCACAGGAGCAAACTGGGCCGTATGAGCAGGTTGGGCCGTAGGAGTAGGCTGGGCCATAGGAGAAGGTTGGGCCACGAGAGTAGACTGCTTAGCGTGTGGCGCACGTGGGTGCGAGGCTAGGGCTCGACTTAGCAACGTGTTAGGCTTGAAGTGACATGGCTTGGGCCGTGGGCTTTAGATGGCACGGCTTGGGCTTGCTTAGATGGCACGGCTCGGGCCATGGTGGTGACACCATGAACTTCGTCGCAAGTGGTCATAGTGGTGGCCACCGCGATGGTTCCCTTGGTGGAAACTTGTGGTGGTGGTGCCACTCCATTTATTGTCACATTTAGCCTCGTGGATCACCACGGTCCCATCTCTTGAATATTGGAATTTTCACTTGTTGAATTTTCTAAATTTCTAGCCATTGTACTTCTCTTTTACGTTTTATCAAAAAAAAAATTGCAAATAAAAAAATTCTAAAAATAAGAGCATACGAAAAATCTACAAATGGACAAGAAAATAGGAAACCTTGGATGCGAGAGTTTTCTACGAGTGTGGGACTCAACTCTCAATGAAAGCACCAATTTGTGGATGCAAATTTCTTTCTCCTTGATCTTGGACAAAATTGCACCTACAAAACAATTAACACTTTTGGTCAAGGCCAAAAGCCTCACGCGTCCACGATGAATTTGGGGGGGGGGGATTTGGCTGAAGAACCTCCGATGCCAAAATCAGAATTTAGAGAGAAAGTGTTTGAGAAATTTAGAGAATTTTAGCAAGAGACTTGGAAATAGTTTTTGGAGAGAATGGAGAGCTATTTATAGGGATATGGCCGACCCTATTAGGAGAATAGGGACCGACCATTTAGGGGTTTTTTTTGTGGGTGTAATTTGTAGTTAATTAGCCATTAATAGATTAATTAGGTAATAAATCCATTAATTGACTAATTAACATAATTTGAAAGAAATAACTTGGGAGTTATGGAATAATTATCTAATCAATTAGCTAATTAATAAAATAATTAGCTAATTGATTAGCTAAAAAAGGGAAAATGGGGTAGAAAATATATGGAATGAAATAGGTTTTGGAGAAGGGATTTGATGAGGATGAATGAAATAGGTTTTGAATTGTTACCTATTTTGGGCACTTTTGACTTGGTTGAGGGATGATTGCCCGCTGCTCGTGCGTAGGAATCCCAATATGCCTCAAGGGTATTTTTATCCTCTTTTATCCAAAAATCCACGTGTCACCTTGTGATTATTTTTTGCTCCACAATTTCCACCAGCTCAACTTTGTAGGCTCTTCAATCAGGAAACGCAATCCAAGGAAGCCCTGGCATGATATTCATTGCAAACTGGAAGAACCAGTTGCTTAGAATGTCTTGCGCAACTTTGAGCAAAGGTGGAAAAAATAGGTTGGATAAATGTTCTTAATTCCACTAGGCAAACTTGAAGAAATCACAGTTCAGCCTTTACAAAATATGTTTTCGAATGACAACGAATCATGGAACGTTCAACTGTTCAGATCCATCGACGAGTTGCTTTTGCTTTCCTGAAAAGCCTCTTGAAGCAACAAAAATGGAACTTGTGAGTAGGAAGAATAACATCATCGACCGAAGCATTCATAACGCGTATATCCATGTTATTCGGCGAGCCACAAACTTCATTTACATTGAGAATCAGTATTTCCTTGGCAGCTTATTTGGGAGACATTAGAGATGAGGATATTATAATGAAGGAGCTTTCGGTGAAGATTGTTAGCAAAATCGAAGTGGGAGAGAGATTTATCGTCTACATTGTTGTCCCAATGTGGCCCAAAGGTACACCTGAGAGTGCTTCTTCTCGAGCTATATTGGATTGGCAAAGGAGAATAGTGGAGATGATGTACACTGACATCTCTGAGGCTCTTCAAAGAAAGGCCTCAAATGCAAACCTTAATGATTATCTCAATTCTTCTGCCTTGGCAACCGAGAGACGGAGATGGATGGCGAATATAAACCTCTTGAGACTTCAGAGCTAGACACCGATTACAAAAGAGCTCAACAGGCCCGGCGTTTCATGATTTACATGCATTAAAAAAATGATGATAAGTAAACAGACTCATAAATTTAAAGTTAACATTAGTACTAGCATGTCAGAATGTGCATTCCAAATTCACAGTCTAATAACATAACATGTGAGATATACTATACCAAACCATTATCCATGTTCGAGTACAATTTAATGAACATTCTCTAACATGTTTTTTTTTTCTTTCAGTTGGTGATGAATACATAATCATTGGATCTGCGAACATAAATCAAAAGTCAATGGATGGGGCAAGGGACTCTAAGATTGCTATAGGAGCATTCCAACCTAACCATTTAGCTTCCACAATCCCAGCAAGGGCCCAGATGTATGCTTTCAGACTAGCACTATGGTATGAGCACCTCAAAGTGGATGACAACTCCTTCTGGCATCTAGAATCTTTGGAATGAATTCGATGAGTAAACCAGATTGTCGAAAAGAATTGGGAATTTTACTTGAGCGACACTTGTTATCAAGACCTTCCAGGTCATCTTCTCCACTACCCCATTGAGGTAAGCAAGAATAGAGCTCTAACAACACTACCGGGCTTTGAATATTTCCCCGATACAAAGGCTAGAGTTTTCAGCACCAAATCCAAGTACATTCTTCCAATCTTCACCACCTAGTTGTTGTGTTTACTCATAAAGTCTAGTTCGTGGTTGAATAATTTGAATGTAAAATCTAGCTACAATCACTCACAATATTAGTTCCTGATGTGTATAAAAACATATGCATATATTATCCAAATAAAAGTTTAATGTCCATCAACTATGATACTGCATTGCGTCTCTTAACAAAGTCCGAAACATCCATTAATTTTTCAATTCTTCTTGGCCAATAATGCAAATGCAAGGGACAATCAACCACAAAAGTGATCCTTTTATTGTTGGAATTTAGGATTACTTTATTGTTTGAATTTGGGCTTAGCCCGTTAGTATTAATGTTTCGTTTTCTTGCTTATTAGGGTTAGGTTAGTTCTTTATATATATGATGCTTTGTAGCTCGTAGAATAACAAGTCATTCACAATGTAGTTTAATAATATATGATGCTTTTGTAACCGTTTCGGCATTCTCAGTTGGTTTAATAATATTCTTATTATTTTGTTAGTCTTGTTCGTTCCACACTCTGATATTCAACTTGGTATCAGAGCAGGTTTGATCCTTCGAGATTTAATCTGCCCTTGATTCATATCAGTTTGTTTGTCCGTCTTGTTTATTGTTTAGATTATCGTTGGTTTAGTTTGAAAAAACAAAAAAAGTCGTAGTCTGAACTTGATGTCATCTCTGCAATTTTCGTCGAAACCCAACCCGCATCACCACCGTACTTGACCCAACATCATCGCACCCAATAACCATCCACTTATGTTGCTGCTGCAATCAGGAACCCAGAACCCGACCCGCTTTGCATTGCTGCACAGAGGACCACCACACATCCGCTGTACCACAGATGCTATTGCACATACGGTCTCATGGTCTCTTGGTCAAAACCCCCTCAGTACCCGACCTGCTTGTCGCCTGCATCCATTGCCTTTGACCCGCACCAAACTGTTGCCTGCAACCCAACCCGACCTGCCGATTTGACTGATCCACCACACCATTGCTACACCTCTGTCTCGCACCACTGCTGTAACTGCTGCCATCCCTGCCTCCAGATGATTCGTTCCCTAACTTGCTGATGCACATCTGCTTGCTTGCTTGCCACTTCCCATTGTTCGTTGACCAGAACTCGCACTTGGTTTGCTCGTTCTGGAGAAAACCATTGGTAAAAAGGAAACAGAAGGAAAAAAAAAAAAAAGGGAGAAGGAGAAAAGAAAAAAAAAGAAGAAAAAAAGAAAGAAAAAAAGAAAATATTTTTGGATGTTTGTTTTAGGCCTGCAGGAATTGTTGGTTGGCCTGCTTGGAATTGTGACCACTCGAGTGATAAGAATTTGTTGATTGCTGGAATTGCTTGTTTGCTCCCCTGCTCGCTTGGATTGTTCGTTTTGTTTGCTTGATTGCCCACTTGCCTTGTCTTGTCCGCCTAACAGAGCTTGCCTTGTTGTGTCCGTCTAACGGAGCTTGCATCCGCATTTACTTGTTGGCAAACTCATGATGTATACTGTCATGAGTTTGACAAGGGGTGTTGGAATTTAGGATTATTTTATTGTTTGAATTTGGGCTTAGCCCATTAGTATTAGGGTTTCGTTTTCTTGCTTATTAGGGTTAGGTTAGTTCTCAATATATATGATGTTTTGTAGCTTGTAAAATAACAAGTCATTCATAATGTAGTTTCTTAAGGTTTTGTAGCCGTTTCAGCATTCTCAGTTAGTTTAACAATATTCCTATTGTTTTGTTAGTCTTGTTCGTTCCGCACTCTGATATTCAACTTTTATTAGGCAATAGAGTACATGGTGTATGCTCATGAAGGAGAAATTCTTGATTGCAGTTGCAGGAACACATTAGAGAGGGTGTTGTCCCGGTCATACCCTAGAATTTCTCCATATGACCTCACAAAAAAAGACATTATGGCAAAAGCTGTTTGCTTTCACCTAAAAATGTTAAAACTGATACATCTGAAAAGAGTTTTTCCGTGTTATATAAAAAATTGTAGATTAGTTGGTACCCTTTTTTTTCGCCTCATCCACTTCAATCCATAAAGTTAATATTCTGATTCATCCAAATCAAATCAAATCTTACAATGTAAGGAATACTAAATATGTAGATAGATTTTTGTAAACTAAACGATATGAAAGTGATTAAATGAATTATTACTTAAATGTTGATTAACATGTTTATTTCTTATTAGAAATATTATTTAGTTTCTAGATTGTCTACAAATTCCCCATAAACGAATGGGGAGAGAGGTGGCAATTAAATAATTGAGTTCTTTTTACAGCAACAAGAACACTAGGTGGCAATCAATAACAATTAACAAAAGTTATCTAACCATATACAGGAACAAGATAATGATTTAAAATGATGCTAATTGAATGATGATAACATGATTGATGGATTCCGTCACACTAGAATGGACCCCTCCAACACCAACACCTTAAAATTTCACACAAATGGTTGTAACCCACAAGAAGGAAATATAACAAAACAACCCCAAAAAGCAAATAAGTTTTCTTGACAAGCAAACCAAAACAATAGTTAGGTAAGGACTTCTACAGATCAGCGGGTTCACGACTAATGATAATAGATATAATCCTCAAATTACATATTATTATCACATAAACAATACAGTGTATTGTAATTCTTTTATATACGACAACAGTTCAATACAATTAACTATAAGAACATTCATTATATATTTTATTTTATTTTATCAAATTTTCAACGTTGCTTTTTTACATGGTTCAACAAATTAATCTCTGCAAATTTACACAGAAAAAAGTGGTTGTACCCATTGGTTTTGCCTCCCACCTCCCAATAAATAAACTAATAATCACAAAACATACAAAAAAAGTATTGAGCAAATAAAACAGCAAGAAGGAAAGAGCAGAGAGAAGGGGGGAAAGAGTTTAAGAACAAACAAAGTGTGCTCCTTAGGTTGAATCAGAAGCCAACCAGAGGGCCATCTGTTTCATGAAGGAGAGAAGAACCTGACCTATACCCAATTTCAAATCCAACCATGCCATCCTTCAGGTTCATTATTATTAAATTAAATAAAAAAAGTGCAGAATAAAAATCTTTTTTTTTTTTTTTTTTTAAAAGTGATCGGAATCATTTTCCTTTTTCTGATTTTAATGTATTTTTTTTCCCTGGGAATCAATCAGAAACATGAATCTTAGTGATTGCATATGAATTTTGCTAAATTAAATTGTGGATTAATTCAGATTAAATTGGTCTGAAAAAACAGCTTTAATTGTATGGGATTATGAAGGATCGTGAGGTTTTTCTTTCTCCTTCATGGATTTAGGGTTTTGGTGGACAAGTTTGAGCTTGGCCACTTCTAGATGAAAAGCTGTAGATATCTTCCCTCTTGGGGCTCTGCCATTTTCACATGCATGGGGTGAGTTTCTTTTTCTTTATGTTAATTTTTTTCTTACAAAGTTGTGGGTTCTTTTTGTTTCCTGAGAAAATTAAGGGAAATGAAGAAAATTTTGAAAACTTGGATCCTTGTGAGAAACAAAGGGAAGAATAATAAAAGTGAGATTGCACATGTCTTGAGATTTTGTCTTTCCAAGTATTGAGACTCTAGAAATTGAAATCTAAGCTGAAATTGGATATGCAACTCGTAGGTGTAGTAAAATTGATTTTGCTCTTTTTGGGATGTTGACATCACAGGAAAAAAAGAAGGTTTAAAAGTGGAAATTTGGTGTTTTTAATTTGTTTTTCCCCATGCTTTCTGGATGACTAAACAAGGGCTTCATGTTTCTTCTGTAGCTCAAGCTTGTTCCTTTAACTTTGTTTTAGAATCTTGGTACGTTGGTTTACTTGTTCGTTAAGTGATTTTGAGAGTGAATGAATATGAAACATGTTTTTAGTTTTTTATTTGGCATTCTTTGCTTCAAGCCTTGGGCATTTGGTAGTTATATTCTTAGGATTTCCCTTCGCATGGAGTTCTGTAGGAAATATGTATTCTAGCTGTTGGTTTTGGTCTCAGACAGCGAGATGCTTTGAGAAGAAATCGTGCTGTTCATTTGTTGTGTTTTCCAGTGCTTGCTTTCGAGCTTTTGTGGTTGTAGTTATGGAGAAAATCCATAGGAAATGCAAGGCTCTTTTCAGAGTAAGGGATGCAATTTCGTTCTTATTTTCATAATTGGATTGTCAGTACTGTCTGTGAAGTGTGGTGTTTGTTGAACTTGGATCTGGTGGCGTGAGTTTGAGCGGCCAAGTTATTTTCTCATATGTGAGTTTAACTCATAGGCTTTATTTGTTGCAATGGTTGAATTCGGTATCAGTGCATTGATATTTTCGCCTATGGATAATGACAGGGCTTAATTCATGCATGGCAGTGTATTTCCATTATTGTTGAATCATACTTATGGGACATTGCCTCATTATTTTCTACCTGCATTTATATCTTTTCTTATGCAGACTATGATTTACAACCTTTTTTTTTGTGAGAATGCATGTTTAGGAGCTTGCATCATTTGTTCTTGTAAGGTTCTGTCTAGTTTACTCGAAAAAGAAAGCTGATTTGATTATAGGTTGAAGTTTCATTAACTTGAAGATTGTACAGTTCTAAATCATGGGGAAATGTATGCATTTGCGTTTTTATCGTTTCCTTATTTTCTTTGTTTCTGGGGTGTGGGAACTTAAAGAGATCCCAAAGAATTTTTGTATGCTGATTATAGAAGCCCATGTTTATTAATTTTCAATTTCTTTATTTGTTACAGTTTGTATTAAAATTTTTGTATCGCCACTCAAGTTGATAGTTGTAGCAATAATCATTTTTTGTGGTTACTTCAACGGTCAACCTAATTTGTAACAGAGCAGAGGCTGTCTTCGATGCTGTAGCCAACCCCGACTACTTATTCCTGTCGATGAGCCATCAAATGGACTGAGAATTCAAGGTTAATCAGTGAGAAAAAATAGCATATCAGAGGATTTCTGGAGCACTAGCACAATTGAAATGGAGAACAATGCAATCCAGTTTCAGAAAAGCATCTCATCAATTAGCACTTCAAACCCCCTTGATTCCCACGGTACTTCTGGCAGCACAAGCAATACACCTGAATTTGTAAATCATGGCAAGTTCTCTCTCTGTCTCTTTCTCTTCAGTGTACTTTTTGTGGGCACACCATGTTTGACTGATATCCATGCACATTTTCTTTATCTTTAACAACAAAAGAGAAGATAACGGTGGATATTTACGAAAGTTTGATCCACATAACCATTTTATTTTATTTTTTTTTCATCATTGCTTTGATTGATTTTAGTGCTGTCTTTGTGAAAAATACAAGTTTAGCCTGGTGTTGATGTTGCCATATTATCAAATCTGTAATATTTTAGACCATCAAAGTGTAAGCAATGAATCAAAGGTTTTGCTGTGCTTTTCTGGAACTATGTGGCTTTACTATTGTCTGGAATCATTTTATTGTTTTACAGTGCCTCTAAATCGAATTGTTCTGTCAAACTTAATTTTTAACACTCAAAATTTAAATGGATTCAGGTCTTTTACTCTGGAACCAGACAAGGAATCTGTGGCTTGCAAATAAACAGCCTCAACGCCAGACACAACTTCGAGAACCTAGAATAAGGTGAATTTTTATTGCCTGTGATACTAGAAGCATTTGAATTGATGTAGGGTCACAATTATACAAGCATCATTTTCCTTGCATCTCTCGCTGATATTTCATTAAATCATCTCCGAACTGATCAACCTTAACACTTAAAAGTGTAAGCCGACACTTCAAAGCATGTAGAAATATGTGCCCTGATTTACCAACTTCAACTATTACTCAACTTCACTTGATTTTAACTTCTCTTGTTTGCACCTTGGATTGTAATGCAGTTTTCCCCTATGCAATTATTTGTTCCTTGTGGTTGAATTATCAAATTTTTCGCTGATGATCGGTTACTGTGTTTTGTAGTTGGAACGCCACTTACGAGAGCTTACTCGGTACCAACAAACCTTTTCGCCAGCCGATCCCTCTTCCTGTAAGTTGACATGGCTCCACACTTGTTTAATCTATTGCTACTCTACCGCAACATTGTCATTCTGACTATTTCCTAAATTAAAATGACAGGAAATGATCGATTCTCTCGTCGATATTTGGGAGCAAGATGGTTTGTATGATTGACCAAGAAAACCCTAAAAAAACACTTTCTTCTCTTCCTTTTTGCCCAGCTTTGTAATTTACGCAAATACTGATGGTTTGCTTAATTATCAATTGCTACTTTACAATACTTTCTCTGCTATTGTTTTTGGGAGCTGTTATTAGTGCTTCAAAATAGTCGTTCTGCGCTTCCCTATTTTGGAGTGTTAGTAACATTTTTTTTGTGTTTTCGGCAAAAAAACAAAACCCAGAGATTGAGACTTTATATATAGGAATTTGATACCAATAACACTACACTAATGTGAGTTCAATAGATTAGTATCACACAAAAAGAACAAGACTTGGAAGTGCCCAAAGACTAGATGGTGGAATCTAAAAGGAGAAAAACAAGTCATTTTCAAAGAGCAAGTAATCACCCAGTGTGTGTGGGATAGAGAGAGGGAAGCTAGCCAAATGTGGGATTCCATGGCTAGCTATATCCGAAAAGTAGCAAAAGAGGTATTAGGAGAGTCCAAGGGCTTTGCTCCACACCAAAAGGAATCTTGGTGGTGGAATGAGGAGGTACAAACAAAGGTGAAGGCTAAAAAGGAATGTTGTAAAGCCTTATACAAGGATAGGACCGATGAAAATGGTGAAAGGTATAGAAGAGCGAAGCAAGAGGTGAAGAAAGCTGTGAGGGAAGCTAAGTTAGCGGCTTATGACGATATGTATAAGCGACTAGATACCAAAGAAGGAGAGTTGGATATCTATAAACTAGCTAGAGCAAGGGAAAAGAAGACAAGGGACCTAAACCAAGTGAGGTGCATCAAGGATGAGGATGGAAAGGTTCTTGCTACAGAGAACGCGGTCAAAGACAGATGGAGAGGTTATTTTCATAATCTTTTCAATGAAGGACATGAAAGGAGTACTCCTTTAGGGGAGTTGAGTAACTCAGAAGAGTGTAGAAACTACTCCTTTTATCGTCGAATCAGGAAGGAAGAAGTGGTTGTAGCTTTGAAGAAGATGAAGCATAGAAAAGCAGTAGGCCCAGACGATATACCGATTGAAGTGTGGAAAGCCTTGGGAGAGACAGGTATAGCATGGCTCACTGACCTTTTCAATAGGATTTTGAAAACCAAGAAGATGCCAAACGAGTGGCGAAAGAGCACCTTGGTGCCTATTTACAAGAATAAGGGCAACGTACAAAATTGCATGAACTATATGGGTATTAAGCTAATGAGTCATACAATGAAGCTCTAAGAGAGAGTCATTGAGCATAGATTGAGGCAAGAGACACGGGTTTCGGACAACCAATTCGGGTTCATGCCAAGGCACTCAACCATGGAGGCAATCTATCTCTTACGAAGATTGATGGAAAGATATAGAGATGGGAAAAAGGATTTACACATGGTCTTTATAGATTTGGAAAAAGCGTATGATAGGGTCCCAAGAGACATTCTTTGGAGGATTTTAGAGAAGAAATGAGTACGAGTAGCATATATCCAAGCTATAAAGGATATGTATGAAGGAGCAAAGACTGCCGTAAGAACTCATGAAGGACAAACCGAAAGCTTCCCCATAACTGTAGGATTACATCAAGGCTCATCCTTAAGTCCTTACTTTTTTGCGTTGGTAATGGATGAGTTAACAGGACATATTCAAGATGATATTCCTTGGTGTATGCTTTTCGCAGACGATATAGTGTTGATAGATGAAACTCAGGAAGGTGTAAATGCGAAGCTTAACCTTTGGAGAGAAGTGTTGGAATCTAAAGGTCTTCGCCTAAGCCGATCAAAGACAGAATATATGGAGTGCAAGTTCAGTGCAAATGGAGGCCAAAATGAGTTAGGGGTGAGGATCGGAGATCAGGAAATACCAAAGAGCGACCGTTTTCGCTACCTAGGATCTATCTTACAAAAGAACGGAGAATTAGATGGAGATCTCAACCATAGAATACAAGCTGGATGGATGAAGTGGAAGAGTGCATCCGGCGTGTTGTGTGATCGTCATATGCCACTGAAGCTTAAGGGAATATTTTATAGGACAACAATAAGGCCGGCGATGCTGTATGGCACAGAATGTTGGGCGGTGAAGCACCAACACGTACACAAAATGGGTGTAGCGGAGATGAGGATGCTTCGTTGGATGTGTGGGCACACGAGAAAGGATAAGATTAGGAATGAGGATATCCGAGGTAAAGTAGGAGTAGCCGAAATTGAAGGAAAACTGAGAGAAAATCGGTTACGGTGGTTTGGACATGTGCAAAGAATGCCTACTGACGCTCCGGTTAGAAGATACGACTACGGGACAGAGGTTCAGGGCCGAAGGGGTAGAGGAAGACCTAGGAAAACTTTGGAAGAGACTCTAAGAAAAGACTTAGAGTACTTGGATCTAACGGAGGACATGACACATGATCGAGCACAATGACGTTCTAAGATTCATATAGCCGACCTGACTCAGTGACTTGGATTTTTCAAGTCTCCAATCGAGAAGTTTTCCCCACCCGGGAAATTAAGGGAACACTACCTCAACCTACATGCTCCACTCACAAAGCTTCAACATACAAGCTTCAATAAAAGAAAAATTCAAAGAACTTAGTGAAGAAGACTTTGGTGTATTTAACACAATACGTTGAAATGAAACAAAGCTTATTTATTGATATCTCTAAGAAGTTACAAATATGTACATATACACGAGTCAAAATAAACAAACAAGAGGGAGCCTTCACAAAGGTTGCTTAGGAGAAGTCTCAGCAGTCGGCAGAGCCCCAGAAAGAGAAGGCACCAGAGGGGGATCATTCGGAGCCTCAGTACTGGACAGCACCTTAGAAGGAGGAGGCATCGAAGGTTGATCATTTGGAGCTTCATTACGCGGTACAGCCCCAGAAGACGAAGACAATAAATGCCTTTGGAACAAACCCACAAACCTCTGATGATCATGTAAAATCTGACCATCAGATTCCTTCATCTGGTCAAGCTTCCTCTTCATGTTTGTAGCATAGTCATGAGTGAGCCGATGCAACTGTTTATTCTCATGCTTGAGCCCTCTAATCTTCTGTTTGAGACTCATCACTTCAGCCGCCAATGATTCAACTTGGCGGGTTCGAGCAAATAGGCGTTGGGCCATATTAGACACAGAACCTGCACACTGAACACTGAGAGCCAGAGAATCCTTAACAGCCAACTCATCAGACCGTTTGGAAAGTAGTCTGTTATCTTTGGGAGTGAGAAGGTTCCTGGCCACCACCGCAGCGGTCATATCATTCTTCATCACGGAATCCCCAACGGTAAGAGGACCAGTAGGGGATACGAAGGATGGGCGCCATATGTTATCTGGAGAAGGCGTGGCTGCCTCTTTAACAAGGTTCAAGTCAAAACGACGGTTGGAGGGGCCAGACATTTTCAAAGGTGTTGAAGAGAACAGAAGTCGGACAAATCAAGATCTTAGAAATGCAAGAAGGGAGCTTCTACTGGTGGAGATTCAAGTGTGCTTTGGAACTTAATACCAGCCTCTATAAAAATCCGCACTCGATAGAGCTTCAGAAATCGAAGAGGCGCCTGCTCAGAAATCAAAAAGGCATTTGCTTTCTCAAAAGCTGGGCTGCTCAGAGACCACGATGGCCGATCTCAGGAATCGAAGAGGCGTTTGCTTTCTCAAAAGCTGGGCTGCTCAAAGACCACGAAGGTCGATCGCAGAAATCGAAAAGGCGCTTGCTTTCTCAAAAGCTGGGCTGCTCAGAGACCACGAGGGCCGATCTCAGAAATCGAAGAGGCACCTGCTTTTTCAGCCTTGTCAGCACCTGTCACATGCACACTCAACTTTGCGGAAATTACGGGCATTCTGTCGAAGATTTCTAGTGAAGTAGAAAGCACGTGAATGTTACTGTTCAATCATTCACTTTCCACACGCAACATCAGCTCACGGGTACCACAGATAACTTTGCCAAAAATCTCTGACAAAGTTTAGACACGTGAAGCTTGCAGCTCCCATTACATCGCTATGACCAAGAAGGGTAAAAGAATAGCAAAGAAACAGCACTAACAAAGTTTAGACACATAAATTTTGAAGGTTTAGCTACCATATTATTACCCACAAGGGTAAAGGAACAGGACCATTGCTGGATAATTGGAAAGTCCCTGTGGGTCAACCTCTGTGCTCCGTGGCAAGGTAGACTAGCAAACAGGCCTAACCTTTACTCATATTCGAGAAAACACTCCCAACAAGATTGCTTGCTTCAAGATCGAAGAGGCACCGTCCTCCGAATCTCGAGAGCCAGACTCCCAACACGATTACTTTCTCAAAAAGCGATGAGACACCGCTCTCCGAATCTCGAGAACCAGACTCCTAGTAGGATTGCTTTCTCAAAAATAGAAGAGGCACCGTTCTCCGAATCTCGAGAGACAGATCCCCGACAGGATTGCTTGTTCGAAAACCGAAGAGGCACCGCTTTCTCAACTTCGAGAGGCCCTTAGATAAAGCTTGTCTGTAATCCTCACACCGCTTTCTCAACTTCGAGAGCCAGATCTCCTTGGATAAAGCTTGTCTGTAATCTTCACACGTAACATCAGCTTTCCAGATACCACAGACCACTTTTTCAAAGTGCTCTGACAGAGTTAAAACACGTGAAGCTGGCACCTCCCACTACCGTGCTATGACCAAGCAGGGTAAAAGAATAGTATTACTCCTTGTTAAGGAGACTCATATATATGTCGACCTCCATCATCAACGGACAGGCAGACCTGCAAAAATGCTCAACCCTTCCTCATATCTGAGAGGGCACTCCCAACGAAGCTTCTCGAAATACTCAGCTTTCTTTCCCCCCGAGAATACCTCTGCAAACAAGCTACACTAGAGCAAGAATATCTCATATCATCAGGGTTAAAAGCAAGAGTATCCTATATCATGCTTTTTTCCTGTCTTTTCCTTTGGCCTTGTTCTTACCTGCAAGACAAGGAGAAAGAGAGCAATCAGTCAGCACTTGGAATCAAGCTTCCAGTTTGGAACTGACTGCCTGGAACCCCATTGCTCTCGAGTACTCATTTTCAACATCTTATGCTTCCCGAGAAGATACCACATCTGCCTGAGGAACAAATAGGGCAAGTGAGAAGGATACAAGGAAGCATGTGGAGACAAGCGCAACAGAACACGTGTCGATACATCCACTACTTTGTCAACAGCAAAAGTATCCCATATTAGCAGGGTCGAACGTACTCTAGATTTGATGGACTTGTTTTTACCCTCAAATTCTTCAGTCGGCCTTATACTCTGGTGGAAACAAGAAAACCTTCCAGTCCAGTTCAAGAATAAGACTGTGGAAAGTTACTTCTTCAAAAGCAAAAGTATCTCATATCACATTTTCTCCTTTTCTTCTCTTTATCCTTCATGCTACCTGCAAGATAAGGAGAAGGATAACAATCAGCCGGAACTCGAAATCAAAACTTCTGATCTGGGACTGATTGCTTGGAGCTCTGATTGCTTACCTTGTCTGTCACCTCTTTCAGCAGATCCCCTAGCTCGGCGACTTGGGGGACTCCTACTACATGGTTTGTATCGCGCTTGACCAAGCCTGAAACTACAAGTAAACGTCAAGTGAAATTGATACATTACCTTGTGCATCTCCACCAGTTAAAGATACCACCCCTAGAGGGAGGAAGAGTACTTCCAAAAAAGATGCCACATCTACCTATGAGACAGATAAGGCAAGTGAAGATGATACCACACTTCGGTACTTAAAAGTTTCGTGATTACGAGATCATTCTTCCACAATATTTCCTAATGTCATTTGTACTAAATCATTCACTTGTACTCACTAAAGGAGAGCTTGAACCTATATATTGTGTAAACCTTTCACAATTAATGAGAACTCCTTTACTCCATGGATGTAGCCAATCTGGGTGAACCACGTACATCTTGTGTTTGCTTCCTGTCTCTATCCATTTACATACTTATCCACACTAATGACCGGAGCAATCTAGCGAAGATCACAAACTTAATATTTAAGATGATATTCTTTGGTGTATGCTTTTCGCAAACGATATAGTGTTGATAGATGAAACGCAGGAAGGGGTAAACGCGAAGCTTAACCTTTGGAGAGAAGTGTTGGAATCTAAAGGTCCTCGCCTAAGCCGATCAAAGACAGAATATATGGAGTGCAAGTTCAGTGCAAACGGAGGCCAAAATGAGTTAGGGGTGAGGATCGGAGATCAGGAAATACCAAAGAGCGACCGTTTTCGCTACCTAAGATCTATCTTACAAAAGAACGGAGAATTTGATGGAGATCTCACCCATAGAATACAAGCTGGATGGATGAAGTGGAAGAGTGCATCCGGCGTGTTGTGTGACCGTCGTAGGCCACTGAAGCTCAAGGGAAAATTTTATAGGACGACAATAAGGCCGACAATGCTGTATGGCATAGAATGTTGGGCGGTGAAGCATCAACACGTAGGTGTAGTGGAGATGAGGATGCTTCGTTGGATGTGTGGGCACACGAGAAAGGATAAGATTAGGAATGAGGATATCCGAGATAAAGTATGAGTAGCCGAAATTGAAGGAAAGAGGAGAGAAAATCGGTTACGGTGGTTTGGACATGTGCAAAGAAGGCCTACTGACACTCTGGTTCGAAGATGTGACCACGGGACAGAGGTTCAGGGCCGAAGGGGTAGAGGAAGACCTAGGAAAACTTTGGAAGAGACCCTAAGAAAAGACTTAGAGTACTTGGATCTAACGGAGGACATGACACAAAATCGAGCGCAATGGCGTTCTAGGATTCATATAGCCGACCCCACTTAGTGGGAAAAGGCTTTGTTGTTGTTGTTGTTGTTGTAGTATAATATTGATATCAAACTCAAATTTTCCGATTCATATTAAGAGTGTAATTTTTATACGACTTGAATATATTGATATCATACTCACTTTTTGTGGCGTCTACTGAAAGGCAGGAATCATAACTTAATGCAATTTTTCCATAACATCAAAACTTTTGAAAGCCAAGGATCACTTTGCCAAACACGAAATGTGGAGTCCCTTTTTCCTTTTTATTTTTTTCAGTAATCAAAACTTAATGCGATTTTTCCATAACATCAAAACCTTTGAAAGCCAAGGATCACTTTGCCAAACACGAAATGTGGAGTCCCTTTTTCCTTTTTATTTTTATTAGGAAAAGACTCGGCACCTCAAGGATGGAGGATGAACTCCTTCTCACGATATATTTTGCAGTGATGATCTTATAGAGTGATTTATAATATGAATAGTTTTAATCATAAACATGAACTTTGTAGATGGGGCACAAAGTATCTCCTTATTATAGGCGGTATAAATCTAGAGTTTGACCTCAAAACAGTGAGTTGAAAAATAGACTTTATTCACTAGGATAATCCACCAAGAAGAAAAAAGTATAGATATCTATGAATTTCTCTATCAATTCCATTACCTTATCCTTACCATGTACCAACTGAATCGATGATTATTCACGATTCCATAATTGAGTCAATTACATAATTCCCCACTAAGAATCCTTTTTGTTGGATCGTATTATAACGAATTTTTTGGGTGTTTTTAGGAAATATCTTAAAATTTTATTTAAAGTATTACGTCAATTTAAAAATGCATCAATTAGGCAAATCGCACTGTGAACACGAAAATTTCCTGAAACGAAAGAGACAAGAACAACGTGCACAAAATAATATTTTGTATTTGATGATTTTGGGTTACAATCTCTTTCAAATTTGATCCTCTGATTCGATCTCCGTAAGGTGTTGATTTGTGGATGTTTCGTTGATCCAAGGACCGTCGAGGCTTGATTTTGGATGAACTGTTGGAAGTTTCTTCAAGGGCCGTGGGCTTGATCTTTGAAGGTGGATTTGAGCGAATCTTCAAGGAGTCGTTGGGGCTTGATCTTGAGGATGAGTGTTTCTTCAAGGGCCGTTGAGGCTTGATCTTGAATAACGGTGATGAGTGGATCTTCAAGGGCTTTTGGGCTTGATCCTGAAGAACAGTGATGAACGGATCTTCAAGGGCTTTTGGGCTTGATCTTGAAGAAGAACAGTGATGAACGGATCTTCAAGGGGCTTTTGGGCTTGATCTTAAAGAACGGTGGCTTGTTGATCCAAGGGCCGTTGGGGCTTGATCTTGGAAGAACGATGAACGAAGAACGAAGAACACTTTCTTCAAGGGCCGTCAGGGCTTGATCTTGAATTGGTGGATGTTTGTTGATCCAAAGGGCCGTTTGGGCTTGATCTTAGGATGAACGATGAACGAAGAACGAAGAACACTTTCTTCAAGGGCCGTCGGGGCTTGATCTTGAATTGGTGGATGTTTGTTGATCCAAAGAGCCGTTTGGGTTTGATCTTAGGATGAACGATGAACGAAGAACGAAGAACACTTTCTTCAAGGGCCGTCGGGGCTTGATCTTGAATTGGTGGATGATTGTTGATCCAAAGGGCCATTGGGGCTTGATCTTGGAAGAACGATGAACGAAGAAGGCTTTCTTGATTCTTCGGGAACCTGGATGTTTGAGATCTTCGGAGTTTCAGAGCTTCAGAGCTTCAAGGTGTAATATGAATTGGTCTCTCTAAATGAATGAATTAGCCTTCTATTTATAGAAATTTCCAAGGCCTAATTTTGAATATAATATTTCAGATGAAATAAGTCGCTTCTGCCAGGTGTTGACACGTGTCCTGTTTGATAACTTTACCAACTTATTTCGATTTTTTGTTTAGACACACGCTACGTGTAAAATTTATGTAATACATGAGCGTTGAAACTTTGATTTATCGGTCAACATTTATTTACCGAAATTTTGATGTCTACAAATGCCCCCACTTCAAGGCGCGTCATATACATATGCTTGTCACATGTAGGAGATGCGTTTTGAAGTCCCTTAATGTAGATGTCGATCCAAGGGCCGTCGAGGCTTGATCTTGAATTGGGCTGGAGATTTCTTCAAGGGCCGTTGAGGCTTGATCTTGAATTGGGTTGGAGATTTCTTCAAGGGCCGTCGAGGCTTGATCTTGAAGGTTGAAATTGGACCACAAGGAGCTTCATGTGGTAGATGATCTTTGGCTTTGGTAGTGGATGAATCGGCACGTATTTTGTTGCACTTGTTGACTTTCCACAACTTTGATCTTGAACTGGGTTGGAGGATTTTCTGGATTCCTTCGATTGTTGATTTTCCATAGCTTATTCTTGAACTGGATTTGATTCAAATATGGTGGACGCTTGATCTTGAATCGGACTTGTGATTTCCTCAAGGGCCATCGAGGCTTGATCTTGAATTTGGCTGAAAGCTTCTTCAAGGGCCGTTAAGGCTTGATTCTTGAAGGTTGACTCGAACACATGGCAAGCAGGCACGAGGTGAAGGTGACGACTTGTTGCTTTGTTCAATCTTTCTAATTCACACCTGAGCAGTTTGGTCAACGGTATGATTTTCAAGATTGATGGGCTCTTCTTCCAGTTGGTGACTTGATCTTTAAGGATTTGATTCAAGGGTGGTGAATCGGCACGTGCAGCCCATAATGCCTAGTAAGCCGACCCAAGAATTTGAGGGTCCAAACGAATTCACCGTCCAGAGTGATTGCAACCCTGATGATATGAGATACTTTTGATTTTGAAGAAGTAGCGGATGAATCAGCACGTGCTTGGTTGCACTTGTCTCCAGATGCTTCAAGGTATCATTTTCATTTCCTTTATCTGTTCCTCAGGCAGATGTGGCATCTTCTCGAGTTCCTCATCTCAGACTCCTTCTGCTGAGTTGACTATGCAGGCTGCATTCTTCTCTGCTTGTTTCTTCTGCACGTTGTCTCCACGTGCTGCAAGGTATCATTTTCACTTGCCTTATCTGTTCTTCAGGCAGATGTGGCAGTTTCTTTGGAAGTACAGCAGCAGTGGGAAACGAGTACTCGAGAGCAGTGCTAAGTAGGCAATCAGGGAAGGGTTCCAAGCAGTCGGTTCCTTACCCGAGTTTGAGTGGAGGTTCCGGCATATTGTTTTCTTTATCCTTGTCTTTGTAGGTAAGAACAAGGACAAAGGAAAGGACATGGAGAAAGCATGATATGAGATACTCTTGTTTTCTACCCTGGTGATATGAGATACTTTTGCTTTGGTGTCATTTGCTTGCAGAGGTACCCCAAGGAATAAGGAACACTGAGTGACTCGAGAGGCTTCGTTGGGAAAACATTCTCGGAGATGAAGAAAGGTTCTGTATGTCTGCCTTGCTATGGAAGGTGAAGGTGGACAGTTATAGGAAGTTCTTTAATACCTGTAGAGGTACTATTCTTTTACTCGTGTCGGCAACCAATGCGTGATTGATCAGTATGGCTTCACGTGCTTTCTTCTTTATCAGAAATCTTCGATAAATTGTCCGTAATTACCGCCAAGCTGAGTGTGCATGTGATAGGTGTTAACAAGGCTGAAAAAGACTGGCGCCTCTTCGATATCTGGGATCGGCGCTTCGACAAATTGCTCGTGATTTCCGTAAAGCTGAGTTTGCGCGTGACGGGTGTTGACGCGTCTGGAAAGGCAAGATGCTTCTTCGATTTCTGAGCTTGCCTCTTTGATTTTTGAATTGGCCTCTTCGAACTCTGAGCTCACCTCTTCGATCTCTGAAATCTCGTCGAGTGCTGATTTTTATAGAGGCACGCAGTTCGTTTCAAAGCACACTTGAATTTTCGCTTGTAGAAACTCCCTTCTTGCACTTCTAAGATCTTGATTCGTCCGACCTCTTCTTTCTTCAATACCTTTGAAAATGTCTAGACCCTCCGACCGTCGTTTTGATTTGAACATTGGTGAAGAGGCAGCCCCGCCTTCTCCAGATAACATATGGCGCCCATCCTTCATATCCCCTACTGGTCCTCTTACCGTTGGGGATTCGATGATGAAGAATGATATGACCGCTGCGGTGGTGGCCCGAAACCTTGTCACTCCTAAAGATAACAGATTACTTTCCAAGCGGTCTGATGAGTTGGCTGTTAAGGATTCTCTGGCTCTCAGTGTGCAGTGTGCAGGTTCTGTGTCTAATATGGCCCAACGCCTATTTGCTCGAACCCGTCAAGTTGAATCATTGGCGGCTGAAGTGATGAGTCTCAAACAGGAGATTAGAGGGCTCAAGCATGAGAATAAACAGTTGCACAGGCTTGCACATAACTATGCTACAAACATGAAGAGGAAGATTGGCCAGATGCAGGAATCTGACGGTCAGATTTTACTTGATCATCAGAGGTTTGTGGGTTTGTTCCAATAGCATTTGCCTTCGTCTTCTGGGGCTGTACCGCGTAATGAAGCTCTAAATGATCAACCTTCGATGCCTACTCCTCCTGGGGTTCTGCCTAGTACTGAGGCTCTGAATAATCACCCTCTGGTGCCTCTCCAATCTGGGGCTCCGCCGAGTACTGAGGTGCCACCTGATCAATGAAGGCTTTTGTTTGTTTGCACTTTTTTTTTTTTTGGTATGTAAATGTTTCGTCTGTAATTTTTCCAGAGAAATTAATGAAATAGACTTTATTTCTCTCAATGCATTTGTTTTTTTTTCTTCAAGTGGTGCAATCCGCAACATCCCTTTTTTTTATTTTTAATTAATTAATTAATTAATTTTTTTTTCTTTTCAGATGGTGCAATCCGCACCATCCCTCCCTTTTTTTTATATTATTTTTTTTTATTATTATTATTTTCTTTTCAATGGTGCAATCCGCACCATCCCTTTTTTTTTTTTTAATTTTATATATATATTTTTTATATTATTTTATTATATCTTTTTTTTTCAGATGGTGCAATCTGCACCATCCCCCTCTTTTTTTTTTATTATTATTTTTATTTTTTTTTATTTATATATATATTTTTTAGATATATTTTTTTCTTTTCAAATGGTGCAATCCGCACTATCCTTTTATTTATTTATTATTTATTTATTTATTTATATTTTTTATTATTATTTTATTATTTTATATTATTTTCTTTTCTTTTCAAATGGTGCAATCTGCACCATATATTTTTTATTTATTTATTATTTTATTTTATTTTATATATATATATATATTTTTTTTATATTATTTTATTATATTTTTTTTTTCTTTTCAGATGGTGCAAGGGCCGTTGGGGCTTGATGATCCAAGGGCCGTTGGGGCTTGATCTTGGAAGAACGATGAACGAAGAACGAAGAACACTTTCTTCAAGGGTCGTCGGGGCTTGATCTTGAATTGGTGGATGTTTGTTGATCCAAAGGGCCGTTTGGGCTTGATCTTAGGATGAACGATGAACGAAGAACGAAGAACACTTTCTTCAAGGGCCGTCGGAGCTTGATCTTGAATTGGTGGATGTTTGTTGATCCAAAGGGCCGTTTGGGCTTGATCTTAGGATGAACGATGAACGAAGAACGAATAACACTTTCTTCAAGGGCCGTCGGGGCTTGATCTTGAATTGGTGGATGATTGTTGATCCAAAGGGCCATTGGGGCTTGATCTTGGAAGAACGATGAACGAAGAAGGCTTTCTTGATTCTTCGGGAACCTGGATGTTTGAGAGCTTCGGAGTTTCAGAGCTTCAGAGCTTCAAGGTGTAATATGAATTGGTCTCTCTAAATGAATGAATTAGCCTTCTATTTATAGAAATTTCCAAGGCCTAATTTTGAATATATATTTCAGATGAAATAAGTCGTTTCTGCCAGGTGTTGACACATGTCCTGTTTGATGACTTTTCCAACTTATTTCGATTTTTTGTTTAGACACACGCTACGTATAAAATTTATGTAATACATGAGCGTTGAAACTTTGATTTATCGGTCAATATTTATTTACCGAAATTTCGATGTCTACACCAACAAGAACAAGACAACTTGACAAGAAAAATAAAATAAGAACAAGACAAATGGACAATGTTAAACTTTGATCATATAATGGCACTGAAGACTTAAATTTAATGATTTTTTTTTCTTTTTAAAATCCATAAATCATGGTTTTTTAAGTGTCGACTTTTTAATATAGTTGAATTGAATCGAACATAATCGAAATTAAATCTAACCATCAAAGATGAGACACTTAAGATGATGACAAAGGAAAGGAGAAACAAAAGTACTAGCCATCTTAATTGGACCCAAGTCAAAACAAATTGGAAGACTTAGGATTAATGTGATTAATATTTGAATATCAATCTAGATACAATGTTTTACGTCATGCATGTTCCATGTTTCACGTTTAATAATTGTATAGTAGAAAAGAAAATAACAAAATAAAAGTGGATGTGCGCAGTGTGAACCGGCTGCTAACTTCTCCTTTTAATATGTTATGTCATAAATCCAATTTTATCACGAACGTAACTTATATAAATGAGTTTTTCATTACTAACGTTTTCATTTTATAATATATTGTTATGAGAAAAAAGATTTCTACCTGCCAATACATTATTTTGCCGAAAAATCACGTGATAAGCAACCCATTTTATACGAGTATTTCTCCGCATATATTCACTCCGTTTGTCTTCATACTACACAGTAGACATTGACATTTAAGCACCATGTTTTGTCCCACTCCTTCCAACATTGAAAATGGATGTAAGCCATCTCCATTTGACCTATATAAAGATAAAGATGGGCCTGCCCAGCCAATAATACATGTTCCAGCCTTATCTAGGATTTGAGGTGCATAAACAAAATGCTTAAGATTAATTATTGAAAAAAAAAATTAATTGTCCTCATGGTGATATAATAGTCAGAAGATAGTTTTTGTCATAAAAAAATTAAAATTTAAACCTTTGTTGTGAAATCTGTTAAGATTTAAATTCCAAATTGAATATTTCAACTCCACACTGTATTTGATTTGTATACCTTCCAAGATACAGTTGCACCATTAGCTGACAAAATGCTTTTGTTACATAATTTTTTAATATAAGATAAGGAAATGGGGAATGGGTTGTTTATATGGTAACTTGAAGGATAAACTAAATATGGATATTGTTTGTACCAAACTTGACCAATCCCGAAACTACTAAGCACCGGTTAACGTTATACCGTCAAGGATCCAGAAGAGTTTCCCTCCAACCAGGAGGCCAATCATAGCACGACACATGTTGACATCAGAAGCCAATCATAGCGCGACACGTGTCAACATCAGAAGCCAATCACAACACGACACGTGTCAATGTCAGAATGAAACTAGAAACTCTCTTCTATAAATAGAGATTATTCTCTCACAATATTTCCTAATGTCATTTGTACTAAATCATTCACTTGTACTCATTAAAGGAGAGCTTGAAACTATGTACTTGTGTAAACCCTTCACAATTAATGAGAATTCCTCTACTCCGTGGACGTAACCAATCTAGGTGAACCACGTACATCTTGTGTTTGCTTCCCTGTCTCTATCCATTTACATACTTATCCACACTAGTGACCGGAGTAATCTAGCGAAGGTCACAAACTTAACACTTTCTGTTGTACCAAAGTCCTCGTTGATTTTGTGCATCAACATTTGGCACCGTCTGTGGGAACGACACTTATTCCCATTCTCTTCTGCTCTGCCAAGCTGGTTTCCACCATTCGTACACTCTCTTTTGACCAGGCATCCCTCTCCAACATAGGGAGCGAAGGAAGCCATAACACACAGAATGACAACCCTCTTGCACCTAGTGCGAAGCAACGAAAGAATGAAGGAAAGAGGGTTGCTTTTCAAGCTAAAGTCGATGAGCTAGAAGCTCAGAACAACACGATAGCAATGAAGAATGAGGTCTTCCGAAAGCAGTATAAGAAGCTCTTTGAGACGCTCCACGAAACTAGGCATACTCAAACACGTGAGCTCTTGCCCCTGTGGACATCAACCATCATCTAGGTGTCCCCCAACACGGAGGGTCACCTCCCTTCGACATAGGTATCCCTGATGAGGAGCGAGCTAATCATCAAAACATTGATCAACATGAGACTTCTCTCAACCCAGATGCTTCAACCCGAAGTAGAAGAAGTGGAGGAAGACACCTCATTGTATAAGGGTTGGAAGGATCGAAAGCCGTTTATCGTGACTACCGAGACTTCCTAAAGCAACGTCGAGAGAATCCCCTCCACATATGCTCGAATATCAATGACCCAAGGGTTTCTGAAAGACTCGGTCCCCTCCCACGACCCAGGCCAGCTGCCAATCTAGGGAAGGAACGATAGGTCCCAGAGGAACATGAAGGTACAGGGAACTCTGAGGTATTCCGATAGACTCGCCCTAGAAGTCAGTACGGCGAGTCCAAAAAAAAACCACACGCCCTTGCTCAAACTTTCCTACTTCCAAGAGGCGATGGAGACTTACGAAAGAAAATTCCAGTGGTACATGACTCCACTCAGGACCTCCTTGTCCTACAGCTTCTTGAGGAAGTAAATAAGTTGAAGGCTGAATGTCAGGCCAAGATACCTGACTAGAACCAACCCAGGCCTGGCCCTCTCACAAGAAGGATCATCGACACCCCCTTTAAGCAAAGACAAAACAAAAGCTTGGTTTACAACTCTATACTGGAAAGGATGACCCAATTGAACACCTTAACCTCTTTGAGTCCACCATGGCATATTGGATGCACACCGACAAAGAGCGATGTCTTCTCTTCCTCTCCACCCTCTCTGGTGGAGCTCTAAACTGGTATTGCCGTCTTCCACTTAAGATAGTAGACTCATTTAAGGAATTGAGGAAACTGTTTCTCTCCCAACACATCTTCCAGACCGATCACTTACATTCTACAGATGACTTGTACACTATTCGGCAGAAGTTGGACGAGTCACTACAAGAGTATGCTGGTCGCTTCAGCCATGAGTATTCTCGTTGCGCTGAGGTAGATGACAATATCGCCCTCAAGGCCTTCACGGCAGGCCTACGTGATTGTTTCTTCAAGTACATGATCAATGCCAACACTTGGAAGACTTACTCTGAGGTGATGGCATAGGCTTACAACCATGCCTCCGCCGAAGTAAGGTCATACCAAGGGAACCCCCATATGGTTAACCCCTATCAACAAATGGGAAGTGGATGTCAAGTTCTACCAAGTGAGGAGATATTGGCCATTCAAACACCCATTGCATCATCTCCCGCCTCATTGAGCTACTTGCTAAGTCACCAAACATATCTGTCTCTTGGTAAGAGGAAAGATTTTTACTCTCAGCAAGCCCATTACAACAAGAGGGATAAAAGTTCATATCAAGACAACTAGGGGTAAACGTACCATCGACTATTATGACTATGAGGCCAAGCCTCACTCTTTCAAAATGGAGGACTAGGTGCTGAAGCAAATGCTATTATAAGAAGGCATACACATTACAAATGTTTTTACTCTCAACCGCTTGAGATCTTTTGTCACACAAGCCATTCGTCAAATATTTAAAGAAGAGGGAATTCAGACAACTTCTTCTGAGTCTTTTGCGTTCCTAGCACTGGAACACTTGGTCTACGCTGACCTACCCTTATACTCTAACTCAGAGCTTCAACATGCGTACTTTGACAAGTGTTACAACCAACATGGTTCACATATCAAAAGCATGGATCCCTTCATGCATAGTAAAACATTCATAAACATCATTTATATCAATCAACATAAACATTATACATTCCAACACATTCATACATAAACATTATACATCCCAACACATTCATACATAAACATCATACATTCCAACACATCCATACATAAGCCAACTGTGCTTCGAAAGGGTTTAACATACTTTGTGTCTTCGACACTTGCTACAATGTGTCTCGACACCTTGCCCTTGTTCTCACCAACCAGGTGATGAAATGTGAAGAAGGAACTCATCTTCATACCACCAACCAGGTGATGAAATGTACAACCCGTACTCTCATTCATACCACCAATTAGGTGATGAAATGTACAAGCCGTACTCTCCTTCATGCCACCAACCAAGTGATGAAATGTATAACCCGTACTCTAACATCATTTGGCAACTTGCCACTCATGCCACCAACCAGGTGAAGAAGGAACTCATCTTCATGCCACCAATCAGGTGATGAAATGTACAACCCGTACTCTCCTTCATGCCACCAACCAAGTGATGAAATGTACAACCCGTACTCTAATATCATTTGGCAACTTGCCACTCATGCCACCAATCAGGTGAAGAAGGAACTCATCTTCATACCACAAACTAGGTGATGAAATGTACAACCTGTACTCTCCTTCATGCCACCAACCAGGTGATGAAATGTACAACCAGTACTCTAATATCATTTGGCACCTTGCCACTCATGCCACCAACCAGGTGAAGAAGGAACTCATCTTCATGCCACCAACTAGGTGATGAAATGTACAACCTGTATTCTCCTTCATGCCACCAACCATGTGATGAAATGTATAACCCGTAATCTAATATCATTTGGCAACCTGCCATTCATAACACCAACTAGGTGAAGAAGGAACTCATCATCGTGCCACCAACCAGGTGATGAAATATGATGAAAGATGATGAAAGAACCCACCTTCGTACCACTAACCAAGTGATGAAAGCAACTCACCATTCATTCCACCCAGCAGAAGACGAGTGGTACAACTTGTATATGTGAACTCCTAGCATTCACAAATAATCAAAAACCCTCAAGCGTGACAACTCAACTAGGGGAGCACTTATGCCCAACAAGAGTTATAGTCACCAACAAAATCTTATTGCAAGCTAACAACAACTTCAATGCATGGTATACGAAGATCAAGCTATTCACCCCTCTTGCATCTGCTTCAAACATTTATCCTCTATAACAATGCAAACACTACAACTCGTAGAAAGCTTCACACACTCTTGATCAAGACAATGTAAAACAAAACCAATTTATGGTGCCAACAAGAGCTTCATCAATGGAGGGCAACCACAATTCTCAAAAGCTTCACACACTCTTGATCAAGACAGTGTGAAGCAAAACCAATTTATGGTGCCAACAAGAGCTTCATCAATGAAGGGCAACCGTAATTCTCAAAAGCTTCACACACTCTTGATCAAGACAGTGTGAAGCAAAACCAATTTATGGTGCCAACAAGAGCTTCATCAAAAGAGTTCAACCATAATTCTCAAAAGCTTCACACACTCTTGATCAAAACAGTGTGAAGAAAGACCAATTTATGGTGCCAACAAGAGCTTCATCAATGGAAGGCAACCATAATTCTCAAAAGCTTCATACACTTTTGATCAAGACAGTGTGAAACAAAACCAATTTATGGTGCCAACAAAAGCTTCATCAAAGGAGTTCAACCATAATTCTCAAAAACTTCACACACTCTTGATCAAGACAATGTGAAGCAAAACCAATTTATGGTGGCAACAAAAGCTTCATCAATGGAGGGCAACTACAATTCTCAAACCTTCGAAGCAAATTCAATTTATATGGTTCATCCAAACCTTCGACTACTATAAGGTGTGGCTTGCATCACAATCTCTCGCTCAACGGTGTGGAGGAAAATTTTGTATATGTTGTCTCTCCCACATTTTCAAATTTCTAGTTTCCCAAAAAAAAAAAAAAAGGGAAATTCAACAAAACTTCATCAATGGAGCACAACTACAAATTCTCAAAAGCTTCACACTATCTCTTGATCAAGATAGTGTGAAGCAAAATCAATTCGTGGTACCCAACAAAGCTTCACCAACAAAAGCTTCATCAATGAAGGACAACTACAAATTCTCAAAAGCTTCACACTATCTTAATCAAGATAGTGTGAAGCAAAATCAAGTCTTGATACCCAACAAAGCTTCACTACAAAAGCTTCACGAACAAAAGCTGGAGGACAACTACAAATTCTCAAAAGCTTCACATTATCTTGATCAAGATAGTGTGAAGCAAAATCAATTCATGGTACCCAACAAAAGCTTCAACTCCAAAGCTTTACCTACAAAGCTTCAACTCCAAAGCTTCACCTACAAAAGCTTCACCCACAATAACTTCACCTACAAAAGCTTCACCCATAAAAGCTTCACCAACAAAAACTTCACCCACAAAAGCTTCACCCACCACAAAAGCTTCACATACAAAGCTTCAACTCCAAAGCTTCACCTACAAAAGCTTCATCCACAATAGCTTCACCTACAAAAGCTTCACCCATAAAAGCTTCACCAACAAAAGGTTCTCCCACAAAAGCTTCACCCACCACAAAAGCTTCACCTACAAAAGCTTCACCCATAAAAGCTTCACCAACAAAAGCTCCAGCCACAAAAGCTTCCCCCACCACAAAAGCTTCACCTACAAAGCTTCAACACAAAAGCTTTACCTACAAAAGTTTCACACTATCGTGATCAAGATAGTGTGAAGCAAAATCAATTCATGGTACCCAACAAAGCTTCAACATCAAAGCTTCACCCACAAAGTTTTAAAATATATATATATATATATTTTTTGGAAATTTAAAAATTCAAAAATTCAAAAATTCAGAAATTCAAAAATTCGAAAAAAAACAAATTCGAAAAAAAAATTGCCTAGGCCTCCTCTTCTTTGGGCCTAACAACTTTCATAACAAATATATATGAAGAAGGAGTTTTGGGCTACCACTTAGAAAGGAAATGTCTCATTCGTTAACTCCCTCGACCGGGGACTTAGGGGACTCCTACCATATACTACTGCACCTTGATACTCGAAAGTCTCATGACCACTCAGTGACTTGTATTTTTCAAGTCTCCAAACGAGAACTTTTCCTCACTCGGGAAATTAAGGGAGCACTACCTCAACCTTACATGTTTCACTCACAAAGCTTCAACATACAAGCTTCAACAAAATGAAAAATTCAAATAACTTAGTGAAGAAGGCCTTGGTGTATTTAACACAATACGTTGAAATGAAGCAAAGCTTGTTTATTGATATCTCCGATAAGTTACAAATATTTACATACACAAGAATCAAAATAAACAAACAAGAGGGAGCCTTCACAAATGTTGCTCAGGAGAAGTCTCAGTAGTCGGCAGAGCCTAGGGGTGGGCGCGGTGCGGTTTGGTGCGATTTCGAGTGAAACCACAACCAAAACCAAAACATTTTGCGGTGCGGTGCGGTGTGGTTTTGAAGCCAAAACCGAAATGAAACCAAACCGTTCGGTTCGGTGCGGTGCGGTTTCAAATGGTTTCGCACCAAAACTACACAAAATTGCACCCAAACATAATGCAGCAAAACTGCATAAAAAAAACAGTACCAAAACAGCACCAAAAACTACACCAAAACTGCACAAAAAAACTGCACAAAACAGAACCAAAAATCTGCACCAAAAGTGCAGCTAACTTGTACCAAACTTGTACCAAAACTGCAACAAATGACAACTACTAAAATTGAGACAACATCCAATGCATCAAAGGGTTTAAACTTTAAATCCTTATGCATCACATCTACTAAAATTGAACTTGATCACCAATCACAATACTTTACAACCCAATTGAAAGGTTAAGTTTGCCATAATACAACTAAAGTTCAAACTTCAAAGTTTCAAACAAAGTTCAATGTTAAAATGCTTTATGGCATTAGTACAACCAAAAAAATAAATGGTTCATGGAATTCTACAAAGTCTTGGTTTTCAACTTACTTTGCATCGTGCAAGTTTTCAAACCTTTGCCTTTCCTTTTCCTTTTGGACACTTATTCTTTGAAGGTTGAGGAGGCCTTTGAGCTTGTGAAGACCTTGCACCTTGTAAACGCATAAGGGGAGGTTCTTGCGAATTAGAACCTTGATTGCTTTGGAGCTTGTTGTGCTTGTTGATCAAAAGTAAGAGAGGTTATGCTTGAAGTCGATTTGGCCAACTCTACATAATACAAAACATAAAAAATATGATTGATGTTTGGTTGAAAAAAGAAAATGAAGAAAGTTCTTTTACTTCAAATGATATACTTACCCGATTCAATACTTTCATAGAACTCAATGTGGTCAATTGAAGGTGCATCATCCTTCAAAGTAATAACATTGTCACCCCTCAACCAATTTTGCATGCATATCAAGGCCTCCACCGATTTAGGAGTTAAAGAACTCCTAAAATCCGAAATTACTCGACCACTGGTGCTAAAAGCACTCTCTGATGCCACGGTCGAAACTTGAATTGCATGAAAATCTTTTGCAATTGCGGCCAAGATAGGATACTTGTTACCATTCACCTTCCACCGTAGGAGAATGTTAAAATACTTTGTGAACTCCTCTTTTGTAATTTGTACCAAAGGATCCAACAAATAAGAATCCACCTCATCTCCCACCACTTTCTCATCACTATCTTCAACAAAATGCATCCATTCGTCAATTAGATCATCTTCCGCCATGGCCACATTAGATGAGGTAGAAGGTTGTGATTGTAAATTTTCCCATTTCTTCTTATATTTTCCACCTTCAACATTGGGAGCATATTCATCATAAAGGGCACGCAATATATTTTTTATTTCTTCAGTTTTCAATTGTGCCTCAATTTCGGAAAGTTTCTTTCTAAGGAGTTGTGTGACATGCCTCAACTTGAACCTCATATCTAAAACAAGTCCAATCACAATAAAAGGGTTCAATTCATGGTATGAGTCAAAATATTTTTCATATTTTGATCTCATATCGGATGCCATTGCCTTCAATAATTGCTCCGACTGTAAACCCACTTGCATGTTGGCTCGGGATTCCAAGTTATTGATGGCGGTCTCCACTTTTATGACATCATGGAGGCCGGTATGAACCGTGAGATGTGTAGAAGCACTCACCCTCAAAGTCACATCATAAAACACCCGTAAAAACTTGACAAAAACCTCCACCTTGGACCAATCCTCTTCCGTTGGTGGTCCAACCCTTTTCCTCCCCTTGGTTTGGCAAACAATAATCACACCATCTTCATCTTTTTCATCTTCAACTTCCTTAAAGTAAGCCAAGAAGGGACTTGCTTCATCCTCCGCCATTGTAGCAAAGGCCTTCTTAAATTTCAAGGCTATACATCCAACATAACAAATGTAGAATTCCACCGAGTAGGGCAATCAAGGCAAACTGTTGCTTTGCACGTCAATTTCACCCTCTTCACGGCTTGCCTAAAAAGCTCCAATCTTTGTGGAGAGCTCCTCACGAACCTCACACAATTTCTTATAGCTAATATACCATTATTTAGCCTCTTCATCCCATGACTCACAATTATGTTGGTTATGTGAGCGATGCATCTCACATGTAAATACTTGCCACATAGAATAGCTTGTGAATTTTCCCACCTATTCATTTTCGTCATAAGTTGATCCAAAGCAACTTTATTTGCAGAAGCATTGTCCACTGTGATTGTCATAACTTTGTTTATCCCCCATTCCAACAAGCAACTTTCAATTAACTTTGCAATTGTGGTTCCATAGTGGTTAGGAATAACACAAAAGTTTATGATCCTCTTATGCATATTCCATTCATGATCAATGAAATGTGCAGTAAGAACCATATAATTGGTGTTTTGTGTGCTTGTCCAAGTGTCGGTAGTGAGACAAATTCTATGGGCACTTAAGGTTTTCTTCAAATGAGCCTTCGATTCATCACACATATTGAGAAAAGTTCTCACAAGAGTTCTTCAAGAAGGCACTTTAAACAATGGAATACCAACATCACAAAAAAGCCGAAATCCCATCTTATCAACTGTACTAAATGGCATCTCATCTATGACTACCATCTTGACACATGCTTCTAACACATTCTCTTGTGAAAATCCAACAGCAACCAGATTGTTACCTTTACTTTTATCCCCAACCAAAACTTTTTGCTTTTTACTCCTATTCCCTTGGTAAAATTTACAATATCTTTCAATGTGGTGTCTCATGCTTGTGGTGCCATTAACTCTTGGTTCAGCTGCATAGTCACCTACACTGCTCTGTTTTGGGCAATAATTACATTTATCTCTCCTAAGTTTTACTTCGGCCAAATATATCTCCCCCTTTTCATTGATTTTCGACTGTTTTCTTGTCACATAATATGTTGTAAAGTGATCCCAAACCCAGCTACGTTTTCTTGAATCAGAGTTACTTACTTTTTCATCTTCGCCCTCAGATTCTTTGCCGTCATTTTCAGGGTCACCTTCAACGTCTACTTCATTTTCCGAGTCAATTTTTATTGCCTCGTCTTCTGGCTTCTCAGGGGAGTCCCCCATAGAAGAGTAACCAATCCCACTATGCTTACTAGATTCTTCATATCTTGACTGAAATAAAATATGAAATGCTCATTATCTTACATGAATGGAATGCACAGAATCTACAACACACAACACAAATATTTAGGGTCTAAGGCTTATATTTTTGGCTTTTGGCCTACCAGGCTACCACTGGACATGGTCTTAAAGCCATTGTCATAATGTCATTCACATGACTATATCCACACCAAATCATACATCCACACTTGATTTCTATGCATGCTTTATGCACATAATGTCCTAAAGCCACATAGTGCATTTCTATTAAGGTGCAAAAATGAGATAATGTCTTTAAGTACATAATGTCTTAAAGCCACACACTGCATAATTTTCTATTAAGGTACGATCTGACAAGACAGATTATGTAAATAATTCAAGAAACAATAGGATGTTCACAGAAGACAAAAAACACATCCATGACAAACCAGAAACAATAGGATGTTCACAGAAGACAAAGAACACATCCATATTCACAAAAAAAAAAATCGAAATAGAAAGATGCACCACACTATTAGCTTGCCTATTGGACATATATAAGAGATGTTTGACGCACTGAAAGTATTCAACAACATCCTGGAATTTTCTATAAGCATGCTCACCCATCTCTTAGTTATCAAGTTCCTAGACTTCAATACCAAATAGAGGGAACATGGAATTAAACTCGACCGATGCGAAACATATAAGAAATGCCCAATTAAAATTACCATTCAATCAACAAATTAAGGAGTAGGTAGTACTACTTGAGAATGGAGATACATATTTTTATTCTCTAATTAAAGGGCCAAATATTAAACCAACATGGAACAGTGGCATTAATTGGCAAGAGGGGAAAGGCATGTCATTAGTGGGCGGGAGGAACAGGGGTTTTGGCAACTGTAGCAAGAGGTGGTGAAGCAGGGGCGGAGGAATTAGTACTACTAGCTATATATATAGATCAAATATTGCAGAAAGATGAATGATACAAGTTCTAAATTCTAAGTTCTTACCATATTGCAGAGCTTTTGATTTGCAGAGATTAGATTAGGGCTTGCAGATGAAGGGGATCTAGGCAATGTGCATGCAAGGCAAGCTGACTCAGTGACTGTGAGTTTGTAGTCGCAAAGGCAGAGATGCAAGCAGGTAGTCGCAGAGGCAGTGATTTGCAGAGTTGAGGTCGCAGACTCGCAATCGCAAAGGCAGAAGTAGAGATGCAAGTAGAAGCAGTGGAGTCGAAGTACAAACCCACGGCAAAACCAAACCTATAAGTTATAACCTAGTTGAAAAGTTTAAAATATAAGTTATATAACATTTATTTATTATATTGTGCGGTTTCGGTTTCGGTGCGGTTTTGAAAACCCAAAATCGAAACCAAACCGTTTTGTGTGTCGCGGTTCAGTTTTGAAACCGAAACCGTTTTAAAATCGCAAAACCAAACCGTTTGGTGCGGTTTGATTAGATTCGTGTTTCGGTTTCGGTTTTCGGTTCCAAGTGCCCACCCCTAGCAGAGCCCCAGAAAGAGGAGGCATCAGAGGGTGATTATTCGGAGCGTCAGTACTAGGCAAAAACCTAGAAGGAGGAGGCATCGAAGGTTGATCATTTGGAGCTTCATTACGCGGTACAGCCCCAGAAGACGAAGGCAATAAATGTTTTTGGAACAAACCCACAAACCTCTGATGATCAAGTAAAATCTGACCATCAGATTCCTGCAGCTGGTCAAGCTTCATCTTCATGTTTGTAGCATAGTCATGTGCAAGCCTGTGCAACTGTTTATTCTCATGCTTGAGACCTCTGATCTCCTGTTTGAGACTTATCACTTCAGTCACTAATGATTCAACTTGGTAGGTTCGAGCAAATAGGCGTTGGGCCATATTAGACACAGAACCTACATACTGAACACTGAGAGCCAGAGAATCCTTAACAGCCAACTCGTCAGACCGTTTAGAAAGTAGTCTATTATCTTTGGGAGTGAAAAGGTTCCTGGCCACCATCGTAGCGGTCATATGATTCTTCATCACAAAGTCCCCAATGGTAAGATGACCAGTAGGGGATAAGAAGGATGAGCGTCATATGTTGTCTTGAGAAGGCATGGCTGCCTCTTCACCAAAGTTCAAGTCAAAATGACGTTCGAATAGGCCAGACATTCTCAGAAATGATGAAGGAGAAATGAGGTGCAATAAATCTTTGAAGTAAGGGGTATATTCCTACAAGCAATAACTCTCTGAATGTACTTCTTGCGCACAATTGGTGCCCTTATAAAAGAAAGGGCAACAGGGCCGTTGGTTCAAAAATCGAAGAGGCACCACTCTTCGGATTCCGAAGAGGCACCATTTTCCATACGCAACATCAGCTCCTCGGGTACCACAGATAACTTTGCCAAAGATCTCTGACAAAGGTTAGACACATAAATTTTGAAGGTCCATCTACCCTACTATTACCCGCAAGGGTAAAGGAACAACACCACTACTTGATAACTAGAAAGTCCCAATGTGTGTCAACCTCCGTTCTCCGTGGCAAGGCAGACTGGCAAAAATCCCCAACCTTTACTCACATTCAAGAAAACACTCCTAGCAAGATTGCTTGCTAAAAAATCGAAGAGGCACCACTCTCCAAATCTCGAGACCAGACTCCCAACAGGATTACGTGCTCAAAAATTGAAGAGGCACCGCCCTCCGAATCTCGAGAGCCAGACTCCCAACAGTATTACTTTTTCAAAAATCGAAGAGTCACTACTCTCCGAATCTCAAGAGTCAGACTCCCAACAGGATTACTTTCTCAAAAATCGAAGAAGCACCGCTCTCCGAATCTTGAGAGTCAAACTCCTAACAGGATTACTTGCTCAAAAATTGAAGAGACACCGCTCTCCGAATCTCGAGAGCCAGATTCCCAACTGGATTACTTTCTCAAAAATTGAAGAGACACTGCTCTCCAAATCTCAAGAGTCAAACTCCCAACAGGATTGCTTTCTCAAAAATCAAAGAGGCACCATTTTCTGAATCTTGAGAGCCAAATCCCCGACAAGATTGCTTGTTCGAAAACCGAAGAGGCACCGCTCTCCGAACTTTGAGAGCCAGATTTCCTTGGATAAAGCTTGTCTGCAATCTTCACATGCAACATCAGCTTTCCAGATACCACAGACCACTTTTTCAAAATGCTCTGACAAAGTTAAAACACGTGAAGCTTGCAGCTCCCACTACATTGCTATAACCAGGAAGGGTAAAGGAATAGCACTACTACTTGTTGTTAGGAAGACTCCTATATATGTCGACCTCCATCCTCCATAGTCAGGCAGACCTACAAATAAAAAAAAATGCTCAACTTTTCTTCACATCCAAAAGGGCACTCTCAGCAGAGTCTCTCGAAATACTCAGCTTCGTTTCCTCCCGATAATACCTTTGCAAAAAAGCCACACCAGAGCAAGAGTATATCATATCATCAGGGTTAAAAGAAAGAGTATCCCATATCATGCTTTTTCCCTGTCTTTTCCTTTGGCCTTATTCTTACCTACAAGACAAGAAGAAAGAGAGCAATCAGTCAGCACTTGGAATCAAGCTTCCAGTTAGGAACTGACTGCCTGGAACCCCTTACCTGATTACTTACCTGGCATTGCTCTCGAATACTCATGTTCAACATCTTATGCTTCCAGAGAAGATACCACATCTGCCTGAGGAACAGATAGGGCAAGTGAGAAGGATACAAGGAAGCATGTGGAGACAAGCGTAACAAAACACGTGCCGATACATCCACTACTTTGTCAACATCAAAAGTATCCCATATCATCAGGGTCGAACGTACTCTAGATTTGATGGACTTGTTTTGACCTTAAAATTCTTGAGTCGGCCTTATACTCTAAAGGAAACCAGAAAACCCTCCAGCCTAGTTCAAGAATAAGGTTGTGGAAAATTACTTATTCAAAAGAAAAAGTATCTCATATAATCTCTTCTCCATTTGCTTCTCCTTATCCTTGTTGCTGTTTACGACACAAGGAGAAGGAAAGCAATCAACTGGAAGCTGAAGTCGAACCTCCGATCAAGGTTACTTGCTTGGAAGTCTGATTGCTTACCTTGTCTGTTACCTCCTTTGACAAATCTCCTAACTCGACGACTTGGGGGACTCCTACTATAGGGTTTGTATCGCACTTGACCAAGCCCGAAACTACAAGTAAGCTTCAAGTGAAATTGATACATTACCTTGTGCATCTTCATCGGTTAAAGATACCACCCCTGGATGGAGGAAAAGTACTTCCAGAGAAGATGCCACATCTACATATGAGACATAAGGCAAGTGAAAATGATACCACACTTCGATACTTAGAAGTTTCGTGATTACTCAATGACTTGGATCTTGCAAGTCCCCAACCGAGGAGCTTCCCTCACCCGAGAACTTAGGGGAGCACTGTTTGTACCATACTTGATCAATCCCGAAACTACTGAGCACCGGTCAACGTTATACCGTCAAGGACCCAGAAGAGTTTCCCTCCAATCAGGAGGCTAATCACAGCGCGACACATGTCGACATCAGAAGCCAATCATAACACAACAGTGTCAATGTCAGAATGAAACTAGAAACTCTCTTATATAAATAGAGATCATTCTCTCACAATATTTCCTAATATCATTTGTACTAAATCATTCACTTGTACTCACTAAAGGAGAGCTTGAACCTATGTACTTGTGTAAACCCTTCACAATTAATGAGAACTCCTCTACTCTGTGGACGTAGCCAATCTGGGTGAACCACGTACATCTTGTGTTTGCTTCCCTATCTCTATCCATTTACATACTTATCCACACTAGTGACCGGAGTAATCTAGCAAAGGTCACAAACTTAACACTTTCTGTTGTACCAAAGTCCTCGCTGATTTTGTGCATCAACAGATATGAAAATCGTCAACATGTTAATCGGAAAAGGAAGAGCAAAAAACAGTAAGGTGTTTTAGGTTCAAATTCTAAATAAATTATATTGGATAATTCATTAGATTCAAAGTATGTTGATGCAAGAAATAAAGAAATTTTGATCAGGTTGAAGATAGAAGATGAATTACTCTTGAATGAAACTTACCTCTTCCGATCTCCCCAAATCCGTAAAAAATGAATAATTCTTTACCTCTAACTTCATTTTTCACTTTGAATCTCATGAATTTTCAATCTTAAGTAATCAATGAGCCCTTAAACGTACATTTGAGATACGCATGTGGACGATAAAAACAGAAAAGCAAGAATAAGTTGGCCAGCATGATCCCTCAAAATAAAATAAAAAACAAATCTTTTAGGTTTATTAGGGGATGTCATGAGATTTTCTTCTTCTTTTTCCATGAGAAGTCCTTAACCTACAACTTAAATTAATATTTAGCTGGAAAAAACATATTTCAGAGAATCTTGGAATATGGATTCTGCTGACTGAGACGATCCAAAATCCATCCTCCTAGCAAATGCAAAACATAATTCTTAATTATATATTGATAGACCCACTAAGCCAGCCAGGGAGGTTGCATGCTAATTAATTAGGTTTAGCTGGCTGATGAGCTGAACCTGTATAATTATTAAAGTTGCTAGATTTAGTATATTTATGCAAATTAAGCATCATAATGCTTGTGCGTCTGGCTCCGCGTGGGAAGGATTATTATAAGAGTAATGTTATTCATACCATATTTTTGTACCACATTTTCATACCATCTTAGGTGTCATTTGATGTGGACAGCCACATCATTTGAATTAATCAGATTTTTAAATTTAGTTCATTATTTAATAAACTAATAATTAAGAAAAACTAATTAATTTTCTTGGGTTTTGCAAATTTTTCAAATGATGTGTCTATCCACATCAAAAGCCACCTAAGATGGTATAGAAACGTGGTATAAAAACATTGTGTAAATAACTTTACTCTTATTATAATTCAAGTTGCTAGATTTCGTTGCTTAATTATATAAAAAACTGTGATTAATTAGCCTCAAAAGCAAGGATTCAAAGAATGAAAGATGTGCACAAAAGCCTTGGATGAATTGGAATACGGTCAAACATAGAAGGTACACATGCATATGATGCACCAATTTCAAATTGCTTAAGAATCGAGACAGAGAGAAAGAGAATAATATTAAAGTGTTCTTGTAGGTATCATGGGACTGCATACATAGGACTTAATTCTTTAATTAATACAAGTGGATGTATCTTAAGGAAATGATGCAAAATCACTGTTTTAAAAATCTCCATCCACTGCTGCATAGGTCTCACGGCTGGCCACCACCCTAAGCATTTGAAAATTTATAATGGCACTTAGACCTGCCTAAGCGTCCGCCTAGATCCGCCTAAGTCACAACTCTTACTTATATACAAGATAGATAAACTTTCATTCTTCATTTTATTTTTTCAATAAATTATAAGAGACTTATTGATACTTGGATAAACATTCACTATATGCTTGTTCCCTATGTTTTCAATATGTCCTACTTTATAATCTATATTTCATTCTATTTTACAATTTATGTAGCACAATACAATTATGTATTTCTTTTTAAGTATAGGTAAACATTTATTTGTTGTATAATAAGTTTACTTAAAATTAAAAAAAAAAAACCACCTAAGTCTCGCCTAAGCACTAGGCACCTGCTTGCCATCCGACTAACACCCTTAGAACCTTGAGCAAAATACAAGTCCAATTTCTTCCCCCTCCCCAAATGGTTGGAGTATTGAGTATTTCAATATTCCCTAGGGTTTGCTTTCAGTCACAAATGTTATGCTATGTAATTAAAGTAAGAGGAAAAAATATGGATAATACAAAAGGTTAATACATCACACACATAACATTATTGTTTAGGTCAAATGAGAAAAAGATATCATCTTCTTTTTAAATGAACATGAGGGCAATGAGAGTGAAATGGTTATCCGAGCGTTAAATGGAGAAGTTTTTGCGTAGCGAAACTAGATCGCAGTTGCTGTGAGAGAGAAGGTGAGACTAAAGTGGAGTAGGATTAGCATGACAAATCAAAAGATAGAGTAGGTTGATTCTTTTTGTTTCTTGGACTGTATGAATGAGTTGGTCCGGAAATCAGACTTTAGAATTCCTCCATTGAAAGACATTTTAAAAATCAAAGCATGAATGAGGATCATATAAAGTCAAGAATCACACTTGTGATTTTTATGGGGAATTTGGTATTGGGATTTATGGAGAAATGGCAGATTCACGAGTCCTATTTTTTTTTTTATTTTAAGAATGATCGATTTGGATTCGCAGCACTCATGCTTGTCGAATTTGATCTTCTTGTAATTCCCCTTGAAACAAACATTATAAAATGTTAATAGCATTTGTTCTTGTGACATGAGATGGAGGAAAAAAAACTAAATTTTAGTCTTTTCTTGGAAGGAAAAAGGAAATGAAGCAAATCATTAGAAGATTGAGTGTCTCGTTAGTATTTTAGTCGTTAGATTTTACTTTTATGATGGTTAAATCCTATATTTTGATTCTCGACAATTCATTTGTTGTACCGTTTAATATTACGTACTATTGAAAAAAATTGCGTATGCTTTTCTTTATACATTATGGAATACAGAATTTACAAATGAAAACATTTGACTTGGGAAGCAAGAAGTTCAAATTGGGTTAAAAAATAGGATCCTATATAGGAAAGGGGTGTGTTGTCCACATACTCTTTTTTACTTCTTTTACACTTTCTTAATTTCTGGTTGTGGGATCAACTAAATTGAAGAAGATTAAAAGACAAAAATTAATAAGTTGTGTGTGAGAAGTAAAAAGAGATATGTTAATAGTAAAGCTAAAGAAAGAATGAAAGCTGAGAGTTAATCCGTACATGTCATATCTCTCTCTCTCTCTCTCTCTCTCTCTCTCTCTACATACTGCATTCTTTCAAGGTATTATGTGCATTGTATTATTACAGGAGCGGTGTTGTTCACATAGTTTCTTTTTTTTTTTTTTTTTACTTTTTATACATATTTTGTTAACTTTTGTGGTTTGATCTTTTTCTATTTATTCGATTCAATATTAAAAATTGAAAAGAATGTATGAAAGGTAAAAATAGTTGTATGAATAACACCACCTAATACATATCAAGATTTATGGATGGGGCAATACTCCCATCCTATCCCATCCCATGTTGCTAGTTTTAAATTATATGTTGTTTAAGGTAACTCTATATATTAACAACAACTAGGGGGGGAACCGTCCCACTTGCACTATAGTATCCTAAAAGTAAAAGACATATAACTTTGCTTAATTATCTTTAATGTGGATGCAAATTTCTTTCTCCTTGATCTTGGACAATTTTGCACCTACAAAATAATTAACACCTTAGGTTAAGGCCAAGAGCCTCATGCTCCCACGATGAATGGGGGGGGCTTTGGCGGAAGAATCTCCGATGTCAAAGTTAAAATTTAGAGAGAAAGAGTGTTTAGAGAATTTTGGGATTTTTGCCAAAGTGTTGGAATCAGTGTTTGATGAAAATGGGAGCCTATTTATAGGGCTAGGCCGGTCCACTTAGGAGAGAAAGTGGCCGGCCAACTTGTGGATTTTTTGTTGAATTTGTGGTTTAATTAACCAATTTATTGGCTAATTAAATATGATAGAAATAAATGGGGGATTATCAAATTGAATGACTAACTTTATTTGGGTAATAAAGTGGAGAAAATAAGAAAGGTAAGGAGCAAAGGGAGGCGGCCGGTTTTGACTAGCTTTTGGGATTAATTTGTGTGACTTATTTGATATAATGGGTGATTAAATTGGTGATTAATGGATTAATTAGGAATTAATCCATTAATTAGCCAATTAATCTCTATTTATATGAAATAATTTATAGGTTATGAAGTAATTACCTAAGATGAGGATGGATGAGATAACTTTGAATTTGTTATCTTTTTTGGGCATTTTTGACTTGGTTTAGGGATGATTGTCCGCTGCTCGCGTGTAGGAATCCCAGTATGCCTCAAGGGTATTTTTGTCCTCTTTTACCCAAGAATCCACGTGTCGCCTTGTAATTATTTTTGGCTCCACAAATGCCCCCACACCTGTTGGGGTGCTCACAGGAAAGGGCAACAGGTGTAGAGATTTTCTCACTTCAGGAAACTCTGAATTGCTTCCTATTTTGTTGTTGATTCTCTCTTTTAATAGGAAATTAGGTCCTTCTAAGAAAAGGAAATAAATTTCTCTCAAATCCTATTTAAGTCCACCTCAAGTGGGTTATTAAATCAATTTTGGAGAGCGATTTATTCTACCCTACAAGAGAGAGAGAGAGCTTAGAGGATATTTATTCCCCCTCCTCTAGCAATCTTCTACATCTTGCCCGTGCAAAGGACCATCTTTCTTTGATTTCTTCGTCTTCTCCGTGCTGCACCGATGTAAGAAAAAATTAATTTTTTTCTTGTTTTCTTTTTGGATAGTGCTATTACGGGGCAGCAGTCGGGGTGGTACGGCACGTCAGCTGGCAGGGGCCAGGAGTCAGCTCGGCATGGGCCGAGAAGGCGTCGTGGCAGGGGCCATTACTTGGGTTGTTTGGCTTGGCTAAAGCCAAAAGGCAACTTGTGCGGTCGGGCCGCGGATTGTGTTGCTGGGGCGTAGTGCTAGGCTAGCCACATGGCTCATGTCCTTTGGGCTCTTGGACCTTACTCAGGCCAGGCTGGCGACTAAAAGAAATGAGAAGGTCGTGGGCCTCATGGGTTGTTGGAATGCTGGGCATACAGGCCTCTTACCTGCTAGAATGCTGGGTTAATCTCCTCTGTTGAGTACCGTGAATGGCATTGGCTGCTTAGTTCTCTCGTCGAAAGTAAGGTGGACTGCTCCCAAAGAGGAGGTAAAAAGGATCAAGGCGGATGCATTGGCTCATCTGATCGTTGTCGTGGAGCTTACTATGAATAAAGGTTGAAATAAGAGATCTTCATCGCCTACTCAAGAGATGTTGGTTGAGAAAAAATTGAAGACTTCCTCCACTGCTCATGATGATCTGTCTGCTGTCGAAAGGCTTGTGATTGGAATGACTTCTTCCGATGGGAAGAAAAATGAGGCTGCTAGATCTGAGCATGTGGTGTCTTTCATGTTGAGAATGGCTAGTGCAATTGTTGATAAGATTGCTCAGTGTAAAGGTTTTATCATGCCCCCAGTGCCGAATTTTGTACCAGGACGTTCGTTGGGAGCCAAGTCTAATTCACCTTTGTAGAGACTTGCTATTATAAAGAGTGGTAAGGTGGACTCTGCTAAAGTGGCGCCAATACCTACTCCCTTTACTGCTGAGACTCATTTGCCTGCTGGGAAGGAAGATACTGCTCGCGTGGGCATCTGTGAGAAATCCACTAAGCCTCCTTCTAGGGAGGCTACTGAGATCTGTGTGCTTTTAAAACTAGATCTGCTTGAAGTTATGGACGTTTGTGCCAAGTTTGTTGATAGCGGTAAAAAGGTTGTTTGCCCAAGTTCCTTTGCGAAACATACGACCCAATATAGAAGGACTGCTCTGTTTGCTATGATGCATATATAGCAAAGCTGTAAAAAAGGTGGCGAAGATTATGGTAGCTGAAGCTTATTCCTCAGCTGAGGAGATCAAGAGGTTGGATTCTGAGCTTGTTGCTTTGAAGGGGTCTAATATTTCTGCCCCCACTTTTCTGTAGCTTGAGACCGCTCGCCACGAGATCGTTAACTTGAAGAGTAGGCTTGACGCGATCCAAGTTAAGTATGAAAGTACAGAGAAGGAGATTGAATGTTACAATACCTCAGATTCAAGATCTTAAGTTTGCAGTTTTTGAGCTTCGTTTCGTTGCTTATGCAAAGGATGAAAAGTTGATTGCTGCTTATGCTAAAAAGGTAGTGGATGAGCTGTAGCGTGTCCATGTTAGTCTGCTTGAGAAGAATGAGCAGCTGAAGGGTGAGAATGATGGGCTTGAGGTTTCAAGACCTTCTCTATTTCTCCGGAAGACTTCCTTGCTTTTACTTTTAAGGCTTCCATTGGTGAAGTAGTTGGAGAAGTTAGTGCCTAGGTTAGGGTAGTCGGGGGTGAAGCGCCAGATGATGCTGCTGCTAAAAGCGTTACGGCTGCTGAAGGTGTGGCGACCGAGTAGTTGTGGGATGTCCAAGTTGCTGTAGTGTAGTATTTTAGGTAGCCTTTAGGATTTTCTTTGTTTTTCCTTGTAACTCTTGTTTTGCTTGAACTCCTTCGGCCTTTGCTAGTTGTTTATAAACATGTTTTCCTTCGCTTTTCTTCATCTTCGCTTCTTTTGTTCATGCCCTAACCCTTAGACTTGATAGACCAGTGGCAGGTATGCTACTTTTTTATAAGCAGACAAGCTCGCGTAGCCTATGCAGCCGTATATGTTAGTGTAGAACTTTGCAAAGTTGTTAGCCATAGGGTTTGCAGCTGGATGCCATACTTACAGAAGCAGATAAGTCTGCGTAACCACTAGGCTGTTACCTTGACTTTCTCTAATTCCATAGGTTGCGTAACAAGTATCACAACACTTTAGGACTTGGTGTAGGTTGTTGCGCACTTGGCAGAGGTGAAGCTTATCGACTACGTATCATGTCGGCAATGGATAAAACTTTGTATATGCGCGCTAGCTTGTTTAACTTTTCACAAGAATGTGCGGTTGTATAAGTCTAGCGCGGCTTTACTGCTCGAAAGGCAAGTCGTAGGCAGTCTTTCGAAATTCGTAGGCTATCTTAGTGCACTCGGTAGGAGCTTTAGGGTTCTAGGGTAGCCGTCTGTAGGGTGTACTGCGTAACCTTAGTGCACTCGGTAGCAGCTTTAGGGTTCCAGGGTAGCCGTCTGTAGGGTGTACTGCGTAACCTTAGTGCACTCGGTAGCAGCTTTAGGGTTCCAGGGTAGCCGTCTATAGGGCATACTGCGTAATGTGCCCCCTCCGTCTTTAGGGCCCGGTTCCCCGCAAATTAGGCCAAGAGACCCAAAATCCTTAAGTTAGCTAAGCCTTGAAAAAGACCATTGTGGCTAATTCTAGGAATCTCAGCGCAAGCCATTGTGCATCTAGTTATACTAGGGCAGCTAGGCTCATCCACATCTGGATATTTAGAGTGTAAAGTTTATCCTCTCGTCTTGGAGAGCTGACCCATATGGGTGTCGGGGAATTGGTTTACCCTCTCGCACTGGAGAACAATTAGTTTACCTTCTCGCACTGGAGAGCATGGTTGGTCCCTCGAGGGGTGCAATTCCTACGATGGGTCCCTAAGAAGGGTGCAGTCTTCTTTTGAAGTGCCGGAGTGATCAGTTGTTGTAAGCATGCAGCCGAGCCAAGTTGTGATTACTTCTGAATTCCTTATTGAAAAACGAGTGAAACGAACAAGAACTTAGCTGTAAGGTAGGAACTGCATAACAACTAGATAGTCCTCGACTTGTGAAGTGGTGCCCGTCGAGCTTCTTGAGTCTTCGGGCTTTGATGTAGTAGGAGGTCACACATGGTACTTCTTCAGATTGTAGGCGCTCTACTACTTTTCGATCATTTTATCGTTTTATGGTGGCGAGGGTGTAATTACTCTTATCGCCTATTCTGCTGATCTTGTACGGACCTTCCCAGATGATATCCATCTTTTTGGAGCCTTCTTTGTGGGCAATGATGAAAGCTTTTCTTAGGACTAGATCTTTGGGCTGGAACTACCAGATCTTTGCCCTTTTGTTGTTGCTGGAAATGAACTGCTGCTGATAAGCTGCGATGCGGGTGATAGTCTGCCGTACTTCTCCTCTGCCAGATTTAAGCTTGTCGCCATCTCCTTTTGGTTGCTCATCTTTTGGTGGTGCGATATGCCCATAAACATCCAGAGAGTTCGTCTAGCCATTTTCTTTTCTTACTGGTGAGGGATTTCTTGTGGTAGTCGAGGATCATCTTGGTGGATACTTTGGCCAGCCTATTGCCTTGAGAATATCTTGGCGTAGACATGTGCTACTTGATGCCATATTTTTTGAAGAACTTTGCCAAATCTTTGCCCACGAATTGCGGGCCATTGTTGGTGACGATGGATTAAGGGATGCCAAATTAGTAAATGATGTTCCTCCATATGAAGCGCTCTATGTACGTCTGAATCGTGGTCATCATGGGCTCTGCTTCTACCTATTTGGTGAAGTAGTCGGTTACCATGATCATCATGCCTTTGCTCCTAGTAGTCTAGCTGGTAATTAGCTAGGAATTGGAATGAATTGAAAGCTTTTTCACCGCCAAGTCTTTTGTCATTCGAAGGCCTGCTAGTGGGGCTTTATACTCTGCTTCGTTGTTAGATGCTTTGAAACCTAGAATGATTACCTGTTCGGGCATCGAACCGCCTGGGTTGGCAAGGACCACATCTGTTCCTAAACCTTTATAGTTGGATGTGTTGTCGACATGCAAATGTCAAAAGTCTCCATTGGGTGGAGCAGGTGCGGCTGAAATGTGCTCAGCTACCTTCGGGGTGTCATTAAGCTGCTCTGTTACGTTGTCAAGGCTAGGAGTGAAGACGCAGTATGGAGCCGTGGAATTGGGGCTATGTTACATGTGGCAGGAGATGCTTAACTACCAGTATTGGGCCACTCTAGAGCTGAATAATGGAGTAAGGGTCGGCTAGGGTCGTGTGACGCGCAGCAGGAGGTAGTGCTCAACTGCCAGTACATGTTGCTCTTATGTAGAATCTTCTGGGGCGACAAGGACAAAACTTGCTTCTAAGTGTTCCTTCCAGTGTTCGTCTGCCATTGGAGTTTCTTTTGGGCTAAGTTGTTATGTTCGTAAAAAAACTTTGCATCCGCCAAGGTCTAGACCTTTATTCTCGCCCGTCTGGATTTGGCGGAATAGTGTGTCATGATAATGATTGCGTGCGTTTGAAGGTAAAACTTGAGTTTTTAAGTTACAACAACTATTGCCAAAGTTAACTTTTGAATTTCTAATAGCATCGATGAGAGCTTTTGAACTGTAGAATACAGGTAGTCGGGCCCCCAACTATTCTCGCATGATGATAGAGCTTATTGCTACTCTAGATACCATCAAACACATGAATAAGTCCTTCGCTGCTTTCGGTTTGGATAGTAGGGAGGTGACTTCGGGTACTTCTTCAAGTCTTTGAATGTGCATTGGTAAGTTTTGTCCCAAAGGGCATGTTTATTTGCCAGAGCAAAAGAGTCTGCCAGAGTTAGATCTTCTTTCATGATCAATTTTCCAAATAGCGGGTGGTCTGCTGGAAGTCCTTTTTGGAAGGCTGATCTAGCTATCGAGTCGTTGCATCCGACTATCCTTGTTTTCTCTGCTTTGAACCTCCTCACATAGTCGCAAAGCGACTCCTTTGAGTTCTTCTTGACATCGAACAAATGGTCGGACTTCTTTTTGATCGAGCGATAGGATGAATATTCTTTGGTGAAAACCAAAGAAAGTTTATCGAAATTCCGAATGAATTGTGGCGGCAGGGTGTAGAACCAATCTTGCGCCTCACCTTGTAGAGTGGTGGTGAATATCTTGCACATGAGATCATCGTTGTTTCGATAGAGGATCATTTCACTTCGGTGGTGCTTTAAGTGTCTCTCCGGGTCTTCATCCCCTTTGAAATATGTGAAATATGGCATGCTGAACTCGCTTGGAGGCTCTGCCTGCTCGATCTTGTCCGTGAAGGGTGACGTGTTTATATTGGTCATGTTCTGTCGTAGTGCTCATCAGTGACCTCATTATGTTGGAAATTATGCAATCGCTTGGTCAAGAGTCTCTATACTTCTTCCTGAATTTACCTTTGTTAGGGTAGCGGAGCTCTCGGCTGCCCCTAGTCGGGACTTACTGGTTTAGGCTGTTCTTCCATGTGTTTGGCTCGTCTATGCCATGGATGTGGTACATGTAGCGGGTTCCTAGCAGGTGAGCAAGTTCTTCGCAGGCTACCGGTTAAACTTGAACCGTATTGAGTAAATGCTTCTCTCCGTCCGTCGTGCTGCCTACTCCAATGTAAGGTGGATGATGCTCCTTGCGAGCTTAACCGCAAATGAACACTTCACCTGGAAGGCTGCTCATGTTGACTATCGGAGTGTGACCCCAACCATGAATGTATGTTCGTTTGTGGGCCTAGTCGAGAGTGCACACTTGTCTGCGCTCTAAGACGGAAGTATACGCTATCTCAAGGGCCCAATCGAGAATGTACACTCCTTGAACGCTCAGTTCGTGGTTGGTCAAGTGGCTGCTTACCAGGACACTGCTGGAGAGGTTCTTTGTCTGCCCTTATCCTACTTCGAGATATTTCATCTAGGGCACATTGCATCTCGGTGCATTGCAAGAGCTGGTTCACCAACGTTGTCTGCTGTGCAAGGACGCTCGTCAACTCAATGACTTGTCGAGACAAGTGTCGTTCTCCATTTGGGTTAGAAAAGCTTGGAAGAAATGTTTCTCCTTGAGTATTGGAAGTTTGGTAGACTCCGGGTGCAAGATTTGAGTTGGGAAATGTCAAATCCGTGAAAAACTATAGTGAGAATGCCCTCGGCTCGATGGTAGGTCTGGATAGTTGAGATAGTCTTGGGCCGACTTGGGTTGCTTGGAAAGCTACATGAGCAGACTGGGCCGTGGGAGCAAGCTGAGCCATGATAGCAGGCTGGGCTGCGAGAGTGGGCTGCTCGTCGGGAGCAGGATGAACTACAGGAATAGGCTGCTCATCGGGAGTAGGCTGGGCTGCGAGAGCAAGTTGGGCCGCGAGAGCAGGCTGGGCCGCGAGAGTGGGCTGCTAGACGGAAGCAGGCTGGGCTACGAGAGTGGGCTGCTGGTCGGGAACAGGCTGGACCACAGGAGTGGGCTGCTCGTTGGGAGTAGGCTGCTCAGCACGTAATGCATGCGAATGCGATGCTTGAGCTTGGACTCGTGCAAGCTTGGATGGCACGGCTTGGGCTATGGTGGAACCTCGTAGTGGTGGTACCACTTCACCTATGACCACATTTAGCCTTGTGGATCGCCGCAGTCCCATTTCTTGAGTATTAGAATTTTCACTTGTGGAATTTTCTAAATTTCTAGCCATTATATTTTTCTTATACATTTAGAAAATAGAGAAAAACCTTTTTATGCGAGAGTCTTCTACGAGTATGGATCCCAACTCTCAATGAAACCACCAATTTGTGGATGCAAATTTTTTCCTCCTTGATCTTGGATAATTTTGCACCTACAAAACAATTAACACCTTAGGTTAAGGCCAAGAGCCTCACGTGCCCACGATGAATGAGGGGGCTTTGGCCGAAGAACCTCTAATGCCAAAGTTATAATTTAGAGAGAAAGAGTGTTCAGAGAATTTTGGGATTTTTGCCAAAGTGTTGGAATCAGTGTTTGGTGAAAATTGGAGCCTATTTATAAGGCTAGGCCGGTCCACTTAGGAGAGCCGGCCAACTTGTGGATTTTTTGTTGAATTTGTGGTTTAATTAGCCAATTTATTGGCTAATAAATATGAAAGAAATAAATGGGGGGTTATCAAATTGAATGACTAACTTTATTTGGGTAATAAAGTGGAGCAAAGGGAGCTGGCTAGTTTTGACTAGATTTTGGGATTAATTTGGGTGACTTATTTGATATAATGGGTGATTAAATTGGTGATTAATGGATTAATTAGGAATTAATCCATTAATTAGCCAATTAATCTCTATTTATATGAAATAATTTATAGGTTATGAAGTAATTACCTAAGATGATGTCACATCCCGGCCCGGGGCGGACCACTTCCCAGGCGCGTTCCACCACCGTAGCACGATATTGTCCGCTTTGGGCTTACCATTCCCTCACGGTTTTGTTTTTGGGAACTCACGAGCAACATCACAGTGGGTCACCCATCCTGGGAGTGCTCTGGCCTCCTTCTCGCTTAACTTCGAAGTTCTTACGGAACCCGAAGCCAGTGAGCTCCCAAAAGGCCTCGGACTAGGTAGGGATGAGAATATACATTTAAGGATCACTCCCCTGGACGATGTGGGATGTTACAATCCACCCCCCTTAGGGGTCCGACGTCCTCGTTGGCACACCACGGCCAGGGTTAGGCTCTGATACCAAATTGTCACATCTCGGCCAGGGGCGGACCACTTCCCGGGCGCGTTCCACCACCGTAGCACAATATTGTCCGCTTTGGGCTTACCATTCCCTCACGGTTTTGTTTCTGGGAACTCACGAGCAACATCATAGTGGGTCACCCATCCTAGGAGTGCTCTGGCCTCCTTCTCGCTAAACTTCAAAGTTCCTACGGAACACGAAGCCAGTGAGCTCCCAAAAGGACTCGGACTAGGTAGGGATGAGAATATACATTTAAGGATCACTCCCCTAAACGATGTGGGATGTTACAGATGAGGATGGATAAGATAACTTTGAATTTGTTACCTTTTTTGGGCACTTTTGACTTGGTTTAGGGATGATTGCCCGCTACTCGCGTGTAGGAATCCCAGTATGCCTCAAGGGTATTTTTGTCATCTTTTACCCAAGAATCCACGTGTCGCCTAGTGATTATTTTTGGCTCCACAATTATGATTATAATTCTTCTAATATATGAGAGGTATGAGATGGCTTAAGCCAAGTTGTGTGACACATATTATTAAGAGTTGTTATATTTTTCATTTTAAGTTGAGGATTAAGGTTAGCAAAATGTGCTAGTTAATCAATCTTTGGAGTAGAGAAGAGAGTGCAAGAATAATCAAAGTATTCAACACTACTTACATTCAATATGGCGGTGCGCAATTGTTACTGATGTGTGTAAAACTTATTGTAAGATTATTCATACATTGGGTTTAAACTTGCACATTTTAACAGTTGTGAAATTATAATGAAGGAAAATAAATTAAATGATACGAAAATTGGAGAGAGTAGGGAATCAAACACGTGATTGTGTGACAATAATACTCCTCACTTAACAAATGAAACTCTATGAAGAAATACTTGACAATGTCATTTTATTAGACGTATAGCAAGACATGTTATGTTATTATTGTTAACTGAAATACCTGTTAAATTTCTCTTTATATGTAGTGTTAGATTTACAGTTTGACAAAGTTCTATATACAGTTTGAAAAATTTCTCTTTTAGGTAATTTAAACTTTAAAGTACCTTGTAAATCAAGGTTTCAAACCTTCCCTAAAGTAAAATTATGGTATCCACATTAAGAGCAGCTCCAGCGGGAGCAACTGCTCGAGGGACAGGCTGCGGAACAGAGCCTGATTGCCCGATGGAGGAAGTCCAACATTGGCTGGTGACCGAGCCCGAGCAGGCCCGAGCTCCAGGCCCGTGGATTCATGTCGGCCCGAGCACCCGAAGGTAATCTGACGTGGGCTGACGTCAGGGCGACGTCAGCCAAGTTATTAAAGCACCTATCAGCCTTGACGCCACCCTTTCTGATATTCTCACCGACGTTGGCATCCCTCTGTCTCCTCTTTCTTTATCTTCGTGTGCTCCTCCATCATCCTCTATTTTGTCTTAAACAATCGCTCTCTCTTCAATTGCAATCGATGACACTGACTCTGATTCGAAGGTCTGCAAGATTTCGACCACCCTTGCGGTGGATCTGGTAGGAGATGGAGAAACAAATAGGAGAGACAAAAAAGAGGAAGATGAGAGAGAATGGAGGACAGAGAGGTAAACGGATTGAGAGCTCAAGCTTTCGGCTTCAATGGTAGGACCTAGCACCATGCAGGGATTCCAAAAATATTATTTTTGAGCTTGATTTGTTGAAGGTTTGAAGAGGAAGGAGGAAGAGAGCTCACGAGAGTGAGCTGGAAAAGAGGGAGAGAAAGAAAGAAAAAGGATGAGGGAGATAGAAAGAAGAGAGAGAGACAAAAAGATAGAGAGACAGAGAGGGAGAGAGAGGATGAATCGGTCACATGAGGGGAACACGGGGAAAGGTGATGGGGATGGGTGAGGAAAAAATAGTAATATTTTATTACCAATTAACAAGGCTATTCAGTATAGGGCTGGAGATGCAAAAAGCGATTACTATTCATTGAGGGCAGTTACTGTTCATTGGGTGGATAGCATAGTGAATAGCCTGGGGGAGGGTTCCCAATGGTGGAACTGCTGTAAGTGGCTATCTTTATATATAAAGACATGAGGCTCTTTTGGGGTCACCGACTTCACTAAAAATTTTAGGACAAAAATGTCCCCCAAACAAAAAAGTTCAAAAGAAATCTAAAATAATGCAGGGGGTATTTTCGTCATATAAACAATATTAATTCTTTTTGTGCAATTTTTTGTTTAATTAGTACCTCACAATATTAAATATTATTTTCTCTATTTTTAAACACGTTCAAAATATCTTAAGAGGCGTGTAATGCTGGTTATATAAAAAGTATTTCGCACGGGCATAATAATACATTTAAAATGTGTAAGTCGCAAGTAGCATGCCGTAATTCAAAAAATACCTTCTACACGTGCTCACCAGTTATAAAAAAGGACTTTCACACGCGTATAATAATACATTTAAAACGTGTAAGTCGCGTGTAGTATACCCTGATTCAAAAAATGCCTTTTCACGTGTGTGAATGAAGGCTAGTCAATTATAAGGCATGGATGATTAGATACACACAGCTAGATCCCCATTAGTGAATAGAATAATACTGCAACTTGGTGGTTAAGTTAATTCTCCAATTTGGGACTCAACTCTGGCCTCTGAGGGGTTTCTAATTTATAAACCAATTGCATTATTTGGAATACACAAGTGAGAATATAATGTTGAGAAATGGGTGATTATTTACTAAAAAATAAGCTCAGATTCTAATTCCATGGTTCAAAGGAGTTTAAGCATCCATTAGTCTAGGAGAGGGGTGTTTTTTTTATATCCTAGTGGATAAAGTGTTGGATTTCTACCATGCATCTTGAGTTCGAAACTCTCATCGCTTAAATTATTTAATAGTTTCGAAATCTTCCCAAAAAAAAAAAGAAAAAAGAGGAGTGGGTTTCAAGAGAATTCAAATCTTCTTTCCATTCTAACCTCTCATATCAGATATCACTAAATAAAAAGTTGTTATTTAATTTTCATTCAATAAATAGAAACGTTTTTAGCTCAGCACTAAAATTATCTTAAATAATTAAACGATTACATGAGTTTTTATTAGACGGATTCTTTACCAAATTAATTTTTAAGGACTCACTAAAAAATAGACAGTTCTAATCATCAAGTAATGAGAAAGTAAAAGTTGATTTAAATAAAAAGGTTGCTAGCATTTCTCTTAAATAAAATATATTGTAATGTGAGAATAACTAACGAGATGAAAGTAACAAGAAAGTTAATAGCTCCAAGTTAGTAATGTGGTCTTAAATATGATTGACGAAATAAACATACTAAATGTCAATGTCAGTTCAATTTTCTATAAGAACAGTTCCAATGTTGTTAGGCCTCCCTGGGCAATATGCAACTCAACCCCTCAAGTGAATAGTAACTACCTTTAACAAACAGTAATTGTCCAAGTGCATCTCCACCCCTGACTTAATAGCCCAAACAATTTGTATTAAAATATTATTATTTTTGTTATAAATAATAATAATAATTTTATTTTTAAATTTGTATAATAATAAAAGATTGGTTGAAGGTATTTAAAAATATAAAAAATGCGGTGTAAGTTGGAAGAATATGGTTAGATATTTATAGAAAATAAATTAGAATTTTTTTTGTATTTTTATTCGTTTTTATATTTTTAATTATTTTTATATAATTTTTTGTATTTTTAAGTAATTTTTTATGATTTTTATAATTTTTTTAATAGTGGCTAATGTCATTGTGGCATTGGTCTTGCATCACTGCCCCTAGGCGCTGGGTTTGTGGATTTTCGCTTGGCTTCACAAATGGGCTCCCCTAGAGCCCAGTCTATTGGCCTACAGTGGAGCAGTTCACGCACCCTAACCAGAAATGTCCAGTTGGACTCCGAATCGAGCTGTGTTGGCCGACACCAGGAAGGTGATGAAGCCATAAAGTGTAGTGATGTGAAAATTTTGAGTAAATTTAAACCTAAAAGTGACTAAATGGAATAGTGCGCATGGGAACGAGAATGAACCAATTTCACACGTGATGTCATAAGTAAAGTACAGCAAAAGTAGAATGAGAATTATACCATCGAAGGTAATCTCCTATTCCAACATTTGCCAAAAATCCTCGTCAATACGAAAGATCAGCCACTAAAACATGGAGGGCCGAAAAAAAAAAGGTGAGTGGGCCTAACAATGAAGCTTTGTAGAAACCTTTATGAAAACGTATAAACCCTCGCCATAAAACAAGTATAGTTTCCAAATGTAACATACTACGTATAATATGAAAATACTTACTATAGTCAGCAATAAGTCAAGAATGCAATACGTCACAAACTTTTGTAAATAAACACATGACGTTTGTAAACACATAATCTCGCATAAGCAAACATATCATATTGAGTGCTCATCGACATATGCTGACACACAAGTTCATGCAGAGATAATCTAACATGAACGTGACTGGGTGTAATAATGATTTACGCTCTAGTACTACAATCACGTGAAGACTGGCGCTATGTACATCACATACGAGTTCTAATTGCCTATATCAATCTAGGACAAGATTGGCACCTACAATGGATCCAAAGTGAGCGTGCGATGTGATGTGAACATACACATGAAGCCTGGCCCTAACCCGGGCGAGTACTAACACCAGTGTAGCACAGGATAAGCAGATAACGTAAATAAACTCATACATCGGTAAATTAACAATTCACGTCGACTTTACTATTCATTGTCACAAATATAATTAAGGCATCCCGTAATTATATGCATACATATACATCCCGTAGGATTCATAATGATCTCATAATTTTCATCATTGCGACAATTCTTATAATGTTAATTTAATTATGGCATCACTTAGAAAATGCATTATTAATATATGTATAGAAAGTCAAATAATATATATACTATATAAAAGAAAAGACCCGTTCACAGATACTTGCGAAGTCGTTATCGTTCGAACTAGGAAAGTGGAGTCTCCGATAGTAACCCACCAACACAAAGCCTAGATGTGGTCGGAAAATGACCAAAAAAAGCCTGTGACTCGTGGATCCTTTACCGGAAACTAAGGAGTGTTTTCCCCGAGTTGACTTATGTGTAAAATCTAGGTCGAGAAGTGAAGGAGATCGTCGAATTCTTGTCAACGTTCTTTTGCAGTGAGCAGACTGAGAAAGAGATAGTGTGTCTAAGTTTGAGACGAGGAGGAAAGGGGAAGGTGCATGATAAGGTGGTGGTCGTTGGTGGCGGTTGTAACGACCAAAAAAATTCTTATTTGGAAGCTAATATCCAGTGATAGGCCAAAATTAAAATCATGGTTAATCTTTATGCTGTTAACCATAATAAATCTCTTTCCTTAAAGAAATCAAGTACAATATTAAATTTGGGTTGTTTTATGGCTACATCTAACTGTCTCATTAGACTGCCTACGTACCCTACAAAGGGATCAAGCCATTCGTAGTTCACATTATGCTTCTAGATTAACATGCTAAAGTTTCATTCCGATCCAACGGTCAGATCTCCACTAATCACGAAATCATGTGGTGGTCAACGTTTTATTTTACAAACTTGAAAATTCAATTCGGAAAGATCCGTATGTCGGATTCCTAATCTGTAAGTTCCTAAGGTCCTCAAATGTTACGTACAATAAGGTCTCAAAGTTTGGTGATGATCCAACTGTCGAATCATCGATTCACAAATTAATCAAGCAAGGTATCGTAGTGAATTTAGGTTCAAACGATCAACCTACGTCATACGAATATCAAAATTGAAATCAGGGCATCTAATTTAGCCTAAAAATAGCATCGACGACCCTCTGGCCACGCGCTGCCGTGGGTGGCGGTCGGCCGCCTTGACTCATCGGAAAATTTCAATTATTTCCAAAAAATTTCAAATTTTATAGAAATGAAGATCTCAAATAGTAAAGCAAACTTTATACCTGTAGCCAAGTCCAATTTGGCCAGAAATCCTTCATTTGGGTAGTTGTCGATTCGTCACAAAAACGAACTTCGTCGCCTCATCAAAGGCTTGGGCCTTGCTCTTGGGGTTGAGAAGAGTCTTTTGGTGGTGGTCATCGACAGTGAAGCTCGTTGAAGCCACTGGAAAAAGATTAAAGCCGCCGGAAAAGTCGTGGGATTTGTGGCTTCAAATTGGAAAAATGGGAAAGAAATTATGAAATCTAACACTACAAAGATGTAGGGCTCGTCAAGGGCTTTCCATGGACACCAAGATCACTGAAAATGGAGTTCATATGGAGGAGATATGAGCGGGTCAAGTTGGTAGGTCGGGTGGAGAAACCGGGTTGGCCGGTTCTCTCCTTTTCCCTCCCTCCTTTCCCTCCTCTCCTTTTTCCCTTAATGGCCGGTGCCATTCCTCCTTTCTCTCATTTCTCTTCTCTCCTTCTCATCGCAGCCGTCCACATCATCACAGATAATGGCTTCAGAGATCTGGAGCCATCAAGATAAAGCCAAAATTACAAAAAACATTGTCCCTAACTTTAAACGTTAGTAACTCTTTCGTTATAACTTCGTTTTACGAATGGTTTGCACCTACATAGGATCGAACTTTATCTAAATATGTCAAGAAACATGACAAAGTATATGAGGATAAAATACGTCCTCAAAAAATTACGTTTAATCAATGAGGGACAATTTCTTCATTTTACTTCCCAAAAAAAAAAAATTTCACATAATCATATATTTTAAAATTTTCTGTTACAGCAGTGGAGCTCATTGGAGCAGTGAAGGTGTGTCGGGTCTCGGCGCTAGTGTTTGCGAAAAAAGAAAGCTGAGAGAGATGAGTAGAAGGAGAAGTGAGGTGGTAACAAGAGAGAGGGTGAGTGACGAGAGAGAGATCCGAAAGTGTTGGGAGAAGGAAACATGGCAAGAAGATAGTGGAAAGTTTGTGTCTGTGTAGGCCCCCCAGGCCAGAAAATTATTAAAATATTTAAAATATTCAATCAAAAAATATTAAAATAATAATTATGAAAATATAAAATATTATTATTAAATATTTAAAATATCCAATCAGAAAATATTAAAATAATAATATAATAATTATGAAAATATAAAATAGTAATTTTTTACAAAAGTATTTTTTCAGATTTGTAATTCTATAAACCCTCCATCGTAACTCTGATTTCAATTCCACTTATGCCTACGCATTCGTACCATAGAGGACTTCGAGAATACGATAAAATAATAGTTCATACGTGTCATGAAACAACGGTCAACAAAAGCCAACAATCTCCCCTCTAGGGGCATTTTTGTCAATTCACTCTTTTAAAATTAATAAAATCGTAAGATTAGGGACTAGTTGTTACATCAGTGTTTGAGAGAGAAAGAGGATTAAACAGTTGATCCCCTAAGGGATCCACACACACTAGAGTTGCTTTAAACACACCAAATTCAAATTTATTGTTCCCTTGTTAAGGGTTATTGTTCCCTTGTTAAGGGTATAGAGTGGGTTGACCCTTGAGTGCCTTTTTTTTCTTCTGCTTTCCTTTAAACACACCAAATTCAAACACACCAATCTAAGTGCAGATATATAGATCATTAAAATGTGGATAATAACAAATAAGGGACCTTATTTGACGGCTATGGACAAAATTCCTAAGCAGGTAGAAGAAAATTCTCTAAAGCAGGGTAACACTAGTGTTGAGGGGCTTTTGTGTCAAAGGCTTCAATGGGCTTGTATTGCAAAGAGACGAATCAAAACCTTGATGTCCCCCATTTCTGAGTTAGTGAAGACTAGGCCCAAAGTGTCCTGAAGGAAAAGTAAGTCCTAGGGAATGCTTTGTTTTTCTTCCAGTAGCTCCTAGATGCTTGGTCTGGTGTTATGTTGAGTGCTTCCAGCGCTAAAGTGCTTCCAACACTAATCAAATGTTTCCTTCAGTGCTGATGGAGTGTTTCCCTCGGTGTTAATGAGGTGTTTTCTTGGGTACTGACGAAGTGCTTCCCTATGTGTTGATAGAATGCTTCCTTAGGTGCTAACAGAGTGATTCTCTAGGCGATGATGAAGTGGTCCCTGGGTGATGATGAAGTGCTTCCAATTTATTGTTCCTCTGTTAAGGGTTATTGTTCCCTTGTTAAGGGTATAGAGTGGGTTAACCCTTGAGTGCCTTTTTTTCTTCTGCTTTCCTTTAAACACACCAAATTCAAACACACCAATCTAAGTGCAGACATATAGATCATTAAAATGTGGATAATAACAAATAAGGGACCTTATTTGACGGCTATGGACAAAATTCCTAAGCAGGTAGAAGAAAATTCTCTAAAGCAAGGTAACGCTAGTTTTGAGGGGCTTTTGTGTCAAAGGCTTCGATGGGCTTGTATTGCAAAGAGACGAATCAAAACCTTGATGTCCCCCATTTCTGATTTAGTGAAGACTAGGCCCAAAATGTCCCAAAGGAAAAGTAAGTCCTACGGAATGCTTTGTTTTTCTTCCAGTAGCTCATGGATGCTTAGTCTGGTGTTATGTTGAGTGCTTCTAGCGCTAAAGTGTTTCCAACACTGATCAAATGCTTCCTTCAGTGCTGATGGAGTGTTTCCCTCATTGCTGATGGAGTGTTTCCCTCGGCGCTAATGAGGTGTTTTCTTGGGTACTGACGAAGTGCTTCCATATGTGTTGATAGAATGCTTCCTTATGTGCTAACAGAGTTCTCTGGGCGATGATGAAGTGCTTCCCTGGGCACTGATGAGGTGTTTTCCTGGGCGTTGATGAAGTGCTTCCTTGGGCGCTGACGAGGTGTTTCCATGAGCACTGACGAGGTGTTTCCCTAGGCGTTGACAAAGTGCTTCCCTAGGCGTTGATAAAGTGTTTCCCTAGGCACTGACGAGCACTTCGTGCGTTGACCCTAGGGGCTTTAAGGAGTATTTGTTAAACTAACAAATATTGAGAATGACTAGGTAATCGCTAAAAATTATGACCTACATAAATGATGCATGGTGCAGAAGCTAAAAGCCCACTAATTTGGCATAAGAGAGGTTGTTATTGGCCATACGGTATCGAAATAGCTAATCTAGGGTTTCTGATGGCTTTGGTGGTTTTGCAAGTGTTAAGGAAGATTATTGGAAGACCCAGATGAAGGAAAAACTTATCTCTAAAGAACTAGAGTTTTCTGCACTTAAAAAGAAGCTTGCTATGCCTCTGTGTGGTGCACTCTTGTCCTTGTCGTTCTTCTTCTCCTGCGTGGTTGTGTCTCTCTTTACAACGTACTGATGATTTGTATTTATAGAAGCGGAAACCCTTCTAGGCTCCAGTTGGAGAATCTCTTGGTTTCTTTTCTAGGCTTCAAAGGGATTTTCTTTTGTGGATTGGTCTTCCCCTTCCTTTCTCTCTAGCTCTTATACTATTTTCCTTTTGGTGTAAAGTAGTTGCACTGTTAAAACCTGCATTCTGCTACTTCCCGAGGCATAGCTTTCCCACGCCAACCTTCTGTAGACGCTACTTCAGGTAGCGTGCCTCATGGCTTTCGCGTGTTGGCTGTCTGTGTAAGCTAGGAAGGGAAAGTCAACATTAAATGCCTGGCTTGCTAGCCTTAGAGTGCATTTAATGCTAGAATCTAGTTTAGTCCTAACTAAAATGGTTGGCTTGCTAGGGAAATAGGTAAACTAGGCTAATTTTCTCTCAATGCTTGCTTGCGTGAAGTGCAAAGGGTATGGGCTTGGGCTCCTAAGCAGCCTAAAGTCTTCCATAACCTTGATTCCACGTAGGCCCAGTGAACTTCCATAACCATCCACACCACATACCACTCGGCAAGCCCTGTTAAGTACCTTGGGCTCATTTAAGCATGGCGTGACCCAAATCATAATATTAATGTATTAATATTATAATACGGCTTGGCATGATCGTAAATTTGCATACTCTTCATTTCGTACTTTATACATAGGTTTAAACTTAGCTTGTAACACTTCCACAACGATTGGGCTTCAAGGCATGATTAGGCTTATAAATGACATTTTTGGGCTACAACAACTAGAATTATTGAAAATGAGAACAAGAATTTTATTCGAACATATCTATTCTCATTCAAAATGCTTTGGATTTAGGCCATCTCTCGTTATGGACATCATAACATTCCGCTACCTTATCAGTTGGGTAGTTTCTAAAGAACTAAATATGTGGCTCATGAACGTGGTAACCGCGCATCTTTATGAGGATCTTGATACGGAAATCTACATAAAATTTCCTGGATGACTTACATTGACTGGATAAAATAGTTCTAGACCACAAAACACCCTATCGATATATTATATTGAGAAGACCACTATACAGATTGAAACAATCAAGATGAATGGTGTATAACCGTCTGAGTTTGTATGTAAGTATCCAGGGATATGTGAACAACGAACCATGCCAATGTGTGTTTATTAAGAAGTCACATTCCGAATTTGTGATGATGCAGTTTATGTCCATGACATGAATCTCTTTAGGACTCTTGAAAAGCTTGAGAAAACTGTCGTGCAATTAAAGTTGGAATTTGAGATAAAAAGATCTTTGAAAAACTCGATATTGTCTTCACCTAGAGATCGAGCATTGTTCGAATGGTATTAGGATAGATTAGTCTAATTACACATAGAAGGTGTTGCGTCATTTTAACGAGGATAAATCAAATCATTCGAGTACTCCTATGGTCATTCGCCACCATATCCCCACTTTTGTCGCTTCCATGACCACTACCGCCTCCTTCAAGACCACTACCACTACCTTTGCCATTGCTGTCATTGCCACCACCCCCACTACTATGTCCATATTTTTATTATATATATAATTATATCACTGTTACATTAAAATTTATCAAACACTTTTACATTGCTATTTATACTCACATCACTTAAAAAAATTATCAAATGCTCAACTATTTTATTTTACAGTTAATTATTGTTAAAGTACGACATAAACAATTTTTTTTTTTTTTCCAAATAAAGTATGCTGGGATTCTACTTCGATGGTTCAAAGAAGTATAAACATTTATTAGTCTAGTAGATTTGGGGGTTTTAAGGGATTTCAAATCTTCATCAATACTGTAATCATCTGATAGCACTAAATAAGAAATTGTTCAGTCATCTAATTTTCATTTTACTAAAGAAAAAAATATTTTTAGCTCAGCACTAAAATTATTTTAAACAATTAAACGATTAAATGAGTTTTTATTTTAATTGTTTTTTAACAAACGATATTATCCACATTAAATGGGAGAGGGTGGGCTTAGCCTCATAATGGGCTAGCAATAATGCGGTTCAAATTCACCTTTAGCGAGATGAACCTAAGATCTCTCACTTACAAGTGAAAAAGAATACCACTAGACCATAATACTAAGTGGCAAATGAGTTTTTATTAGATGGATTCTTCAAAATTAATTTTTAAGGGCTGGCTCAAAAAATAGACAGTTTGAATCAAGTAATGAGAAAGTGAAACTTGGTTTAAATGAGAAAGTTGCTAGCATTTCTCTTAAAAGAATATTGTAATGTGAGAATAACTAAAAAGATAAAAGTAACATGAAAGTTGCCACTTAGTAATTTAGTCTAATGATATTCCTCTTCACTTGTAAGTAAGAGGTTTTATGTTTGATTCTCGATAAATGTGAACTTAAACCATATTATTACAAGCTCATTGTGAGGTTTAGCCTACATTTTCCTCTTAGTATAGATAATATCGTTTGTTCGAAGAAAAAAACATAAAAGGTCCAAGTAAGTAACGTGGTCTTTAATATGGTTGACAAAACAAAAAATACTAGATGTCATTTTCAGTTCAATTTTCTATACACACGCCAAATTCAAATTCTTTGTTCCCTTGTTATGATCGCTGACTGGGTTGACTCTTAAGTGCCTTTTATTAACATGGTTATGGTTAATTTATACAAGGCAGAGAATTGTCCTTGCATTTTAACTCAGTTTTCTTCAAAATTTTGAGCTGAAATTAACTAATTTTTTTTTTCAATCTGAAATTAACTTTTTTAGTCAACATGTTTTTTTCTCCAATTCTTTGTGTCTCAGTTTGATCGGATTCACAAGTGCCGACATCTAGATCATTAAACTGTGGATAATAACGAACAAGGGCTTATTTGACGATGATGGACAAAAACCCTAAAGCAAGTAGAAGAAAATTTCCTAAAGAGAGGAAAATTTTATTTGAACCTATATTTTACATTTTTATACCCAACTTAAAATTCTAATACGGATTATCTTCCTTACCCTACTACACAATTATCATTAAGGAATTAAAATTTATCAACACACCTCAACATAACTAAACCCTCACGCAAGAGTCCAAATTCTACCATCGCTTTTGTAGTTTATCGACATGTGTCCAATTACTTAATCCTTCACCCGAACACAGCAAAGCTAAACCTTAACAAAATCAAAAACAGAATACAGAACTTGACAGTCGCGCACCCCACCCCACCCATGGCACCCACCACTCTCATCCACTCTTATTGGCTAAAACCTTCCATTATCTCTGTTAGGCAAAGCTAAAAACGAAATGCTAGCAATTTTTTCACTTACCTTCTTACTTTTCCTTATGTCATGTGTGTTCCACTAGTACTCAACTAAAATTTTAATTATATTAAACTTCCACTATTTTTTTTCATTTGTAGTATAATTAAATTTTCCTTTGTCAAACAAAATGTAATTAAATTTTTAGTTTTGCGTGGCATTAATAAACGTGAAAAGATCGCTAATAAATACTGAGCAATCAAAGGAGTCATGAAACAATTTGTGTTGATTCTTTTACGAATAGAATTAACCAAATCAAACTAGTCATTGGTTTGAGACCTAAACCAAAATAATAAAGCAAAAATGTTAAAGCATCTCTAATGGAATTAGCAAAAAAAAATTTAAAAGTGTAATTTGTGTTGCAGTCATATTTAGAATAGGAATGTAATTGTGTAAATCCTAAGCAATCTGGGAAAGTATCTTATATTCCTATTAGTATTAGATTACCTATTAAATATTGTAATCCTAAAGAGAAAGGTTTTACTCTTCCTACTACTATAAACAAAGGCACAATTGGGTGAATCAAACACACCTCACAATTAAATCAATCGCTCTTCTCTCTCAATATTGTCGAACCCCTCTCTCTCTAAACCCTAGATCGTTCAATCAAATAGGCCTACAACACGTTATCAGCACGCTCTTACCAGAAGCTGAGGAATTGAAGCATCGTTGGAGGAGGCTATCATCCACCAAATTCAAAGGCTTATTGATTTTCTGCTAATCAGGTACGCTTAAAATAAAAGAAGATATTTGAAACGTCCACGAAACATGAAAACATTCCCCATGATGCATGAATCCCTCTATGTTTATATTTTCCTTTCGATATATATTGTATATGTTCATATATTTGTCAATATATATATTTGTTTCCTGCATCGCACAATTAAATTGTTATGCGGAATTTGTGAGTTAAAGTACAAAATTAAATTAGAAGCATATTTAGGGTTTTCCTAAACCTTATGGGATTTTGGGGGGAAAAAAAAAGGGAAATTGGACATAATTTGGCACCACCTCTGCGGCACAACATTGGTAGCAGCCCTCTGGGCTTTGCTGCACTTACATGGACTTCCAGGCCTTTGGCCTGCTTAAGTGGAATAGGCCTGCAGCCCCAGCTCCCTATCTGTGGAGGCTTACAGCCTTCCTGGACCTTGACCAAACCCACGACAAGCTTTGCTTGCTGGGTTCTTGTCCCACACACACCCAGGCCCATAGACCTGCTACCTTTAGTGCTAGCCCACTCGATTGGGCCTTGTTTCCTTGCGGCTGGCAACACAAGAAGACATCCTATGCGGCTGGGCTCCCATTCAAACCCACATGCCAGCTCATGGGGCTGGGCTTTGTCCACTCGTGCCCAACCAAACCCAGCTTTTTGCGCTGGGCTTTGCGTGCACCCTCAGCCCGCTTCTCGAGCCCAATTTGATGGGTCTGAAGCATGCTACCACCATCCAAGGACCTTTGGGCCTTGCCTTATGCTTAAGGCACCCAACTCGTACCCCCTAACCCACATCACCAAGCCCAAATATTTTTGGGGCTATATTTTCAATCCAATAATATTATGTTAATATTATTTAGCTTCTACAATCGACATTGTATGGCCCAATTTATTGAATTAATTAAAAGTGACCTGCAGTTCATTAATCTGATAATGAATCCAAAATTATTGACCTGAAGATCACTTTTGGACAATAACGATTCAATAATTTATTTTTATACTTTGAACCGTCACATACTTTCGTAGTAACGAAGCTCTCTGAAGAACCTCAAATCCACTACACTTAGTTAGTATATTGCATTCTATGTTTCTTGTAGGAACCTCTCATTATGAACTAATTGTTCATAAAACTAAATTGAACCTATAGTTTCAAATTTAGTGCATTTGAAACCCAAAGTTTTCATTCAAAACATACCACATGAAACCCATAGTTTTCATGCATAAATTAAACCACTACATGTCTATAGAACCTGTATGTTCTACGATATATGTCTATGGCTTACCATATGACTAATCACTTTTTCTCCCTCCGTTTTAGGGACATGTCGAACTTAAACAAGCTCGATTTCTCCGCTCTAGAAGTCTCTGGAAGAAACTATCTGAAATGGGTTCAAAACATGAAGCTCCATCTAACTTCAAAGGTATTAGAGCCACCATCGAGGCACCTATCGTCGACAAACCTGTTGACGAAGCTCAGAAGGCTACTGCAATGATCTTCATCCGAAGACACATTCATGATGCACTGCAGACTGTGTATCTTGCTGAGGAGGACCCACGCACCCTCTGGCTTTCTTTGGCCAACCGATTCGATCACCAGAAAGACATATAATTGCCTGAAGCAAGACACGACTAGCAGCATCTTCACTTTCAGGACTTCAAGTCTGTGACTGAATACAACTCTAAAGTTTGTAGAATCCGTTCTCTGTTGAAATTCTGCAAAGTGGAACTAACCGAATCAAATCTCTTGGAGAAGACCTATTCGACCTTCCATGCCACTAATATTGTCCTGCAGCAACAATATAGGGCACATAAATTCACCAAGTTTTCAGATTTGATCTCTGTTTTACTTCTCGCTGAAAAGAAGAACCAACTTTTGATGAAGAATCATTAAGCTCGACCCACTGGCTTGAATGCCGCACCTGAAGCGCATGCGACCTATTCTAGCAGCCATAAACGACGAAAGAATAGTCGTGGCCGTAACAATGGGCTGTAAGCCCAACCACGGGCCCAAAGTCAACAGAGTACCACACCTAAGGGAAGAAATGTGACCCAGCAGTATCCACCACTCGCCCCAAAGGTCCCAAACTTCAAGAACAAGAGCAAAGCTCATATTCAGGCTGCTTTTACTGAACTGGACATATGTTATCGATGTGGATCAAGGGATCATTGGTCACGCGTATACCATGCTTCCCCTGAGGCTATTGCCAAATATCATTCTCATCGTGAGTCTAACTTTGCACATGTGGATCATCCAGAAGATACAACTACATCAATGGAGATATCAGATTTCCAGGAGGCGTCAGCACCTATAGATGAATAAATTAGACATTTTTTAGGGTGTTTACCCCTAGTGGCCAAACCCACTAGGAGTGGCCGGCCCTACCCCCTATTTTTCTAGGTTTATGGTTTAATTTTGAACAATTTTTCTATGTATTTGGAATAATTTGTTTGGTTTTGGTTTGTTTTGAATTATGGACTGTTATTTGAATGGATATTATTTTCTCGAATTTCTTAATTGAATGAATGGACTTATATTTATACATGTGACAAATTCAATCAATTTATTTCTAGATATGTTTGGTGGGGAAGTTAGTTGTCTAGCAGATAGTGCAACCACTCATATCATCTTACGTGAACTATTTTACTAACTTAATACCCAAGAAAGCTCATTTGACAACTCTTTCAGGCCTATCCAACCTGATTGAAGGATACGGAAAGGCACGTATCATGTTGTCTAATGGTACAATTATGACCATTAAGGAGGCACTTTATTCTCCATGTTCCGAAAGAACGTTGCTGAGTTTTAGAGATATTCGAGATAATAAATATCATCTTGAAACCACTGAAGATCATGGTTTTGAATTTCCTTGTATCACTTCGTATGAATATGGCCAAAAGCATATTCACGAGAAGTTGGAACGCTTGTCGAATGAGTTGTACATCACAACCATCCGCGGCATAGAAGCCCATAGTATGGCTAGCGCTATACCTGAGTTCCTAGACACTTTGTTGCTTTGGCATGATCGTTTGGGACATCCTGGACGTAACATGATGCATCGTATCCTAAAATCTTTACACGGGCATAAGTTACATCCCTATGTTGGACTCCCACCATGCAAAACGTGTTCCTTAGGGAAGTTGAATACTCCACCCTCATATACAAAGATTATTCATGACCCCCCTAAATTTCTTTAGAGGATTCAAGGGGACATTTGTGGACTAATCCAACCAACCTGAGGACCATTTAAATATTTTATGGTGTTGTTTGATGCATCGACAAGATGGTTACATGTTTTCTTGTTGTCCACACGCAACGTCGCGTTTGCTAAACTCCTAGCTCAAATCATTAAACTAAGGGCTCACCACCCTGATTATCGGATCAAGTCGATTCGACTGGATAATGCTGGAGAGTTTACGTCACAGACTTTTGACGATTATTGCATGTCAGTAGGAATTAATGTGGAACATCTTGTGCCCCATGTTCACACCCAAAATGGCCTTGCAAAAGCTTTCATAAAGCACCTTCAATTGATAGCTCGGACCTTGGTTATGAGAATCAAATTGTCGGTATCTGCCTAGGGCTATGCAATAGTACACGCAGCTATGTTGGTCCGCTTGAGGCCCACCGCTACCCAATCACATTCACCGTTACAGTTGGTCATTGGATACGAGCCTGACGTCTCTCATTTACGGGTGTTTGGGTGCGCCATTTATGTGCCAATAGTGTTGCCGTTACGTACCAAAATGGGTCATCAGAGAAAAATGGGAATCTATATCGGTTATGATTCGCCATCAATTGTTCGCTACTTAGAACCCTTGACAGGAGATCTCTTTACCGCATGTTTTGCAGATTGTCACTTTGATGAGACAGTTTTCCCGTCGTTAGGGGGATATAAACATGCTAACGTTGCCATAGAACGTTGCAAATTGTCATGGTATGCTCCCACTATGTCTCATTTAGATCCCTGCACTGCCCAGTCTGAAACTGAAGTGCGTCGAATTATAGATCTTCAGAGCATTGCTCAAAGCATACCAAATGCTTTTAATAATCTAGCAAATGTGACAAGATCACACATACCTGTTACAAACACAGCTGCAAGGATAGATGTACCCCATGTACGTCAACAACCTGCCTAGGAAGGCTGGACCATCCCCGAAGATGGGGAAGACGCACCTTCCATACGACAAGGTACATTGGCAGCTAGCCAATCATCTGCTCCAATCTTGAAGCGTGGCAAACCCCTTGGTTCAAAGGATTCACAACCTCGGAAGAGGAAAATGGCACCAACTAGTGACCTAGTTTGAATCCGATTTTCGCTCATTCATCTGTTCCAACATATAAGGTTATTCTAGATTACAGTGATGCTTCAGATGAAACATGCCGGCCTCCCAAGAATCGCGAGATTTCAGTCCACTACACATTATTGGATGAGGTTTGGAATAGGAATGAGATGTTGTTCGAACTCTAGATGCTAAATAAGATCCCTTTCATCCAAAGGAGGATGAGGAAGAGATTTGGGAACCCGAAGTTCCTTACCTAAGTGCAATTGGGGCACTAGACCCGACATCTCCTTCTCTGTGAATCTATTGACTAGATACAGCAATGCGCCCACACGGAGGCACTGGAATTGTGTTAAAGACATTTTCTGCTACCTCAAAGGTACTACGGATTTGGGTTTGTTCTATACCCGTAAATCTCCAAGTGTTGTCGCCCCCTATGGCCCTCAGATTGATTCTCGCCTTATTGGTTACGCAAATGCTGGATATCTGTCTAATCCACATAGAGCACGTTCTCAAACAAGTTATGTCTTTACCATTAGAGACACCATTATATCTTGGAGGTCTACCAAGAAAATGCTAGTTACGACTTCGTCTAACCATGCTGAGATTCTTACCCAACATGAAGCATCGCGTGAGTGCTTTTGGCTGAGAGAAGTTAAGGAACATATTTGAAGCACTAATGGTCTTATATCAGTCGTTGACCTTCCTACAACGATCTTTAAAGACAATGCAACATGTATCGAGCAGTTGAATAAGGGATACATCAAGGGAGACAACACCAAGCATATAGCACCGAAGTTCTTTTACTCACACCACCACCAGCAGCATCAGAACATTGAAGTCAAGTAAATCTGTTCCCAGGATAACCTGGCTGATCTCTTTACCAAGTCATTACCCAAGTCTACATTTCAGAAGCTCGTCCAAGGAATCAGTATGTGTAAATTATCTGAGTTGAATCGCTTATAGTTCTCTTATTTAGAAGTTATGTCTAACTCAGGGGAAGTATCTAAAAGCATACTCACATGATCTTAATGTACTCTTTTTCCTACGATTAGGAGCATTTTTTCCCACTGGGTTTTTGCTACCTAACAAGGTTTTAATGAGGCACCCATCCTGGGATGATCATACTCCATTGAGTTTACTACCTTCGTCTAGTTTGACGTTCGTTTTAGACATTATGCATACTCTCACTTTTCTCCTTAGTCTATGGGTTTTCCCCATGCCTTAGGTTTTACCATAGGGAGGTTTTGTGAGTTTTACTACAAATGCATACTTCACTTAAATTTGAGACTCGCGATCACCCGTTGTGCCGATGACTTCACCAACTATTCTACCTTATCTGCTGAAGATCTGATACGATGGCTTGTTGAGTATTTACACATTCAAATGGGAGTGTTGCAGTCATATTTAGAATAGGAATGTGATTGTGTAAATCCTAGGGAATTTGGGAAAGTATCTTATATTCCTATTAGAATTAGATTACCTATTAAATATTGTAATCCTAAAGGAAAAGGTTTTACCCTTCATACTACTATAAATAAAGGCACAATGGGGTGAATCAAACACACCTCACAATTAAATCAATATCCCTTCTCTCTCAATATTGCCGAACCCCTCTCTCTCTCTAAACCCTAAATCGTTCAATCAAATAGGCCTACAACAATTTGTTAGTTTATTTGGCATTTTTATGCTACTTTAAAAATTTGTCACTACAGCCCACTATTCAACCAACTCTTCAAATTTTATTTTAGGTAAATCTTAGTTTACTACCCTCAAGTTTCGTAGTTTTCAACATTTAGTACATGAAGTTTTTTTTCGTCCCAGAGTTATACCTAAAGTGTTAATTTTGGGACAGTCTCATACATCCATTTGTCTAGCTGTTAAGTCTCATGTTAACTGATGACGTGGTGCCTATGTGGACAATGACTGGGCGCCACGTGTCATTAAGGGGTCCACGTCGAAATTAAGAATTCAAAAAAAAATTTCTCTCCCAAATTTAAAATATTAAAATAATTAATAAAAAAAAAACCCAGAATCCCCTTCGTCTTCCCTACCCGACACCCTTCCATCCCCTCCACGGCTTCACCCCTCCATCATTTCCACCCATCACCCACCGACACCATTCCCCTTCCTTGATAACCACCCCTACCACCAGGCCTTTTCTCTTTCCCCAAAAACCCATCCCTTTCCCTTCCCCCAAAACCCTAAAATTTCGTCCCTCCCTTCTCTTCTCTACGCCTACCAATAAACAAATACACTTTTGAACTTATTCGAGCGCGAAGTTGACGTTGCAAGATATGTTTCAGGCTTCAATGAAGGCATCGAGGGAAGATAAAAGAAGGAGGCCGACAGACTGGAGCTTGGCGTTGAAATCGAAGAGGGAAGACTTAAGAGAATTGACATCGGAGAGAAGAGATAGAAGTTCGTCGACGATGAGGATGAAGTCTTGGTAGTGGACCTTGGAGACCTCCTCGATTTCAGACTCTTTTGATCCGGCGAAGTGGTGGAGGTGTTGCAGCATCGTCTCGGGCTTCTCGAAAGGGCCTTGCGAACATTTAGGGTTTTTTTGTTGTTTGATGCAAAGCAGAGAAAGGAGAGATGGAATTTTTGGGTTTTGAGGGAAGGGAAGGGGATGGGTTTTTTGGGAAGAAGAAAAGGTTTGGTGGTAGGGGTAGGTATCAGGGAAGTGGAAGGGTGTCAGCGGGTGAGTGGTGGAGCCGTGGAGCCATGGAGGGGGTGGAGGGGTGTCAGGTGGGGAAGATGAAGAGGGTTTTGGGGTTTTTTTTTAATACTTTTATTTAATTAATTATTTTAATAATTTAAATTTGGGCAAGAAATTTTTAGTTTCCACATGGGCCCCTTAATGACACATGGCACCAAATCATTGTCCACATAGGCGCCACGTCATCAGTTAACAGGAGACTTAATAACCAGACTAACAAATGTATGAGACTGTCCTAAAATTAACACTTTAGGTATGACTCTGGGACAAAAAAAAACTTCATGTACTAAAATGTTGAAAAACACGAAACTTGAGGGTAGTAAACTGAGATTTGCCCTTTTATTTTTTACTTTAGAATATGAGTAAATTGTAGCAATTGTCCCTTAACTTTAACTCAATTAGAGCAATGGTCCCTTAACTTTAATCCAACTGAAGAAATGGTCCTTCAACTTTAATTCAATTGGAGCAATAGACCCTCAAACTTTAACCCAATTGTACCAATGGTCTTTCCAACATAAATCATTTTGACAAAATTTTGACAAAGTTGACGAAAAAGACCATAGCTAAAAGTTTTGATTAGTTGTGGGACCCCAATTGTAGCAATGGTCTTTCCAACATAACTTATTTTGACAAATTTTTGATGAAGTTGACGAAAAAGACCATAGCTACACATTTTAATGAGTTGAGGGACCAATGGTAATGGATTTTTAGTTGAAGAACCATTGCTCCTATTTGATTAATGTAAGATCCCACATCGCCTAGGGGAGAGTGATCCTTATATGTATATTCTCATCCCTACCTAGCACGAGGCTTTTTGGGAGCTCATTGGCTTCGGGTTCCGTAGGAACTCCGAAGTTAAGCGAGAAGGAGGCCAAAGCACTCCCAGGATGGGTGACCCACTGGGAAGTTACTCGTGAGTTCCCAAAAACAAAATCATGAGGGAATGGTAAGCCCAAAGCGGACAATATCGTGCTACGGTGGTGGAACGGGCTCGGGATGTGGTGGGCCCTGGTCAGGATGTGACAATTAAAGTTGAGGAAACATTGCTACAATTTACTCTTAGAATATTAATATCTTAAATGTATCATATTTTATGGAGCCCAACTTTTATTTTTAAACTCTTTACTAAACAATATTTTTGAATAAAATAAGTTGCAGAACCCAATTTGCTAACTCAAAGAAGTAGCAGATGACCTTGTATATTTGTATTTTACAAGGTTAGTTGCTACTTGTCAATTTGCTAATTGGTTGCTACTGGTTGGAGATGTGTTTTTTCTGTGTGGCATAGCAAATCTAACTTTGCTACTCAATTGCTCACTTTACCTAAAACAAGTAAAAACAAATATGCATTAATTTGTGATTAAATCCAACAAAATAAGAAATCAAAATGTACTGAATCAGGCAGCATCACCTCAACAAAACCATTTACTAGATAAATTGAAGTAGTTTTTTTTTTTTTTTTTTTGAAAAAAGGGGAACAACTGGTGGCACGCCACGGTTATCCATTTTTTTTGGGTCCGGATAAGCTATGGGGAATTTCACACTACATGTGGTTACAGTCAAGTAGATTCACCAACTCGGAGCATCAAATTCGGGACCTCCCACACTTTTTGTTTATTAGGGAATTGGTGTAGTTCAATTGTGCTACGGGTTTAAGGTATAAACAAAAACAAACCACAAAGTTACCCTACTTAATGTACAGTTTTAGTCCTAAGCTCTACGAAACAGGATCACACCAACCTCTACTTAAAAACAAGTAAAAAATCCACAGTAATTAGATAAATTTTACTTAATAGGAAATCAAACTATACATAAACGAACCCTAACGACGGCCTCTACAAAAATAAGTAAAAAGTTGAAAATCTAACATAAATAAAAAATAAACCTCTATCCCAATAAGTAAAAAAGGAGTAAATATAATATAAGAGGATGTATAGGAATTGAATCCTCTCCTGACCTTAGTGTTCGGAGCCTAAGGTTCAAATTATCTGGGTCTAGATTGGTGTGAAAAAGAAAACAGAGTTGTTGGTTTTGTGCGCTGGGCTAGGAAAATAAGTTAATGGAGACCTTTGGATTCAATTTGTGCGGTCCAGATGAATTGATCCCTAAACTCCGGATACTAAGATCCGAAACCCGAAACGAATCCAATTTTTGTGTACCCGTATAAAATCGAACCGCATACATTGCTTCACAAAATAAATAATAAATAAGAAATCTCCTATCGTGGACTAAATCTAACATAATAGGCAATCAAGTAAATTGGTAAACCCACTTTATCTTTATATAAAATACTATCTCATTCTCCATTTTCCTCCACACATTGCAATAGCATTCTTGGCAACCTTCTTACTCTCCAAGAAGCAATCCAAAGAGTGTTCACATTAATCTTATTCCAATAAGGAGTGTTCTCTCACACACCTTTTCTTAATCTTTGAACGTCAGATCAAATGATATGAACAAACAAAATGTGTGTGTAAAGTAAAAATGAATGTATAGATAGCATCATCCCTAAACCTAACCTTGTGTCCATACACCCCGGAAGAGGATCCTCTCCAGATCCATTTATAAGAATTCTAAGAATCCTCACATCATAGCCGTTTATTGTATATGGTGCAGTCATTTTTCGTTAGATACTATTTGTGTAATTTTAAATGATCTATGACCGTACGATACATGATAAATAAGTAAGATGTAAGAATTCTTAAGATCCCACAATTTAGATCCGGATGGGATCCAAATCCCAAACACCCCCTACCACGCAAACCCTGCCAAGCAAAAACCAGGGGGGAAAAGGCAGGTTGCGGTTTGTGTGGTATTGATTGGGTGGGTGGGAGAATATTACAAAGAAACCCACTTTCATAGCCCAAATACATTGCATGTGAGTCAATCTTGCGTGTATTGTCACGTACCGAACCCCATCACTCACAATAAATCTCCTATCGTACAAGTTCCATTCTTCATTTCTCTCAGCTTCCTCTCTCTCCTCTCTTTCCCTCTCCTCCATCTCTCCTTTTTTTGCCCTACCTGATAGGGTTTCCATGTCCGTATAGCTCCAACCTCTCATGCATCAGTGCCTTCAACCTTTACTGATTGTTGTTGCAGCCTTAATCGTTTCTGGGTCTCTCTTTTTTGCTCTCTTTCGAGGGTTTTTTGGCGGAAAGCTTTGCACTTTCGGCCTCCCGGAGGTTTTTGAGTTGCACCCATGTCAAAGCTACTTGGCTTCTCCGGTAAGTCTGGAGATTTTTTATTTTATTTTTTGTTGAATTTATTGTTTTTGGGCTTAAATAATTGTCCGCTTGTTTGGAATTTGTGATTTGAATGATGTTTAGCTGTTAAATTTGTACAACAGAAATGGGATATTTGGAATTTTGATTAGCTAGCTTGTTGATCTGTTGCGTTTTCTTGTTTTTGTGAATTTTGATGATTTTAGTTTCATTTTTAATAATATTTTGGATTTAGAATAATAATTTAGGAGGCTTAGATGAAATAGTTTTGGATTTGAAACCCTAAGATCTTATCGGCTTTTTGGTTCATGTATTCAATTTTGGGGTTATTGTATTTTTTTTCTTCCTTTTTTGGGTGAATTAATTGCTTTCTGAAATTAGATGAGGATTGATTAACCGATCATGGATCTGTTGTGAATTTTAATAATATGGGTAGATTATGATCTGTCTTCAAATAGTTAGGGACCTGTCTGATCCAGATTTATCTTAGATCTCGATTGAAAGTCTAATTTTGAATTCAATTTGGAATTTTTTCTTCTTCTAATGTTTCTGGATGAACGTTTTATTTCAGCTGAACATGTTTATTTGATTAGATCTTCATTAATTTATTATGTTGCCTTAGAGAGGGATTTGTAACATGTTGTGGATTTTAATATTGTGTTATTGGTTAACAGGTAAAGATGATTTTTGCCCTGGGGGAATATACACAAACCCTAAAGAAGCTGGCCTCTTGTTGTCTCTTGGACATCATGCTGATGTCCTATTTCCTCCTCGCAAGAGGTCTCGCATCAGCGCCCCCTTCATTTTTAGCGGAGGATATTTTGAGAAGGAGGTGTCTATAAATGTTCTACCAGATGAGTGCCTCTTTGAAATCTTTAAACGGATTCCTGGAGGCGAGGAAAGGAGTGCTTGTGCATGCGTTTCCAAGCGGTGGCTTAATGTTTTAAGTAATATCAATAGGGATGAATTCAGCAGCAACACAACCAACCAATCTTTCAAGTCTCAGGATGAGGTCTCTGGAAATAAAGCTGAAGATCAGGAAGTTGAGGGTTGTGGATATCTTTCCAGGAGCTTGGAAGGAAAGAAGGCAACAGATGTTAGACTTGCTGCAATTGCTGTTGGAACTGCTAGTCGTGGTGGATTGGGAAAGCTTATGATCCGTGGAAACAATTCTGTTCGTGGGGTGACAAACCTTGGCCTTAAGGCAATATCCCATGGCTGTCCTTCTCTGAGGGTTCTTTCTTTGTGGAACATGTCCTCTATTGGAGATGAGGGCCTGTGCGAGATTGCTAACCGCTGTCGTCTGTTAGAGAAGCTTGACCTCTCCCGGTGTCCTGCAATATCTGATAAGGGTTTGATTGCAATTGCCAAGAAGTGTCCTAATTTGACAGATGTATCACTTGAGTCTTGTTCCAACATTGGAAATGAAGGTCTTCAAGCAATTGGCCAGTGCTGCCCCAATCTCAAATCCATTTCAATCAAGAATTGCCATCTTGTTGGGGATCAGGGAATTGTTAGTTTGCTATCTTCAATCTCTTATGTCCTGACAAAGGTGAAGCTTCAGGCTTTGACCATCTCTGATGTGTCTCTTGCCGTTATTGGACACTATGGCAATGCTGTAACGGATCTTGTCCTTACCAGCCTCTCTAACGTGACTGAGAGGGGTTTCTGGGTCATGGGCAATGGTCAGGGACTGCAGAAGTTGAAGTCCTTCACTGTTACATCCTGTCAAGGTGTTACAGATACAGGTCTTGAAGCAGTAGGAAAAGGTTGCCCGAACTTGAAACAGTTTTGCCTTCGCAAATGTCTATTCGTATCTGACAGTGGGTTGGTATCGTTCTGCAAAGCAGCAGGATCTCTTGAGAGCCTTCATTTAGAGGAGTGCCACAGGATCACCCAATTTGGGCTTTTTGGTGTTCTTTCAACTGGTGGTTCAAAATTGAAGTCTCTGGCTTTTGTTTCCTGCCTGGGATTGAAGGATCTAAACTTTGGATCACCTGGGGTGTCTCCGTGCCAATCTCTTCGATCATTGTCGATTCGTAGCTGCCCTGGATTTGGGAACGTTGGCCTGGCTCTTTTGGGTAAACTTTGCCCTCAACTGCAGCATGTAGACTTCAGTGGTCTTGAGAGTATAACAGATGTTGGGTTTCTCCCACTGGTTGAGAACTGTGAGGCTGGCCTGGTAAAGGTTAATCTCAGCGGTTGTGTGAATCTAACAGACAAAGTGGTTTCATCCATGGCTGACCTACATGGTTGGACTATGGAAGTCCTAAACCTTGAAGGCTGTAGACTGGTCAGCGATGCAGGCTTGGCAGCTATTGCAGGGAACTGCACATTGCTTAGTGATCTTGACGTCTCAAGGTGTGCAATCACCAATTTTGGAATTGCATCCCTAGCCCATGCAGACCAGCTAAATCTGCAGATGCTCTCCATATCTGGGTGCCCTTTGGTATCTGACAAGAGTTTGCCTGCCTTGGTGAAAATGGGTCAGACCCTTCTTGGTTTGAATCTTCAGCATTGCAACGCCATCAGCAGCAGCACTGTTGACCGGCTCGTGGAGCAGCTGTGGCGTTGTGATATCCTTTCCTAGGCTGGGAAGAAACTGGTAATTGTTCGTTTCAGAGTCAGAATCGTCAACCACAGTGATCGGGATTGAAATAGTCAGGAAGTCTACAAATCATAGTCAGCTTTTGTGAGTAGCCACAGTTCATTTAGTTTTTGGGTCCATCAGCTATGGGTCTTTAGTCGTCAAGTGCCCCAGTTCACCTTTTTACCAGGGAAAAATGGCCATTTACCATTTTTTTGCAGGTTTCCTATCATTGGAGATCTGTTCCAGGTACTTGTGCCGTATATATCCCTGAGCAAACTGCTTTGGGGTGCTTGATCTAGGTTGCCCTTCCAGTTTCCAGTAGTTGGTTTGTATTGCTAGGTGCAGGAAGCCTCGCCTTTTTGCTTGGCTATGTCCAATGCTTAGGCCAAGCTCTTTTAGGATTCCTACACCTAGTTCTAGTTCTAAGTCAGTCCAGTGTTGGTTTTACCGAGTCGCTCACGTTTTTTACTTGTATGCCGTACGTGATGGTTGGGTCATATGTTTTCCTCAGAGGGTGGGATCAGAGTTCCGAGGTCATCGATTTGTCAAAAGTCATGTAATCCGGTTGCTTTTGGCAGTTCCGAATGTGTGGTGTCCTTGTGTTTGGGGGCTTCGGCCGTGGCGGCATTGTTATGCGTCTGCCTCGACAATCCTTTTCCTTTCGGGGAAAAGGTTTGTTTTTTCTCCAAGCCCCTGTTTTTGAGGCACGCCATTTGTTCATGGAATGTGCTCTGCAACTTCTTAATATTGTTAGTGAACTCTGCATCTCTCTGCCCTTTGCGATGTATGTTTCTTATGATATGAAATAAAATTCAGTTGTGTTTTAAATGTGTTTTCGATTGCGCATATGCTTAGGAAATTTCCATGTGAATACAGAGTACCGTTTACTGATATGATGTCAAAAGTTGAGATTAAAACATTTAATAGTCTGTCAGATTTGATATCAAATGTTGAGATTAAATCATTTAGTAGTTTGTCGGATTTGATATCAAAGGTTGAGATTAAAACACTGATCAAGAACATCCATGTGAAGTCATGGATGTAAGCAATTGTTGTTAATGCGGAAGCTGTTTCCCAAGGCTTATTTACGGCAGATATTTATGTGAACATCTATGTGACCTTCTTGGCATGTTCATCAGATATTTCAACAAGGCCTATTTACGGCAGAAAGTCCTTTCAATTAAGCGTTTGTTTGTACTCCCACTCCCATTTTCTTCTTCGGCACTCTCCCTTTAGTTCTCCTTTGACGAGTTATTTATTCCAAAACATTAGAAAGTCGAAGGTAATAGTGGAGAATATAAATGGGGTGCGAAACAGCGGCCGTTTGATAATTATTTTATTTTCAATTTTTTTAAAATTAAAAATTAAAATCTTATTTGGTAATTACATTTAGTTTTAGGGTGTAATATCAAAACACCTCTTTTTACTTCTCCCACACCTTTTTTATTTTCAGCTATCGGATTGAATGAATTGAAGAAGATCAACGAACAGAAATTAACAAGGGATGTGTGAGAAGTAAAAAAGAATGTGTGGATAGCACACCTCTTAGTTTAACAAAAAATAAAAAACGAAAACTAAAAACTACATCTGTGAGTTTTCAAAATTTTGTCTTGAGTTTTCTTATTATAGTTTCCCGTTTTCATTTTCTTAAAAACTGAAAGTAAATTTTTTTTTTTGGACCAAACAATATTATCTATTTACTAAAAAGGTGGAAGAGTGTGATAAGCCTCAATGAGTTAGCCGTTATAATATGGCTCATATTCGCTTTTAGCGAGAATCAAATCTAAAATTTTTCACTTACAAGTAAAGAGAAATATCACCAGACCGTAGTATTAAGTGGAAAAAATGAAAATAGTTACTAAACAAAATTTTAGTTTTCAATTTTTAAAAACGTGAAAACTAAAAGCTAAAAATTAAGAACTAAATAGTTATCAAATAGTCCCACAGTTAATGGTAGGGCCTTGTTAGGGTTGGCTTGAAATTTAAGATAGAATAAGATATTTGAATAAGATTTGTATGTCTGGATGATGGTGGGCTTGACCTAATAACATATATGGTAGTTCCACATTTGCCTCTATTGTGGTGGGTTGCCCCAATTACTCGTCTCGATGATGGATGTTTTGTCTTGTTCACACTAACATCAAACTTATTCAAGAAAAGTGGAGCCTTCCTTATAATGGTGGTGACAAACAGATTACCCACTACAAGATTGTTTGTGCCTCTGAAATCGTGAAATATAATCATGAAATCGTGATTTGCCTGCAAAGAGAAATAACTCCTCGTAAGCCGAGTATTTTCCTTTACATGGTTGGAAACGTTTATAAGTTTGAATTAGTGGAAGTTTAGGAAATTCATAGAGAAACGATTAACGCACACCTATTCTCGTTGTACACACTGACACTCCTGTTTATAGCTTTTGATTCTCCTTTATTCTATACGACCCAAGAAATGTGCGGAAATCACTACATATCAAGGAAAAACAGAGAAAATGCAAAAAGGTTAATCAAGTTGAAGAATTTCTGCATTTGGTTGAATTAGACTTTGTCAATGCTCAGCTGGAGTTGTTGCTATGTATCAACTTTTATCCAACTAAAGACAACGGAAATGGACCGAGGTTTATTTTTTTACCCTTGGATAAATGTAGTAAATATTTAGGCCTAGTTACTGTGTTACTCCTCAAAGTGTTTTGGAGACCCACTTTGCCCCATAGAGTTATTTTGACCTAACTTATGCCCTAAATTATATGCAACACATTGGATCATTAGCATGCCACATTAGTATTTTAAACGAAAAAACTTAATGGACTTGACAACTGTTTGGGCCCAAAATATTATTTTGGGCTAAGCTTAGACTCATTCTCAGCCCAGTAGCATTCGTCTAGAATCTTGTTATGGGCCGTCTAGCCAAGGTCGGCCGAATCCTATTACAAAGAGGTTTGGTTTAGATAAGGGTGAGTTAGTCGAATCCTAGTGCAACAAGGAGTCTTAAGACTAAGGATGTTGACAATTAGGGGATGAATCTGGTTTGTTAAAGAGCTTAGTTCAAAGTCTTATGGGAATTAGGATTGGCCGAAACCTAATATGATTGGGTTGAGGAGTTCTAATCCTAGTCCATTTCTAGTTCAGCAATGAGGGGATTCGCCGCTATAAATAGAGAAAGGAGTTCATCATTGAAAGCCCCTCCAATTCAACACACAAATTGACCTGCGCAAAGCTTCTCAACAACCTTGAGATTTTATCTTCTTCCTCTTTCTTCCAGCCAACACATTTTCAATTTGGATAAATAGCACTGTGAAGGCAACCGGTGACATCTTCAGTTTGGATAAACAACACTAGAGTCGTAGAATCAGCCGATCAAGAAGCATCTTTAGTTTGGATAAACAACACTGCTTCGAGACCGACTGGTTATTATCATCAACATATTTTACTCCCCGGCAGAGCTCGATCATTGAGTTGGCACGCCCCGCACATAAACAAAAGACGTAGTTAGCTTATTAGTTACTCGGCCTATGCGCCACGTAGGCTTAGTAGTTTTTAGGGTCAACATTTTGGCACACCCGGTGGGACCCAGTGCTAAAACTACTAAGTTCATGACCATTGAAACACGGTCAGTAAAAAAGAAAACAATCATGGGTAAGTCAACGACTAATCTTCCACCTACAGTCCAAAGCCCATGACAATATGGCATGCCACAATCACATAATCCTTCTGTTGCCATGACATCTGAAGCCACAAGTGCAACACGCCAAGAAAATGAAGTTAATCTCAGCGATCAAACTCATGATGCAGAAATCCCTACCACAATGACAAAAGGCATTTTTGTCGAGGGAGTAATGGAGGATTGTGATGAAGACGGTGATGAAGCCTCAAATCCACCATCTAGATCTTTTCTCCTCTGACGATTTGAAGAACAGTCCCAACAATTTGAGCAAATGTTCAGCCGAGAGGTAAAAAGCATACTCAAAGAGATGAGTGATAATAGCGCTATACACAACAAGTTTCTAGAAGTACTGGTTAATAAGGATCACAAAGGTGGACTCGCTGATCCTTCTAAGCAGCCTTCACTTAAGAATAACCCACTGCCAATGATACAGGTTGAGACAGGATCTACTCGACTCAAAATGATTGACTTAGAGAAAAGTGATGGATCGAGCAGTAGATCAGACAAATTTGACCAAGGAGCAGAAACGACATCTGTTAACATGGTCGAAGTCTAGAGGATGATTGATTCGGCTTTAAAAAAAGGGGCCGAAGTTTTCAAAGTTCATTCACCCATATCCAGCCTTTGTAGAAAGGTTTGAGTATCCCAAGGGATTCAAAATTCCAGACTTTAGCCTTTTCACTTGGGAATCATCCTTATCCTCATTGGAACATATGACTCGGTTCACCGCTGAATGTGGAGATGTCAACAATGACTTTCATAAATTACGACTTTTCAATTTTTCGTTGACCGGTTGAGCGTTCACATGGTATAGTAATCTCTCACCCAACTTCATCCAAAGTTGGGAAGAATTAGTCGAGAAATTTCACGAGCAATTCTATCAGCCAGGGATGGAAATGTCAGTATCTTCTTTGGCTAGGATGACTCAATCATCCGACAAGTCACCAATGGAATACCTTACAAGGTTTAAGTCGGCCAGAAACTGGTGCCGATAACCTCTCCCTAAAGTCGAGTTCGTTAGAATAGCCCTAAATGGCCTAGACGTGGAGTACAAAAAGAAATTCTTGAGGGCAAACTTCCAAGATATGTATGAATTGGCTCAACATGTTGAGCAATTTGATTATTTTCTCCGAGTAGAGAAGATCTCGAAGTCCCCATCCTAAGGAACTACCTACAAGAACCCTACGGTCAGTTATGCATCGGCCGAATGTGAATAGTCCCAATATGCCAGTATAGACTTAGCCGAGATAATAATTGACAAACCATATATATGCAAAGCATTGGCTCATGCTAACTTCAAGGATGCCAAAACTCTCTTAGGCTCTGAGGAAGCTGCCATCAAAACGACAAAAGTATATACTTTTGACGTCACCAAGGACGATGCCATCTTCGACCAGTTATTGCTCATGAAAATTGTCAAGCTTCGGTCAGGGCATAATATTCCCAAGGCTGAATATTTAAAAGGTAAGACATATTTCAAATACCACAACTTGATCATGACGACAAATAATTGTGTCGTATTTCGTGATGCCATTTAGTGCTAGATCAACAATGGTAAGCTCAAGTTTCCTAAGAAACAAATGGTCGTTAACGCCAATCCTTTCCCTACGGCGATAGTAAGCATGGTAAATGCTCATCTACCCAGGGATAAAGGAACTCTCGGCCATGATTGAAGATTGATTTATCTTCAAATAAGCCACTCATATATTTTTCAAACCCAGCTTATGTCGAGTCAATGTTGGACTCTAGCACAAAAGAAACTGACATGCCGATGGTTTTATGTAGTCGGTGCAAATCAAACGTCATCTTGACTAGGTCGAAGGAAAAGCCACTGCGGGCTGAAATATCGCAACATGCGCCCACTGTTGCGGCAACATCCTAAAAGGTGCTCTGTGCAGGCCAATGCTAGAAGGTTTTTAATAAGATTGGCCCTCAAGTACAAGATAACAAGCCGTCTTTGGCCAGACGGCACCTTGATTTCGATGCGCCGTTTTACAATGAAGAGTATTATACGCGCAACTTTGGCAGCTCAGGTTTACCAACAAACCAGCGGACGTTCAAACCACCTGAGCCACGCGACCAGCGTTGGTATACTTACAACTTCCCTACCGGTGTATATACTACGTTGTCCAAGTTATAGAAACGTCGGTGCCAAAGAATAAACTATATGGTCCACCGATAAGTAGCTCAAGCTACCCCAGTTACCAAATGACAGCCGAAAGAAACAATCAGTAACAAAAATGACCGATAACCTCTGGCAATCATGACAGAACTGCTTCAAGATCACGATTTTGAAACCGTAATCGAAGAATTCGAGAAGCAAATCAAACTCTTTCTTTGACCTATGAAAATAAAAGCTAGCCTTGAGCACTTTCAAAAGGAAGCTAAAAGAAAACTTCCCCCGCTACCTCTACAAGAAACGTTGATTAAAGTCAGACGGAATCTCCACCAACCGTTTCTTGGTGAAGCTTTGGAATACATGTGGGAATTTCACAAGAAGCATTCGGCGAATGATTTGTATGGCCTGCCAAAAGCATGCCAAGAGGCTCTCGATTTGACGCTAAGCACCGATGTCGAATAGATCATTTAAAAGGCCACAAATATGGGAATGAAGGCTAGGTTCCAGCATATATGCGAGGCTTGAGTTCTCAGCTTCGAAGTAGACCTATATACTGACATCGATGTCGCTGACCTTCTTTTCTCTCTTGAGGACCTCTAATATTTACAGGATCATTTTGAAGTTTTCTCAGCCATTGCCCCTTCGGTCTTATGGCTGATGAAAAAGAATGCATAGTGTGACTGGATTCTTACCTAGGCACAAGGGACGCCCACATCGCATACCAAGAGTGGACTCGTAAGGCTTCACAAGAGCAAAACCAAGTCCCAATGTCGAGCAAACCCGAGGTCAACATTCAGAATGAAACAGGTTCGGTGGACATACTGTAGGAATGTATTCTAGCAGCAACCAAAGAAGATCAAGCAGATAATGCACATGAGCAAGATACCTCGCTTGGAAATCCAGAAGATGAAGATCACGACCCGATGGGCCATTCGGTCCTCGACAACATGGAGATCAGCATGGTCCATTACAGCTCATATTGAAGGATACTCGGTTTCCCAAAAATTTCTCGACTGAGGAGCAACGATCAACATCATGCCCATGTTTATCATGAAAGCATTACGTTGCTCCAACAACGAACTCATTCCATCAGGGGTAACCATGAGCAGCTTTGTCAGCAACAAATCTCATACCAAGGGAATGCTTCCCTTAGAGGTAACGATCGCATGTCGAAATCACATGTCTGCGTTCTTTATAGTGGATTCAAAAACCAAGTACAAGGCATTGCTTGGTCGGGATCGGATCCACCAAATGGGTTGTATCCCTTCATCATTGTACCAAGTTTTCATCTTCTGGGATGGCAAGTCGGTCATGGTTCATCCGATCGACAATCAACCATTCAAAGCAAATACGATTCAAGCTCATTTTACGATGATCATGTCGGCTACATCACCCTGCAAGGTTTCAATGACAAGGGACGACTGACTCAGATTTTGGTTCAGAAAGTCATTGAGGTTGGCGCCAAGACTGTCCACCAGGATTCGATGAGACTCGGGATGGCTGATCTAACTACCAATCCTGAAGTCTGATACTAGACAGATAGACGCTGGGCTGCAGTCTCATCTACCATGGAACGACTACTGGCCAATTTGTATGCTATTTCCAAGCAACCGAATTCTAGCGTAAACTTAGTAGAGTTCCTCGCCAAATGAGACAATGGTCCAATCCTGTCACTTGACAAAATCAAAGCTACCCCAGCTGAGCTCGAAGACAATCGGCCCCAAGTCAAAGATCCATTAGAAGAAATAAATGTTAGAACGACCGAAGACCCTTGGCCTTTATTAGTGCTTCATTACCCCAACCAATGAAAACCGAGCTTTGCAAATTACTCGAAGAATTTAAAGATTGTTTTGCTTGGAGTTACCATAGATGCCTGGTTTAGATCAAACACTTGTCGAGCACAAATTACGCATCAAGGCTGGCTGTAAACCTTTCCACCAACCCCTCTTGATGATTCTCGACCGAAGTTCAACTAGGCATAAAGGATGAACTCATTTAACTTTTAAAAGCTGGGTTTATTCGGACAGCTCGATATGTCGAATGGTTGGCGAACATCGTCCCAATTTTAAAGAAAATTGGTACTCTACGTATTTGCATTGATTTTTGAAATTTGAATTTGGCAACCCCTAAAGATGAATATACAATGCCAATTTCAAACTTGTTAATCAACGCAGTAGCAAACCATGAGATGTTATCCTTCATAGATGGTCATGCTGGTTATAACCAGATTTTCATTGCTAAGGCCAATGTCCACAAAACTATTTTTTGTTGCCCGAGGGCACTCGGGACTTACGAATGGGTCGTCATGCCGTTCGGCCTAAAAACGCCGATGCCACATACCAACGTGCTATGAATATTATTTTTCATAACCTAATTGGCACTATCGTCGAGGTATATATCGATGATGTTGTGGTCAAATCAAAGCACCCCCGAACACATTTAGATGCAATGGCAGATCTACAAAGGGACCTGGGAGGTCCCAGGACCCTTTGACAACCCTAAATCGTTGCTAGAAATTTTTCAGGGACCCCTCGTACTCGAACACAAGGTCTGTGCAATGTGTTATGTAATTTCTAGGTTGGTAGGTTCTGTTCTTGCGAGAGGAAGAAGATGATTAAATGAGTTTCTCTCTCATTCTTTCATTCCCACGTGACCACCCTCAAACTTTCCCATTTTAATTATTTTTTAATTGGTCCAATCACGTTCCGACAGCTAGCATCAACTTGATCTTTCCAAAAAAGGAAAATGGGATGTCAGTCCCTAGGTGTATATTTTTGCTAATTGGTGTGGCTCCCTTCTTTACACTTCCAGCGCCTCATTTTGCTTTCTACACCCACATATTTAACACACTTATTTGTCTTAAAATTCAATATAAATCAATATGATCTTTAAAAATATTATGTAAATTACTATGAACTTGTAATTATTTGAACTTTTATCTTAGACCTTAAATTCACCAAAATACTAAGTATATAATAAATTTACTTAATTCCACCTAGACCTACATTGGTATATGTTTTGTGTTTTTTTTTTTTTGTTTTTGTTAAATGTGTAGTTTAGAAATAAAAAAATATGGAGAGATTTTTCAAGTCAAAGCCGATAGCCCCATCTATTTTGCTCATTGAGAAAGATGGTTGAGTGATGTTTTTTCATGTATTGGTAATGAAGCTATCATAGAACATTTTCAGACTATGAAACCCCATCGTGGACGCTCAAATTAGGATTTTATAGCTTGTAATGTTGTTTTGCGTATGATTTTTGAATGAAATGTATTATATTTAACTTTTCAATGTTAATTTTGTCTATAAATTTTTTTACCTTTATTAATGGGACCCCAAATTTAAAATCCTGGATCTGCTTCTGTTTAGATGATCTTCAGCATGCTTTCCTTTGTATGCACCAACATAACCTTAAAATGAACCCTGCCAAGTGCGCCTTTAGTGTATCGGCAAGCAACTTCTTAGGTTTCCTTGTACATCATCATGGCATCGAGGTGGATGTGAATAAAGCTTGAGCGATCATTGATGCTCCACCCCCGACAACCAAGAAGCAATTACAATCGTTACTCGGTAAAATCAATTTCCTCCGCCGTTTCATTTCTAATTTGGCAGGGAAGATAAAAGCTTTCTCCACGCTCTTGAAACTCAAGGATTCTGACAAATTCGAACGGCGTGAGGAGCATGAGGATGCTTTCACGCAAATCAAGGTCTCCCATACTACACTGCTTGTCTTCGTGCCACCTTAGCAAAGCAAACCCCTCAAACTTTATATCTCGGCGACCAATGAGTCCATTGGCTGTTTTCTTGCATAAAACAACGACACAGGGCGAGAGCAGGCCATTTTTTACCTTAACCAGAATCTTAACCTAACTGAGATAAATTATTCACCTGTCGAGAAACTCTGTTTGGCTTTGTTCTTCGCTATGTCTAAGCTCAGGAATTACATGCTCCCTTTTGTTACGCAGGTTATCGCCTACACAAATGTTATTCGCTATATGCTCACTCGACCAATAGTGAAAGGCCGAATTGGGAAGTGGACAATGGCGTTGTTGATGCGAAATATATAAGCACACAAATTAAACCCTCTTTTTATCAATTGTAGTAAAGTATGTAAGTAGGGATCGTTCTAGGCCGGGGATTAGGAGGGATTGCTAAATCACTTGGAAACTGACTTGAAAACGTAAAAACAAAGTTTAAAACACTAACTAGACTCAAAGAATGCAAAACTATACTTTAAAACACTAAAACAAACCAAAAGACTCAAAACAGCCCCTAAACACTCAAAACTACCTTAAACACACAATCTGGGCAGTTTTGGGACTCTAACACAAACTTGGACGAATTTTGGTTTTCTAATGAACTAAAACACTTAAAAACATAATCTAAGACAAGTTCTAATTAATATGACTCAAAGAAATAAGATGGGGTTGATTTTGGACGAAAATAATTAAATTAAGACAAGAACAAAGTAAACAAATTCTTAGACAAATTTAAGTGAATCAAAACAGATTGTAAAATGAATTTGAATGAAACTTATGGATGAAAGGCTAGCTAGGAGGTTCTTCTCCACACATGTCACACTTGCATACAAAACGATTTCCAGTTGCTTTTCGATAAGCTATGAATACTCAACGCCCCAAATTAACCGTGAATTGAACTAATTAACCCTCAGTTTTTCCACAAGTTATTGGGTTGGATGATTGCATACGACAACCCAAAACATTCCCTACAAGTTCCCTACATGAATTGCATAATAGAGATACAAGCAAGAATCATTAATTTCTATGAAAAACATAAGCATTGACGAGGCACTCGTTACTATGATTTGCATGAAACTTATGCCAAGAATTTACTTAACGTGATTGTGACTAGCAACCTTCACTACTTGTGAATATAAGTTCATAACGATTAGGTGAAACTCCCTTATATTCTAGCGTTAAATTCATGCATGAAAATTAAGCGTGCACTCTCAACCAACATACATAAATCATTTCTTATACGATCGGATAAGTAAATTGAATTCACAACTTATGAATCACAACTGGATGTAATCAAATCATATTGCAAGTATGAACATGGTTTCGAATCACCCCCTAACTAAGAGGGATTTAGCTCCTCATACTCACAAAGCAAAGATACATAAAATTAGACATTAAAATCAAAGGAAAGAAAACACCTAAAATGCTCCAACTTGGGTAGCAAGTGCATCCAAGAATTCTCCTTTGCTTGCTTGCGGCAGATTGCTTTGTGGACGGATTTTGGGTAGTTTTATGATGTAGAATGGATGGGGAATGGTATGGAAAGGTTTAGGGTAAGTGTGGAGGAGTGTTTGAGGGTTGGAGGGTGGTGGAGAACTAGGCAAAGAGGGTGGAAGAAGGTGGAGTGGCTGTTATGTTTTCTAGGCACTAGAATGGTGTTTTTTGGGTGTTTTGCTACCTAGAGGTTGTATGGACGAATTTTCTGTGATGAATGATGAATATGAGAGTGTGAACCCTTTGCCAAGGGGTGTAAACATGTATACATAGGCCCCAAAAACCTTAGAGAATCAGGTTAGGCTAGGGAGAATGCACGGCAAAGAGTGTATGTGGTGTGCAATGGTCCAAGGGTGAAAATGAAGTGATGATGCAAAGTGTGAAGGGTAAAATGGAGTGGTCTTGTAGCTAGGGGGCATGAATGATTGTGTACATTGCATAGAGATGGAAAGGGAGGTGAAAATGTGTCAATAAATGAGTCAAAGGTGCAGCAACATGTGGTACACAAGGCATGGGATTCCAAATGTGAATGATGGAGCATCAATTGGTGCATGTTAGGGTTGTGAAAGTTGTATAAAATTTTGTGGGTGAAGGGAACAAGAGGTATCAAGCAATTAAGTGTAATAATTAAATGAATTGAAGCATGAAATCAGAAATTATGTAGGGGACAAGAGTGATCAAGCATGGCATGGGAATCCAAAGGGAATTCTATGTTGTTTTGCATGGCAATGAAGGCAAGCTGGGGTGACAAATTTTTGGGCTGAGTTCTTCATCTTTTGGACCATAATTCTTCACATTCTTGGCCTCTTTAGTTCTCACATTCGTCCATCCACTTTGGCCCAAATATGTGACATGCATTCCAAGCTCCATTTTGCTCCAAAATGCTCCAAAATGCATCTTCTTGCCTACTTTGTCCATAAAATCTGAAAACACACGAAAATGACTTTAAACATTAAAATAACTAAGGAAACACGACATAAATGCACAAGAACAAGCCAACTAAGTCGCATAAATATGCTCCTATCAAATTCCCCCACACTTAGCTTTTGCTAGTCCTCGAGCAAAACAAAGAGATAAAACGAAACAAAGTAAAAAAAAAAAAAACACAACCTAAACCTTCCAACATTTGCCTCAGGGATTTCCAATGCACATGACATGTTAAAAATTATTATCCCCACAGATTTGAGTCATCTTCACACTTAAGCACGTACTTAATCATAGTCACCACTTACTTGTTCACAATTAATCGATTAAAATAATGTTTTTGATGTAGTAACATGCCTTAGAGAAATCACTCAATTCCTTACAAGATATGCACTCAATTTTCACTCAGATTTTCTAACTACACACCCTATACTAGTTATATGTGAGAAGATTGATGTAGATATGAAAACGAACGCTCACATATATGTATCACAAAGAAAGCAATTTCTGGAGTTAATAAGCATGTTTAGATATGATCTCATGAATGGAATGCTACTACTTAGATGCGAGAACCAGTGACACCATATGCTCATATCAATTTCAAACTCCACATATTGAAACGCATGACACTCAAGATGAAGTTAAGGGTTGTAACGGGGCTTGGGGTGATGGCTAACAAATGAAGGATAAGGATAACAATCGTTCTTAAAGCAATAGCAAGTAAAGTAATGAAATTGAAACTTAGAATTCACTTAGATTGCAGAAATCAGCTTTTAGACACGAAGGGAAAATTCAAGCAATATTTAGGGCCGAATTCTATGTTTTGGACCCTTTCTTCAACAAGCAGCACTTTAAAACTCTTTTTCACATATTTTTCAACTCCTTTTTTTTTTTTTTTTTTTTTCAACAAGCATAATAACTCACACTTCCCCCACACTTGTTTTCTGCCATACATTAATCAAAAGAAATTCAATTTGAATCATGCTTTACTATGCTTCAAGAATAAGGGTATGGATGGTCCTAAACTAGGCCAGGTAAGGATAATGTGGTTTAACAAAGAATGTAGGCTATCAAGGCTCAATGGGGTTAACTTAAACATATAATATATGGGATACATGGCAGTTTGGCTTTGGTGGTGGTAACTACACAACTTCATCTTGAATATGTGTTATGCAAATCAATATCATGCTTTGAATGAAATGGGCATGAGTTCTAGTATTTGGAACTAAATGATGAAACGCCTTCTAAGTAGTAACCAAGCAAAGAAAAATGAGATCATGCAACGACTTTAGAAAAAAATAATGCACATATTATCAACTCTCCAAATAACGTTTAGGCTCAAGTCTCACAAGGTTGTAGCGTTAGTTTGAGTTCTTTCCTTCAAGCATGTTACAAAAACTAATTTTTTCTTTTATGATTACATGTGATTTCATAAGTTATAACCACAACCACGCATAAATAAAGAGTAAATCAAACTTTCATCCATGTTTATAACTCTCTTTAACAGTCATGCAATTACAAACCGAATCCTCATCATTGTGTTGGAAGGTACCCTAAGACACAAATAAGCACACAAAAACAACTTTTTTTGGGATTTTCAAAAACAATTTTTCAAATTTTTATGAATTTTCGGATTTTTATGTCAAAACACACTGAAACACTCCAAAACAGCTTAAAAATACTTAAAACAACAAGGAACAACACTAGAAGTAATGGGTGATAAATTTCTACGAATTTCATGCAAAACAATGGTTACCCCCCCACACTTAAATCAAACATTGTCCTCAATGTTTCAAGCATATACTCACACCAAAAACAAGCAAATAAAAAACAACAAATAAACATGACAAATATGGCAAAGTAAAAACCAGACAGAGTAGAGTTTAAGAACGCAAATCTGGTTTTGGAGATAGTTGATCTTGTTGACTTTCCACAGCTTTGATCTTAAACTGGATTGGAATTGTACAGCGAAGCTTTGCTCCTTGGTGATGTTGCAGTTCCTTATTTGTTCTCCAAGCAGATGTGGCAGCTTCTTTAGTTCTTCATCTCAGACTCCTTGTGTTGGATTGATTGTGCAAGCTGCATTCTTCTCTGCTTGTTTCTTCTGCACGACGGGCGAACACGAGGTAAAGGTGTTGGTCTGTTTCTTTCTTCAATCTTTCCAAGTGCCCACCTCTTGCTTTCTTTCTCCTTGTCCCTAGTTGAGGATGAATCAGCACGTTATCTCCACATGCTTCGAGGTATCATCTTCACTTCCCTTATACGTGAGAGACGAAGCGGAAGCACAAGATGATGAGTACTTGAGAGCAGGTGCTGGCTGGAGAAAGGACAGGGAGAAAGCATGATATGAGATACTCGTGCTCTCAACCTTTATGATATGAAATACTTGTGCTCTGGATGGGTTGTTTGCAGGGGTATCCCAGGGGATGAAAAATACAGAGTGACTCGAGAGGGTTTGTTGGAAAGCCATTTCAGAGAGGATGAAGGGTTAAGTGAGGCTGAAAGTTGGGTGAGACTGCTTCACTTTGATGAAGTTCAGCATTTATAGAATTTTCTTAATGGCTGGGAAGGCATTGTTCCATTACTCGTGTCGGCAAGCCTGGGATAATTTAACAGTAGTTTTCACGTGCATTCCGCTTCTCCAAAAAATTTTGACAGATTGCGCGTGATTTACGCAACGCAGATGTGCAAATTGACAGATGCTGACACGTCTCGATAAAGCAGAGGCCTCTTTAATATCCGGAATTTACGCTTCGAGTTCTGAGCTTCGTTAAGGGCAGAGATTGCATGTGACAAGTGCTGACGAGGCTGAGAGAGACAGATGGTTGGAATCGGTGCTTCGACAGACTGCCTGTAATTTTCGCAAAGCTGAGTTGCGTGTGATGGGTGCTGACGAGGCTGAGACAGTTGACACTCTTCGGTATCTGGAATTGATGGTTTGTGAGCAAGCCCAACTTTTGAGAAAGCTGACGCCTCTTCGATCTCCGAATGACTTCTTCTATTTCTGAGCTCACCTCTTTGATCTCTGAAATCCCATCGCGTGCTGATTTTTATAGAGGTATGCAGGATGTTCAAAGCACTCTTGAATTTCTGCCTGTAAAAACTCCCGTTTTGCACTTCTACGATCTTGACTTGTCCGATCTCCTCTTTCTTTAACACCTCTGAAAAATGTCTGGCCCTTCCGACCGTCGTTTTGACTTGAACCTTGGTGAAGGCGCAGCCCCTCCTTCTCCAGACAACATATGGCGCCCGTCCCTCATATCCCCTACTAGTCCTCTTACCGTTGGGGATTCGGTGATGAAAAATGACATGACCGCTGCGGTGGTGGCCCGGAACCTTGTCACCCCCAAAGATAACAGACTGCTCGCTAGACGGTCTGATGAATTGGCGGTTAAGGAGTCTCTGGCTCTTAGCGTGCAGTGTGCGGGTTCTGTGTCCAACATGGCCCAACGCCTATTTGCTCGAACCCGTCACGTTGAATCGTTGGCGGCTGAAATACAGAGTCTCAAAGAGGAGATTAGAGGACTCAAGCATGAAAATAAACAAATGCACAAGCTTACACACAATTATGCCACAAACATGAAGAGGAAAATTGACCAGCTGCAGGAAACTGATGGTCAGATTTTACTTGATCACCGGAGGTTTGTGGGTTTGTTCCAACAACATCTGCCTTCGTCTTCTGGGGCGGCACCGCGTAGTGAAGCTCCAACTGATCAACCTCCGATACCTCCTCCTTCCGTGGCCCCACCAACTGCTGAGACTCCGCCGACTACTGCAACTCCGCCGACTACTGCGACCTTTCCCAAGCAGCCTTTGTGAAGGCTCCCTCTTGTATTATGCTATGTTTCTTTATTTCCCATTTTCCTGTTCATTTCCATGAAGTTTAATGTTAAAATCCTTTGCATATTTGTTAATGTTTCATAATAGAAAGTCATAACCAAAAATAATTAAACAAGTAATAAAATTGACAATCAAGCAGAATAAATGGGTTGCCTCCCTTAAAGCGCTTGCTTTAACGTCTTCCAGCCGGACGATGAACACCTTGATCAACCTTCATGGGAACCCACGGCATAGTGGGTTGTCTCCTCCACATCTTGTTCTACAAAGCTCTCGTACATTGCATCCTTGAACGGAAATGGATAGTGATGTTTGTTGATGGGTGCGTTGTGTTGCCTAAGGTTCACGTTCCTGTGCCCACCGTCGGGGATCTGCTTGGGTATCTGCACCAAAGAAGGGAACCACCTATCAACTTTAATGGGAATTGAATTTGGATTAGGTGGCTTACCTATGTGATGTGATAAAGTGGCAGCAATGTGAACATTCTTCCCCATGGTGCTTTCGGCCAATTTGAGCATTGTGAGGGCAGTGGCCGTATGGTCCTTGTACTCCACTCCAATTCCCTCGTCTTGCATGGTTGTTGATGCATCCTTTGTGCTTGGTGCTAAACGGTCCAGTCCTATCTTTTCAATTTTATCAATGGCACAACAAGAATGAACAACATTAGGAGTCTCAATGGATTCAGAAATTTTAAAACTAATCATGTCACCACCAAATGCCATAGTGACTAATCCTTTGGCCACATCAATCTTCGTTTGAGCCGTTTTCATGAATGGCCTTCCAAGGAGGATGGGCAATGAAGGGGCATGGTCCGATTCATCCATTTCGAGGACATAGAAATCTGCCGGGAAGATTAAATGATCAACCTGCACTAAAACGTCTTCCAAAACTCCCTTTGGATAAGCGTTAGATCTATCGGCCAATTGTATGATTACACCATCATTTTTCAATGCTCCTAAGTTCATAGATGCATAAATGGAATATGGCATAACATTTATAGAAGCACCTAAATCAAGCATGGCAGATTTGAAACGGGTATTACCAATGACACACGGAATTGTAAAACTCCCCGGATCTTTGCATTTGGGGGGTAGTTTATGTTGCAAGATGGCGGAGACATTCTCACTTACATGTACCACCTCTTTCTCCCGGACACGTTTCTTTGTTGTACAAAGCTTCTTTAAACACTTGGCATACTTCGGGATTTGCTTTATGGCATCAAGGAGGGGAATGTTGACATGCACCTTTCTAAATGTCTCTAGAACATCTTTTTCCTCCTCTTCATTCTTTGATTGCAAAAATCTGCTAGGAAAGGGGACATTCAAAGGAAAAACATTAGTCGGAATTGAATTTAACACATTCTTACCCTTATTGGACAGATTTGAAGGTTTAGGGGCCATGGACACTTGCGGCATAGGTGTGTCCATCCTTTCCGTGGGTGGGCTTGATTCCTCCTCTTCCATTTGCAACATTTCATCCTCTTTGGGACCTGTTTTTGATGAAGAACCTGCCCCAATCTCTTTTCCACTTCTCAAGAGTATGGCCTTTGCACTTTCAAAGCCTCCCTTCGGATTTGGAATGGTAGAACTAGGAATCCTTCCTTGGTCTCTAATCTGCCCAACAACGTCGGCAATCTGCCCCATTTGTTTCTCTAGTTGGTCCACTCTCTTGTTTTGATTTTCCTGCCCATTAGTCAAAGTGGTTAGTAACTTAACAAGTGTATCATTATCCAAAGCATTACCTGAATTATTTGGGGCAGATTGTGGTTGGACTTGAGGGGGTGCGTATGGTTTGTTGTAGAAGCCCGGGGGTTGTTGCCTAAAGCCTCCTTGTGGTTGGGCTTGTTGTGGCTCTCTCCATTTGAAGTTTGGATGGTCTCTCCACCCCGGATTATACGTGTTGGAATATGGATCATGTCTTGGCTGATTTTGGCTTTGAAACCCAATGGCATTAGCGCTCTCCCATCCACCATTCTCAATGAGTTGAGGACACTTTTCGGATGCATGTCCTTGGATAGAACATACGCCAACGATCCCTACTTACATACTTTACTACAATTGATAAAAAGAGGGTTTAATTTGTGTGCTTATATATTTCGCATCAAATTTTTGGCGCCGTTGCCGGGGATTAGGAGGGATTGCTAAATCACTTGGAAACTGACTTGAAAACGTAAAAACAAAGTTTAAAACACTAACTAGACTCAAAGAATGCAAAACTATACTTTAAAACACTAAAACAAACCAAAAGACTCAAAACAGCCCCTAAACACTCAAAACTACCTTAAACACACAATCTGGGCAGTTTTGGGACTCTAACACAAACTTGGACGAATTTTGGTTTTCTAATGAACTAAAACACTTAAAAACATAATCTAAGACAAGTTCTAATTAATATGACTCAAAGAAATAAGATGGGGTTGATTTTGGACGAAAATAATTAAATTAAGACAAGAACAAAGTAAACAAATTCTTAGACAAATTTAAGTGAATCAAAACAGATTGTAAAATGAATTTGAATGAAACTTATGGATGGAAGGCTAGCTAGGAGGTTCTTCTCCACACATGTCACACTTGCATACAAAACGATTTCCAGTTGCTTTTCGATAAGCTATGAATACTCAACGCCCCAAATTAACCGTGAATTGAACTAATTAACCCTCAGTTTTTCCACAAGTTATTGGGTTGGATGATTGCATACGACAACCCAAAACATTCCCTACAAGTTCCCTACATGAATTGCATAATAGAGATACAAGCAAGAATCATTAATTTCTATGAAAAACATAAGCATTGACGAGGCACTCGTTACTATGATTTGCATGAAACTTATGCCAAGAATTTACTTAACGTGATTGTGACTAGCAACCTTCACTACTTGTGAATATAAGTTCATAACGATTAGGTGAAACTCCCTTATATTCTAGCGTTAAATTCATGCATGAAAATTAAGCGTGCACTCTCAACCAACATACACAAATCATTTCTTATACGATCAGATAAGTAAATTGAATTCACAACTTATGAATCACAACTGGATGTAATCAAATCATATTGCAAGTATGAACATGGTTTCGAATCACCCCCTAACTAAGAGGGATTTAGTTCCTCATACTCACAAAGCAAAGATACATAAAATTAGACATTAAAATCAAAGGAAAGAAAACACCTAAAATGCTCCAACTTGGGTAGCAAGTGCATCCAAGAATTCTCCTTTGCTTGCTTGCGGCAGATTGCTTTGTGGACGGATTTTTGGGTAGTTTTATGATGTAGAATGGATGGGGAATGGTATGGAAAGGTTTAGGGTAAGTGTGGAGGAGTGTTTGAGGGTTGGAGGGTGGTGGAGAACTAGGCAAAGAGGGTGGAAGAAGGTGGAGTGGCTGTTATGTTTTCTAGGCACTAGAATGGTGTTTTTTGGGTGTTTTGCTACCTAGAGGTTGTATGGACGAATTTTCTGTGATGAATGATGAATATGAGAGTGTGAACCCTTTGCCAAGGGGTGTAAACATGTATATATAGGCCCCAAAAACTTTAGAGAATCAGGTTAGGCTAGGGAGAATGCACGGCAAAGAGTGTATGTGGTGTGCAATGGTCCAAGGGTGAAAATGAAGTGATGATGCAAAGTGTGGAGGGTAAAATGGAGTGGTCTTGTAGCTAGGGGGCATGAATGATTGTGTACATTGCATAGAGATGGAAAGGGAGGTGAAAATGTGTCAATAAATGGGTCAAAGGTGCAGCAACATGTGGTACACAAGGCATGGGATTCCAAATGTGAATGATGGAGCATCAATTGGTGCATGTTAGGGTTGTGAAAGTTGTATAAAATTTTGTGGGTGAAGGGAACAAGAGGTATCAAGCAATTAAGTGTAATAATTAAATGAATTGAAGCATGAAATCAGAAATTATGTAGGTGACAAGAGTGATCAAGCATGGCATGGGAATCCAAAGGGAATTCTATGTTGTTTTGCATGGCAATGAAGGCAAGTTGGGGTGACAAATTTTTGGGCTGAGTTCTTCATCTTTTGGACCATAATTCTTCACATTCTTGGCCTCTTTAGTCCTCACATTCGTCCATCCACTTTGGCCCAAATATGTGACATGCATTCCAAGCTCCATTTTGCTCCAAAATGCTCCAAAATGCATCTTCTTGCCTACTTTGTCCATAAAATCTGAAAACACACGAAAATGACTTTAAACATTAAAATAACTAAGGAAACCCGACATAAATGCACAAGAACAAGCCAACTAAGTCGCATAAATATGCTCTTATCAGTTGTTCGAATTTAGTTTGCAATGCGTGCCCCAAAAAGCTGTAAAAGAACAAGTGCTGGCCAATTTCTTAGCTCAACATCTTTCTCCAAACAGTTTTAGGGGCAACAACGTCGAAATTGGCATGGTAGAAACATGTGATAATTATTGGACGATGTATTTTGATGGCTCTAGTACCTCGACCTCGGCTGGCGTTGGAATTGTCATCCAGTCCCCTGATCACTACTGATGGTATTTTTCTCTCAAGCTGGATTTCGACTGTACAAATAATCAGGCCGAACGGCCTTAACGTCATTCATGACTTGAGGGCTACCTGCGTGCTCGTCCTTGGCGATTCAGAACTTGTGATTAACCAATTCAATGGAACTTTTTGTTGCATGAGTTGTACTATGGTGCCCTATCACACGGTTGCTAGATATTTAGCCGAATCGTTTGAAGGCATTACATTCAAGCACATCTCACGAGTTCAAAATACTAACGTAAACGAATTGGTTCAAATAGCCTCTAGAGCACAACTCTTGGGGAGCGAGTTAAGCCGGGTCATACCAGTAGTACAACATCCACACCCAGCCTTGGTTAATTAACAAGTTCTCCAAAATGACCACGTGATCCATACAAGAGTTATGTCCCTACCTTCGTTGTTGGAACTAGAGGAGCCTATAGATATTTGTGCGGTCGATACATTACCAAACAACTGGAGAAAGTTAATTATGCAGTATCTTGGTAATCCCAGTGGTAACCATGACTGCATGACAAGGTTACATGCCACAAATTACGTAATGTACCAGAATAAGCTGTACCAAAAAAGTGAAGACAGTCTGTTGCTATTATGCCTCGGCCCAGAGGAGGCCGCCCAAGCTATTACAAAGGTACACGAAGGGATATGCGAAGCTCATCAATCTGGATGTAAAACACGATGGTTGCTTCGCCGGCACGGCTATTTCTGGCCAAGTATATTGAAAGATTGCATTGAATACGCGCGAGGTTGTGTACAATGTCAAATTCATGGACCTATATAGAGAGTCTCGGTAGAATTACTTCACTCAGTCACTAAACCATGGTCGTTCAGAGGATGGGCCATAGACGTAATCGGCAAAATTACGCTGTCTTCCAAATCATCAAAGCATGCATGGATATACTCGTTGCGACGAACTACTTCACGAAGTGGGGCGAAGTGAAGTCATACACCGAGTTAACTTCTAAAAAGGTCTATAATTTTGTAGAAGAAAACATCGTGACAAGATTCGACATACTAGAAACAATTATAACGGCATAATTTTTACAGCCAATAGGTTTAAAGAGTACGCGGCAAGTCTGAAAATTCAGCTCGATTAGTCCACGCCATATTATCCATAAATAAACAGATAGGACAAAGCAAGTAATAAAGTTTTAATCGGTATCCTTGAGAAAATGATAAAAGAAAAGCCTGGTATGTGGCATTTGAAGTTAAACGAGGCATTGTGGGCATATCGAACTTCACTCTGATCAGCAACAGAACGACCCCATATGCGTTGACTTATGGACACGACACGATGCTACCGGTCGAACTAAGCATAAACTCGTTACGAGTTATCGAACAAAGTAGTTTGTTCAGTGCTGAGTATAGTCAAGCCAAGAGGCAACAGTTAGAGGACTTGGAGGAAGCTTGTCTCGATGCCTATAACTTACTGGTGACTCATAAAAAAATTGTTAAACGAGCTTATAATTGACAAGTTAGGAAAAAGACGTTCGGCGAAGGTGAATTAGTATGGAAAACTGTGTTGCCAATAAGGATTAAAGACCCTAGATTTGGGAAATGATCTTCGAATTAGGAAGAACCATTCGTCATCCACAAAGTCCTCAGCAAGGGCATACCACCTCAAGGATCGAACTGGTTTAATTCATAAATTGCCAATCAATGGGAAATTCTTAAAGAAATATTATCCGATCACTTGGCAAATGCAAGAATAAAATTTTTATTGATTTGAAACGAGCATACAAGTAAAGTTACAAATAGTCAATCGGCCTACAACTAAAGACAAAATCCTAAGGAGTCGAAGGAAGAAAAGCTTCAAGAGAGGCTTTCAGTTCTAGCCACCATACTTCGCCCATTGTAACCTCGGCCTGTCTTGTTCTTTTGTCGAGTTGTAGTTACTGTATTTGCTTCTCACCTGCCACGTACTCTGCCAATCGAGGTTTATTCGACTCAAAATCCTTTTCAAGCTTGGAAGCAACGGTCGACCTTTGACGTTGAAGTTCAGCAATTTGACAGTCAAGATCAGCTAGTCACTCCTTCTTTGCCTTTATGGCCTCAAGCTCTGGTTGGATAGCCTCATGAGCGACCATTGCAGCTTTGAGGTCATGGTCTGCCTAAAGAGCCCTTTCGAAGATAGTGAAATATTATCAGGTTTGTTCTAAGACAGTAGACAAGTGAACGACATTTTCATAGCTCAGAAGGTCATCGGTTGCAAGGTCATTTAGATCCAACAAAATCGAGGCCTTTACATTGAAGGATTTGTAAGACCGAGAAAGATATAAGCTTTTGCAGCTTGGCGAATGCGTTAGACTTGGCTGTAATTACAGAGGGCTCGGTTGTGGAAGCAGAAGGCCCAGCCGTCCCCGAAGTACTGGAAATAAGAGCGTCGAGCTCGATCTCCTATGAAGCCTACACAAAAGTGCTTGTTAGGAAAATGAGAATTCAAAGTAATGGCACAAAAGGAAGTTGTGTTAGATCTGCCGAGATGAGACTTCGGCCATGTCTGCTGGTTCTTTGCTCAAAGCTAGAGAGCTTAATGGATGAGCCCAATGTTTAAGGTAGCTTTTTAATTCATGCGACCGATGAAGGTTATCTGCGCTTGATGGCCCCTGAGGTAGCCAGTAAATATAAATAACACCTTTCAACTTATAGAATTTTTGGTGAAATGAGGCCCTCCTCTTCCGAACCAGTGAAGTGGTTGATCAAAGTGTTGTAGTTGAAGAAATTTTTGTGCAGTTTTTGCACATCTTTTTTCAACGACCCTTGATTTTTCTTTGTCAAGACTTCGACGACACCCTCGTCGAAGATTGCCTTCAGGTCCAGGTCCAATTTGTACCGCGATAGAATGGCGTCGACTGGGAAACCAGAAGGGGAAGTGCCAAGTATGGCCATGATATCCAGCACGATTGGCCTGATGGGGCCAAGGGGAAGAATCATTGTATTAGTGGCTGAGCACAAAAAGCTTAGGGCGGCCATTAAAAGCTCTTGGTCCATGTTGATCTCATGGATCGAAAGCTTAATGGCTTCAAACATGCGAAGAGTCTTCCACTCGTCGCTGAAGTGTGACTCCATGCTGGTAACCCAGGCAGCCTACGCTGCAGTGGTCGAGGGCCAAGCTCCTTGGGGTCTGGCCAACTCCTACTTCGACCAATCGTACCCTTGAAATAGGGGTTCAAAGTAGTGGGCCTTCAACATCTTGGTGATTGACTCTAGGACGTCGTCCTTGAAAAGTGGTCCCAGAGTTTGGTGGGAGGCGCTCGAATCACCCTCAGATCAGAGGGTTTTGATGGCGTTCCAATCAATGAAGTCTCAGCACTTGTTGCATTCTTCAACGAGTTTAGTGATGAAGGTGTTGGCAGCCATTGATGAAGGTTGAAGATTTTCTGGGTTTCAAAGTTTGGTTTTTTTCTAGGCTGGGAGCAAATGGTAAGAATTTCTGGAGGTTTGAAAGCGTGAAAATCCAAATGAAGATGAGTGTTTATAGACATTTGGGAAGAAGATCAATAGTTTAATTTTAAAAGAATTAGGGGTAAATTCGACCAAAGAGTTTTGTAATCATAGCAGAGATTTGAAAATCCAGGTGAAGAGGTCGAAAAGCTTGCAAATTGAGGATGCACGATTGAGTGTGACGGCGAGGTTTATGGTGAATGGACGTTTCAGTGCCTGCATGCTTTGAACGTCATTATTGAAGAATGATAGGTGGGCTGAGGAACTACCATGTGGCAGGGAATCTAATAAGTTTAAGAGATCGTGCAATCGTGTCTAACAAATACGCCTGGGTGGTTGGAGTATTTGAGGCTTTTCAATGTCCTCCGGTTTAGTAGAAGGAATATGCTAAGGGTTTATTTCGCTTCTTCAAGGTCGAGGCTCAGCCAAGACTTGTAGGTCGAAAACCTCAGAAGCGAGGGGGCAATGTTTGGGTCCAAAATATTATTTTGGGCCAAGCTTAGAGTCATTCTCAGCCCAATAGCATTCATCTAGAATCTTGTTATGGGTCGTTTAGTCAAGGTCGGCCGAATCATATTACGAAGAGGTTTGGTTTAGATAATGGTGAGTTAGTCGAATGCTAGTGCAATAAGGAGTCTTAAGGCTAAGGATGCTGAGAATTAGAGGATGAATCTGGCTTGTTAAAAAGCTTAGTTAAAAGTCCTATGGGAATTAGGATTGGCCGAAACTGGATCAGATTGGGTTGAGGAGTTCTAATCCTAGCCCATTTCTAGTTAGGCCATGAGGTAATTCGTTGCTATAAATAGAGAAAGGAGTGCATCATTGAAAGCTCCTCCAATTCAACACACAAATTGCCCTGCACAAAGGTTCTCAACAACCTTGAGATTTTATCTTCTTCCCCTTTCTTCCCGCCAGGGCAATTGGTGACATCTTCAGTTTGGATAAATAGCACTAGAGCAGTAGAATCAGCCGATCAATGAGCACCTTCAATTTGGATAGAGAGCACTGCTTCGAGGCCGACTGGTTATTATCCAAGTCTCAGTCGACAAGGATTCTCGAGTCCTTGTTGGTAGAGGTCATCTCATCAGCCTTATCGGCAAAGTGAGGTGTTACAAGTTACTAGGCTCGGCACATTGAATACCGAGTTTGTTTTATGATTGGGTATTCACAAGTACGTTTTAGAGTTCGGCATTCTGACGGCCGAACCACGTTTACCATCAAGACATTTATCTCATTTGAGTATTTATGTCTGTATAGTTTAGTGTCAGTTCAGTGTGCTTATACACTTACAAATATAATCACCGTGACCGAACCCAACGCCGAGATCCGTGAACTTTACAAGACTAGCAGCCTTGCCTTCAAACTTTATAACCCAAGGGTCGAGACGTGTTCCTTCCTCAGCCGTAGTCGCAAGATCGAGAAGTCAGCAGCGCGCTCAACATGATATCAGCATATTTTACTCCCCAGTCGAGCTCGGCCGTCAAGTTGGCATGCCCCGCACATAACCGAATGATGTAGTTAGCTTATTAGTTACTCGGCCTATGCGCTACATAGGCTTAGTAGTTTTTAGGGTCAACAACGACATACGGTAAAGTGAGACATGAAAACAAGATTTGGAATGCATGATGGGTCAAAATGACATTCAAACGGCTTGGTTATGTGGGACTGCACTCAAACATCAAACAACGAGTCTAGTCCACAATCCTTATCAGGGTACCAAACACAGGCTTTCACTAAATTGGAATAATAACGCATCCATTGGTAACAACAACAATAACAACAACAACAAAGCCTTTTCCCACTAAGTGGGGTCGGCTATATGAATCCTAGAACGCCATTGCACTCGGTTTTGTGTCATGTCCTCCGTTAGATCCAAGTACTCTAAGTCTTTTCTTAGGGTCTCTTCCAAAGTTTTCCTAGGTCTTCCTCTACCCCTTCGACCCCGAACCTCTGTCCCGTAGTCACATCTTCGAACCGGAGCGTCAGTAGGCCTTCTTTGCACATGTCCAAACCACCGTAACTGATTTTCTCTCATATTTCCTTCAACTTCGGCTACTCCTACTTTACCTCGGATATCCTCATTCCCAATCTTATCCTTTCTCGTGTACCCACACATCCCACGAAGCATCCTTATCTCCGCTACACCCATTTTGTGTACGTGTTGATGCTTCACCGCCCAACATTCAGTGTCATACAACATCGCTGGCCTTATTGCCGTCCTATAAAATTTTCCCTTGAGCTTCAGTGGCCTACGACGGTCACACAACACGCCGGATGCACTCTTACACTTCATCCATCCAGCTTGTATTCTATGGTTGAGATCTCCATCTAATTCTCCGTTCTCTTGCAAGATAGATCCTAGGTAGCTAAAACGGTCGCTTTTTGTGATTTTCGCTAGATTGCTCCGGTCATTAGTGTGGATAAGTATATAAATGGATAGAGATAGAAAAGTAAACACCAGATGTACGAGGTTCACCCATATTGGCTACGTCCACGGAATAGATGAGTTCTCATTAATTGTGAAGGGTTTACACAAGTACATAGGTTCAAGCTCTCCTTTAGTGAGTACAAGTGAATGATTTAGTACAAATGACATTAGGAAATATTGTGGGAGAATGATCTCATAATCACGAAACTTCTAAGTACCGAAGTGTGGTATCGTCTTGACTTGCCTTATCTGTCTCGTAGGTAGATGTGGCATCTTCTCTAGAAGTACTCTTCCTCCATCCAAGGGTGGTATCTTTAATTGGTGGAGATGCACAAGGTAATGTATCAATTTCACTTGAAGCTTACTTGTAGTTTCAGGCTTGGTCAAGCGTGATACAAACCATGTAGTAGGAGTCCCCCAAGTCGCCGAGCTAGGGGATCTGCTGAAAGAGGTGACAGACAAGGTAAGCAATCAGAGCTCCAAGCAATCAGTCCCAGATCAGAACTTTGATTTCGAGTTCCAGCTGATTGTTCACATTCTCCCTATCTTGCAGGCAGCATGAAGGATAAAGAGAAGAAAAATGAGAAGAGATGATATGGGATACTTTTGCTTTTGAAGAAGTAACTTTCCACAGGCTTATTCTTGAACTGGGCTGGAGGGTTTTCTGGTTTCCTCCAGAGTATAAGGCCGACTGAAGAATTTGAGGGTTAAAACAAGTCCATCAAATCTATAGTACATTCGACCCTGCTGATATGGGACACTTTTGCTTTTGACAGAGTAGTGGATGTATCGACACGTGTGCTGTTACGCTTGTCTCCACATGCTTCCTTGTATCCTTGTCACTTGTCCTATCTGTTCCTCAGGCAGATGCGGTATCTTCCCTGGAAGCATAAGATGTTGAAGATGAGTACTCGAGAGCAATGCCAAGTAATCAAGTAAGGGGTTCCAGGCAGTCAGTTCCTGACTGGAAGCTTGATTCCAAGTGCTGACTGATTGCTCTCTTTCTGCTTGTCTTGCAGGTAAGAACAAGGCCAAAGGAAAAGACAGGAAAAAGCATGATATGGGATACTCTTGCTTTTAACCTTGATGATATGAGATATTCTTGCTCTAGTATAGCTTGTTTGCAGAGGTATTATCGGGGGGAAAGAAAGCTGAATATTTCGAAAGGCTTCTTTGGGAGTGCCCTTTCAAATATGAGGAAGGGTTGAGCATTTTTGCAGGTCTGCCTGTCCGTTGGGGATGGAGGTCGACATATATAGGAGTCTCCCTAACAACAAGTAGTAATGCTATTCCTTTACCCTGCTTGGTCATAGCACGGTAGTGGAAGCTGCCAGCTTCACATGTTTTAACTCTGTCAGAGCACTTTGAAAAACTGGTCTGTGGTATCTGGAAGCTGATGTTGCATGTGAAGATTACAGACAAGCTTTATCCAAGGAGATCCGGCTCTTGAAGTTGGGAAAGTGGTGCCTCTTCGGTTTTCGAACAAGCAATCATGTCGGAGATATGGCTCTCGAGATTCGGAGAACGATGCCTTTTCAATTTTTGAGAAAGCAATCCTGCTAGGGGTCTGGCTCTCGAGATTCGGAGAGCGGTGTCTCTTCGATTTTTGAGAAAGTAATCATGTTGGGAGTCTGGCTCTCGAGATTCGGAGGGCGGTGCCTCTTCGATTTTGGAGCAAGCAATCTTGTTGGGAGTGTTTTCTCGAATGTGAGAAAAGATTGGGCATGTTTGCTAGTCTACCTTGCCACGAAGCACAGAGGTTGACACACAGGGACTTTCCAATTATCCAGCAGTGGTACTGTTCCTTTACCCTTGTGGGTAATAATATGGTAGCTAGACCTTCAAAATTTATGTGTCTAAACTTTGTTAGTGCTGTTTCTTTGCTATTCTTTTACCCTTCTTGGTCAGAGCGATGTAGTGGGAGCTGCAAGCTTCACGTGTCTCAACTTTGTCAGAGAACTTTGGCAAAGTTGTCTGTGGTACCCATGAGCTAATGTTGCGTGTAGGAAGTGGGTGATTGAACAGTAAGATTCATGTGCTTTTTACTTCACCAAAAATCTTCGACATAATGCCCATAATTTCCGCAAAGCTGAGTGTGCGTGTGACAGGTGCTGACAAGGCTGGAAAAGTAGGTGCCTCTTCGATTTCTGAGATCGGCCCTAGCGGTCTCTGAGCAGCCCAGCTTTTGAGAAAGCAAGCGCCTCTTCGATTTCTGAGATCGGCCTTCGTGGTCTTTGAGCAGCCCAACTTTTGAGAAAGCAAACGTCTCGTGGTCTCTGAGCAACCCAGCTTTTGAGAAAGCAAACGCCTCTTCGATTTCTGAAACTCCGTCGAGTGCAGATTTTTATAGAGGTTGGCATTAAGTTCCAAAGCACACTTGAATCTCCACCAGTAGAAGCTTCATTCTTGCACTTCTAAGATCTTGATTTGTCCGACCTCTTCTCTCTTCAACACCTTTGAAAATGTCTGGCCCCTCCGACCGTCGTTTTGACTTGAACCTTGTTGAAGAGGCAGCCACGCCTTCTCCAGACAACATATGGCGCCCATCCTTCGTCTCCCCTACTGGTCCTCTTACCGTTGGGGATTCTGTGATGAAGAATGATATAACCGCTGCGGTAGTGGCCAGGAACCTTCTCACTTCCAAAGATAACAGACTACTTTCCGAACGGTCTGATGAGTTGGCTGTTAAGGATTCTCTGGCTCTCAGTGTTCAGTGTGCAGGTTCTGTGTCTAACATGGCCCAACGCCTATTTGCTCGAACCCGCCAAGTTGAATCATTGGCGGCTAAAGTGATGAGTCTCAAACAGGAGATTAGAGGGCTCAAGCATGAGAATAAACAGTTGCACCGGCTAGCACATGACTATGCTACAAACATGAAGAGGAAGCTTGACCAGATAAAGGAATCTGATGGTCAGGTTTTATTTGATCATCAGAGATTTGTGGGTTTATTCCAAAGGCATTTATTGCCTTCGTCTTCTGGGGCTGTACCGCGTAATGAAGCTCCAAATGATCAACCTCTGCTGCCTCCTCCTTCTAGGGTTCTGTCCAATACTGAGGCTCCAAATGATCCCCCTCCAGTGCTTGCTCTTTCTGGGGCTCTACCGACTGCTGAGACTTCTCCTAAGCAACCTTTGTGAAGGCTCCCTCTTGTTTGTTTATTTTGACTCATGTATATGTACATATTTGTAACTTATCGGGGATATCAATAAATAGCTTTCCTTCATTTCAACGTATTGTGTTAAATACACCAAAGCCTTCTTCGCTAAGTTCTTTGAATTTTCTTTTGTTGAAGCTTGTATGTTGAAGCTTTGTGAGTGGAGCATGTAGGTTGAGGTAGTATTCCCTTAATTTCCCGAGTGAGGAAAACTTCTCAGTTTGAGACTTGGAAAATCCAAGTCACTGAGTGGGATCGGCTATATGAATCTTTGAACGCCATTGTGCTCGGTCCTATGTCATGTCCTCCGTTAGATCCAAGTACTCTAAGTCTTTTCTTAGAGTCTCTTCCAAATTTTTCCTAGGTCTTCCTCTACCCCTTCGGCCCTGAACCTCTATCCCATAGTCGCATCTTCTAATCGGAGCGTCAATAGGCCTTCTTTGCACATGTCTAAACCACCGTAACCGATTTTCTCTCATCTTTCCTTCAATTTCGGCTACTCCTACTTTACCCCGGATATCCTCATTCCTAATCTTATCCTTTCTTGTGTGCCCACACATCCAACGAAGCATCGTCATCTCCGCTACACCCATTTTGTGTACGTGTTGATGCTTCACCGCCCAACATTCAGTGCCATACAGCATCGCCGGCCTTATTGCCGTCGTATAAAATTTTCCCTTGAGCTTCAGTGGCATACGGCGGTCACACAACACGCCGGATGCACTCTTCCACTTCATCCATCCAGCTTGTATTCTATGGTTGAGATCTCCATCTAATTCTCCGTTCTTTTGCAAGATAGATCCTAGGTAACGAAAACGGTCGCTCTTTGGTATTTCTTTATCTCCGATCCTCACCCCTAACTCGTTTTGGCCTCCATTTGCACTGAACTTGCACTCCATATATTATGTCTTTGATCGGCTTAGGCGAAGACCTTTAGATTCCAACACTTCTCTCCAAAGGTTAAGCTTTGCATTTACCCCTTCCTGAGTTTCATCTATCAACACTATATCGTCTGCGAAAAGCATACACCAAGGAATATCATCTTGAATATGTCCTGTTAACTCATCCATTACCAACGCAAAAAGGTAAGGACTTAAGGATGAGCCTTGATGTAGTCCTACAGTTATGGGAAAGCTTTCGGTTTGTCCTTCATGAGTTCTTACGGCAGTCTTTGCTCCTTCATACATATCCTTTATAGCTTGGATATATGCTACTCGTACTCCTTTCTTCTCTAAAATCCTCCAAAGAATGTCTCTTGGGACCCTATCATACGCTTTTTCCAAATCTATAAAGACCATGTGTAAATCTTTTTTCCCATCTCTATATCTTTCTATCAATCTTCGTAAGAGATAGATTGCCTTCATGGTTGAGCGCCCTGGCATGAACCCAAATTGGTTGTCCGAAACCCGTGTCTCTTGCCTCAATCTATGCTCAATGACTCTCTCCCAGAGCTTCATTGTATGACTCATTAACTTAATACCCCTATAGTTCATGCAATTTTGTACGTCGCCCTTATTCTTGTAGATAGGCACCAAAGTGCTCGTTCGCCACTCATTTGGCATCTTCTTCGTTTTCAAAATCCTATTGAAAAGGTCAATGAGCCATGTTATACCTGTCTCTCCCAAAACTTTCCACACTTCGATTGGTATATCGTCTGGGCCTACTGCTTTTCTATGCTTCATCTTCTTCAAAGCTACAACCACTTCTTCCTTCCGGATTCGACGATAAAAAGAGTAGTTTCTACACTCTTCTGAGTTACTCAACTCCCCTAAAGAAGCACTCTTTTCATGTATTTCATTGAAAAGATTATGAAAATAACCTTTCCATCTGTCTTTAACCGCGTTCTCTGTAGCAAGAACCTTTCCATCCTCATCCTTGATGCACCTCACTTGGTTTAGGTCCCTTGTCTTCTTTTCCCTTGCTCTAGCTAGTTTATAGATATACAACTCTCCTTCTTTGGTATCTTGTCGCTTATACATATCGTCATAAGCCGCTAACTTAGCTTCTCTCACAGCTTTCTTCGCCTCTTGCTTCGCTTTTCTATACCTTTCACCATTTTCATCGGTCATATCCTTGTATAAGGCTTTACAACATTCCTTCTTAGCCTTCACCTTTGTTTGTACCTCCTCATTCCACCACCAAGATTCCTTTTGGTGTGGGGCAAAGCCCTTGGACTCTCCTAATACCTCTTTTGCTACTTTTCGGATACAACTAGCCATGGAATCCCACATTTGGCTAGCTTCCCCCTCTCTATCCCACACACTGGGTGATTACTTTCTCTTTGAAAATGACTTGTTTTTCTTCTTTTAGATTCCACCATCTAGTCCTTGGGCACTTCCAAGTCTTGTTCTTTTTTCTCACTCTTTTGATATGTACATCCATCACCAACAAGCGATGTTGATTAGCCACGCTCTCTCCTGGTATAACTTTGCAATCCTTACAAGTTATACGATCCCCTTTCCTCATTAGAAGAAAATCTATTTGTGTTTTTGACGACCCACTCTTGTAGGTGATCACATGTTCTTCTCTCTTCTTAAAGAAGGTGTTGGCTAAGAAGAGATCATATGCCATTGCAAAATCCAAGATAGCTTCCCCATCCTCGTTTCTCTCCCCAAAACCATGGCCACCATGAAAACCTCCATAGTTGCCTGTCTCCCTGCCCACGTGTCCATTTAAATCTCCTCCTATAAATAACTTCTCCGTCTGAGCAATTCCTTGCACCAAGTCTCCAAGGTCTTCCCAAAATTTCTCCTTCGAACTCATATCCAACCTTACTTGAGGTGCGTACGCACTAATCACATTGATAAGTTCTTGTCCTATTACAATCTTGATTGTTATGATTCTATCTCCTACCCTCTTGACATCTACAACATCTTGTGTCAAGGTCTTGTCCACGATGATGCCAACACCGTTTCTCGTTCTATTTGTGCCCGAATACTAAAGTTTAAACCCTGAGTTTTCTAGATCCTTTGCCTTACAACCAACCCACTTAGTTTCTTGTAGGCACATAATATTTATCCTTCTCCTCACCATAACTTCCACTACTTCCATAGATTTTCCCGTTAAGGTTCCTATATTCCACGTTCCTAAACGCATTTTGCTCTCTTGAACTCTACCCTTCTGTCCTAACTTCTTCACCCTCCCCCGTCTAATAGGATCAAAGTACTTCTTTTGTGTGTCCCGTGTAAAGTTGATAGGAGCATATGCTCCCAAACAACTTTGAGTGGAGTCGTTCGAAAAGAAGTTTCTATGGCCCCCTTGCTCATTTAACACTGCATCCGGGTGCCGATGGAGATACAGCGACCCTTGCTCACTTATCACTGTGCTCGGGCCATACAGCGCGCCACTTACGGGTGACGCCCTAGCTTTAGCGCAATTTCGTTCTGGATTCATTTTCATAAGGATTCGACGTAATCATGGAGTGCCGGCTGTCGACTACCTGACGCCCTCCCCCTCCTCCTTTATCCGGGCTTGGGACCGGCAATGTAAGATAAACTTACACAGGCGGAGTTAACGCATCCATTGGTAATTACAAAATTAAGTTTTATGTAGGTTTTGTATAATTAAGGTCGTTTGATAATCATTCTTTTTTAGTTTTTAGTTTTGTTTTCACTTTTTCAAGAACTACAATCTTGTTTGGTAACTACTTTCAATTTTGAAAAAAAATTGAAAACCCAAAAATGAAAAACTGAAAACTGAAAATCAAAAAAAAAAAAATTAAGGCCAAATTTTGAAAACAGAAAGTAGTTTTTACTTTTTGTCCCTACAATATAATCATTTGTGGCTGAAGATGCAGAACCAAGCGGCCTGGGTTTATCTCGCCCAAAACTACGTCGTTAAGGAGTTAAAAGTAGTTTTCCCAGAACCTCCTCTCCACCTTTCGATACACATCTCAACCACCAAAAATGTTGAACCAGCAAGACACATTGGTTTTACCCTGTGGAGTTGAAGTAAAATACAGAAAGCAGTAAAGTTCAAGACATCGAAGTGACCGGGAAAATCTACAACACAAAATCAGCCTTGATTGATTCACAATTCCCAATTGTTCAACAGAACCAGCTTAACATATATATTTTCCAAGCACCAACTATATCTAACAAAAGTTTTTCCAAAATTTTCCCCAAGTCTTCCCAATTATCCGGCAACTAATGCATATGCTTAAACATATAAATTAGAAAAACAACCTTGCAAATGGTTACATACGGTGCGGAAAACTGGAATTCAGAATTCCGATGACAATGACCAGCAACCTTGAAAGCAAGCACACAGAACAACCATGCTGCTGACTACGGACAGGACAGACATCACAAACCATAATGCAAAATTCTTCATGCCTTCGTCGTCAAATTGATTCAGGTCTATTACCTTTCTTATTTTCATAAACGGTGTCTTTTGATGGAGCTCTCTCTGCACGTTCAGTTTTGTCTATGCTTTCTGCTCAATGCTCCGAGGTTATAGGTTCTTGAACATAGACGGGTTGGTGTTGGTCTTCATCCGCTGTCTCATCATCTGTATGGGACTGCTCTTTGCTTACCTCGGCCTTGGGAACTGCTGCCTCCTCTTGGGTGTGAGATCCAGCTTCACTTTCTGCAGTGGGCACGGTGGCATTCTCCTCAATCGTTGCAGCAATTAAGTTGGTCTTTTCCTCATTTACTGCCTTAGAAGTCATTTTTGGCTCATTCACCACATTTGGTAAAGTGGTCTTCTCAGACGGGAGTCTAGGAAGAGACTTCCGTTGTGGCTTCTTTGGATGCACAGGAGAGGGCCCTTTAGCAGTGTTCTGAGGTACTTTCTCATCCAGACTAAGCCTGCTAGATCGACCATTGGTATTACCGTGTGCTTCAGAAACTGCAGGAGGTAAGCTCTTCCTACGTCCGAGCTTGGGAGACTTGGCTCTTGTAGTTGGTATCTGCATAAATTGCACTAGACGTCAAGGCCAAAATATAGCAGTGCACTGCTGTCAAATAACAGCTAAGTACAGTGAAGCACGATTATCACTATGCAGTTCCAACTTAACTAATCATAGTAGGAATACATGTTCAGACTACGTATTAGTCAAGAAACTTGAAACCGATTTTTATAAGCTTTCGGTAGACTAACAAAGTATGAACTGTAATGCTCAGTGCAATTTTGGGTAAAACAGTTGTTGGCAGCATCAAAATATTACGTCTGTGGTGCCTCCTTTCCAATCAAACGAAGTATGGTAGCTGTACTAGACTTGTCAATAATAACTCAGATACTACCACTGTTCCAACTGACTGAATGGGGTCAGATCGTGAGAGTCTTATTAAGTGATTGATAACTTTAAGGATTGGCATGATTAACATGTTCAACAACAACAACAACAACAAAGCCTTTTCCCACTAAGTGGGGTCGGCTATATGAATCCTAGAACGCCATTGCGCTCATTTGTGTCATGTCCAAAGTTTTCTTAGGGTCTCTTCCAAAGTTTTCCTAGGTCTTCCTCTACTCCTTCGGCCCCGAACCTGTCCCGTAGTCACATTTTCGAACCGGAGCGTCAGTAGGCCTTCTTTGCACATGTCCAAACCACCGGAACCGATTTTCTCTTATATTTCCTTCAATTTTGGCTACTCCTACTTTACCTCGGATATCCTAATTCCCAATCTTATCCTTTCTCGTGTGCCCATACATCCCACGAAGCATCCTCATCTCCGCTACACCCATTTTGTGTACGTTGATGCTTCACCGCCCAACATTCTGTGCCATACAACATCGCTGGCCTTATTGCCGTCCTATAAAATTTTCCCTTGAGCTTCAGTGGCCTATGACGGTCACACAACACGCCGGATGCACTCTTACACTTCATCCATCCAGCTTGTATTCTATGGTTGAGATCTCCATCTAATTCTCCGTTCTCTTGCAAGATAGATCCTAGGTAGCGAAAACGGTCACTTTTTGTGATCTTCGCTAGATTGCTCCGGTCATTAGTGTGGATAAGTATATATATGGATAGAGATAGGAAAGCAAACACAAGATGTACGTGGTTCACCCAGATTGGCTACGTCCACGGAATAGAGGAGTTCTCATTAATTGTGAAGGGTTTACACAAGTACATAGGTTCAAGCTCTCCTTTAGTGGGTACAAGTGAATGATTTAGTACAAATGACATTAGGAAATATTGTGGGAGAATGATCTCGTAGCCACGAAACTTCTAAGTACCGGAGTGTGGTATCGTCTTGACTTGCCTTATCTGTCTCATAGGTAGATGTGGCATCTTCTCTGGAGGTACTCTTCCTCCATCCAGGGGTGGTATCTGTAACTGGTGGAGATGCACAAGGTAATGTATCAATTTCACTTGAAGCTTACTTGTAGTTTCATGCTTGGTCAAGCGAGATACAAACCATGTACTAGGAGTCCCCCAAGTCGCCGAGCTGGGGGATCTGCTGAAAGAGGTGACAGACAAGGTAAGCAATCAGAGCTCCGGCTGATTGTTCACATTCTTCCTATCTTGCAGGCAGCATGAAGGATAAAGAGAAGAAAAATGAGGAGAGATGATATGGGATACTTTTGCTTTTGAAGAAGTAACTTTCCACAGGCTTATTCTTGAACTGGGCTGGAGGGTTATCTGGTTTCCTCCAGAGTATAAGGCCGACTGAAGAATTTGAGGGTCAAAACAAGCCCATCAAATCTAGAGTACGTTCGACCCTGCTGATATGGGATACTTTTGCTTTTGATAGAGTAGTGGATGTATCGGCACGTGTGCTGTTACGCTTGTCTCCACATGCTTCCTTGTATCCTTCTCACTTGCCCTATCTGTTCCTCAGGCAGATGCGGTATCTTCCCTGGAAGCATAAGATGTTGAAGATGAGTACTCGAGAGCAATGCCAGGTAAGTAATCAGGTAAGGGGTTCCAGGCAGTCAATTCTTGGCTGGAAGCTTGATTCCAAGTGCTGACTGATTGCTCTCTTTCTCCTTGTCTTGCAGGTAAGAACAAGGCCAAAGGAAAAGACAGGGAAAAAGCATGATATGGGATACTCTTGCTTTTAACCCTGATGATATGAGATAATCTTGCTCTAGTATAGCTTGTTTACAGAGGTATTATCGGGGGGAAAGAAAGCTGAATATTTCGAAAGGCTTTGTTGGGAGTGCCCTCTCAGATAAGAGAAAGGGTTGAGCATTTTTGCAGGTCTGCCTGTCCGTTAGGGATGGAAGTCGACATATATAGGAGTCTCCCTAACATCAAGTAATAATGCTATTCCTTTACCCTGCTTGGTTATAGCACGGTAGTGGGAGCTGCCAGCTTCACATGTTTTAACTCTGTCAGAGCACTTTGAAAAAGTGGTTTGTGGTATCTGGAAAGCTGATGTTGCGTGTGAAGATTACAGACCTGTCGGGGGTCTGGCTCTCGAGATTCGGAGAACGATGCCTCTTCGATTTTTGAGAAAGCAATCCTGCTGGGGGTCTGGCTCTCGAGATTCGGAGAGCGGTGTCTCTTCGATTTTTGAGAAAGTAATCATGTTGGGAGTCTGGCTCTCGAGATTCGGAGGGCCGTGCCTCTTCGATTTTGGAGCAAGCAATCTTGTTGGGAGTGTTTTCTCGAATGTGAGTAAAGGTTGGGCATGTTTGCTAGTCTACCTTGCCACGAAGCACAGAGGTTGACACACAGGGACTTTCCAATTATCCAGCAGTGGTACTGTTCCTTTACCCTCTCTTCGATTTTGAGAAAGTAATCATGTTGGGAGTCTGGCTCTTGAGATTCGGAGGGCGGTGCCTCTTCGATTTTGGAGCAAGCAATCTTGTTGGGAGTGTTTTCTCGAATGTGAGTAAAGGTTGGGCATGTTTGCTAGTCTACCTTGCCACGAAGCACAAAGGTTGACACACAGGGACTTTCCAATTATCCAGCAGTGGTACTGTTCCTTTACCCTCTCTTCGATTTTTTAGAAAGTAATCATGTTGCGAGTCTGGCTCTCGAGATTCAGAGGGCGGTGCCTCTTCGATTTTGGAGCAAGCAATCTTGTTAGGAGTGTTTTCTCGAATGTGAGTAAAGGTTGGGCATGTTTGCTAGTCTACCTTGCCACGAAGCACAGAGGTTGACACACCGGGACTTTCCAATTATCCAGCAGTGGTACTGTTCCTTTACCCTTGTGGGTAATAATATGGTAGCTAGACCTTCAAAATTTATGTGTCTAAACTTTGTTAGTGTTGTTTCTTTGCAATTCTTTTACCCTTCTTGGTCAGAGCGATGTAGTGGGAGCTGCAAGCTTCACGTGTCTCAACTTTGTCAGAGAACTTTGGCAAAGTTATCTGTGGTACCCATGAGCTACTGTTGCGTGTGGGAAGTGGGTGATTGAACAGTACGATTCATGTGCTTTCTACTTCGCCAGAAATCTTCGACAGAATGCACATAATTTCCGCAAAGCTGAGTGTGCGTGTGACAGGTGCTGACAAGGCTGGAAAAGTAGGTGCCTCTTCGATTTCTGAAATCGGCCCTCGTGGTCTCTGAGCAGCCCAGCTTTTGAGAAAGCAAGCCTCTTCGATTTCTGAGATCGGCCTTTGTGGTCTTTGAGCAGCCCAGCTTTTGAGAAAGCAAACACCTCTTCGATTTCTGAGATCGACCCTCGTGGTCTCTGAGCAGCCCAGCTTTTGAGAAAGCAAACGCCTCTTCGATTTCTGAGCAGGCGCCTCTTCGATTTCTGAAGCTTCGTCGAGTGCAGATTTTTATAGGGGCTGACATTAAGTTCCAAAGCACACTTGAATATCCACCAGTAGAAGCTCCATTCTTGCACTTCTAAGATCTTGATTTGTCCGACCTCTTCTCTCTTCAACACCTTTGAAAATGTCTGGCCCCTCCGACCGTCGTTTTGACTTGAACCTTGTTGAAGAGGCAGCCCCGCCTTCTCCAGACAACATATGGCGCCCATCCTTCGTCTCCCTACTGGTCCTCTTACCGTTGGGGATTCCGTGATGAAGAATGATATGACCGCTGCGGTAGTGGCCAGGAACCTTCTCACTCCCAAAGATAACAGACTACTTTCCAAACGGTCTGATGAGTTGTCTGTTAAGGATTCTCTGGCTCTCAGTGTTCAGTGTGCAGGTTCTGTGTCTAATATGGCCCAACGCCTATTTGCTCGAACCCGCCAAGTTGAATCATTAGCGGCTGAAGTGATGAGTCTCAAACAGGAGATTAGAGGGCTCAAGCATGAGAATAAACAGTTGCACCGGCTCGCACATGACTATGCTACAAACATGAAGAGGAAGCTTGACCAGATGAAGGAATCTGATGGTCAGGTTTTACTTGATCATCAGAGATTTGTGGGTTTGTTCCAAAGGCATTTATTGCCTTCGTCTTCTGGGGCTGTACCGCGTAATGAAGCTCCAAATGATCAATCTCTGATGCCTCCTCCTTCTAGGGTTTTGTCCAGTACTGAGGCTCCGAATGATCCCCCTCCGGTGCCTTCTCTTTCTGGGGCTCTACCGACTGCTGAGACTTCTCCTAAGCAACTTTTGTGAAAGCTCCCTCTTGTTTGTTTATTTTGACTCAAGTATATGTACATATTTGTAACTTATCGGGGATATCAATAAATAAGCTTTCCTTCATTTCAACGTATTGTGTTAAATACACCAAAGCTTTCTTCGCTAAGTTCTTTGAATTTTCTTTTGTTGAAGCTTGTATGTTGAAGCTTTGTGAGTGGAGCATATAGGTTGAGGTAGTGTTCCCTTAATTTCCCGAGTGAGGAAAACTTCTCGGTTGGAGACTTGGAAAATCCAAGTCACTGAGTGGGATCGGCTATATGAATCTTAGAACGCCATTGTGTTCTGTCCTGTGTCATGTCCTCCGTTAGATCCAAGTACTCTAAGTCTTTTCTTAGGGTCTCTTCCAAAGTTTTCCTAGGTCTTCCTCTGCCCCTTCGGCCCTGAACCTCTGTCCCATAGTCGCATCTTCTAATCGGAGCGTCAGTAGGCCTTCTTTGCACATGTCCAAACCACCGTAACCGATTTTCTCTCATCTTTCCTTCAATTTCGGCTACTCCTACTTTACCCCGAATATCCTCATTCCTAATCTTATCCTTTCTCGTGTGCCCACACATCCAACGAAGCATCCTCATCTCCGCTACACCCATTTTGTGTACGTGTTGATGCTTCACCGCCCAACATTCTGTGCCATACAGCATCGCCGGCCTTATTGCCGTCCTATAAAATTTTCCCTTGAGCTTCAGTGGCATACGGCGGTCACACAACACGCCGGATGCACTCTTCCACTTCATCCATCCAGCTTGTATTCTATGGTTGAGATCTCCATCTAATTCTCCGTTCTTTTGCAAGATAGATCCTAGGTAACGAAAACGGTCGCTCTTTGGTATTTCTTGATCTCCGATCCTCACCCCTAACTCGTTTTGGCCTCCATTTGCACTGAACTTGCACTCCATATATTCTGTCTTTGATCGGCTTAGGCGAAGACCTTTAGATTCCAACACTTCTCTCCAAAGGTTAAGCTTTGCATTTACCCCTTCCTGAGTTTCATCTATCAACACTATATCGTCTGCGAAAAGCATACACCAAGGAATATCACCTTGAATATGTCCTGTTAACTCATCCATTACCAACGCAAAAAGGTAAGGACTTAAGGATGAGCCTTGATGTAATCCTACAGTTATGGGAAAGCTTTCGGTTTGTCCTTCATGAGTTCTTACGGCAGTCTTTGCTCCTTCATACATATCCTGTATAGCTTGGATATATGCTACTCGTACTCCTTTCTTCTCTAAAATCCTCCAAAGAATGTCTCTTGGGACCCTATCATACGCTTTTTCCAAATCTATAAAGACCATGTGTAAATCCTTTTTCCCATCTCTATATCTTTCCATCAATCTTCGTAAGAGATAGATTGCCTCCATGGTTGAGCGCCCTGGCATGAACCCGAATTGGTTGTCCGAAACCCGTGTCTCTTGCCTCAATCTATGCTCAATGACTCTCTCCCAGAGCTTCATTGTATGACTCATTAGCTTAATTCACCTATAGTTCATGCAATTTTGTACATCGCCCTTATTCTTGTAGATAGGCACCAAAGTGCTCATTCGCCACTCATTCGGCATCTTCTTCGTTTTCAAAATCCTATTGAAAAGGTCAGTGAGCCATGTTATACCTGTCTCTCCCAAAACTTTCCACACTTCGATTGGTATATCGTCTGGGCCTACTGCTTTTCTATGCTTCATCTTCTTCAAAGCTACACCCACTTCTTCCTTCCGGATTCTACGATAAAAAGAGTAGTTTCTACACTCTTCTGAGTTACTCAACTCCCCTAAAGAAGCACTCATTTCATGTCCTTCATTGAAAAGATTATGAAAATAACATTTCCATCTGTCTTTAACCGCGTTCTCTGTAGCAAGAACCTTTCCATCCTCATCCTTGATGCACCTCACTTGGTTTAGGTCCTTTGTCTTCTTTTCCCTTGCTCTAGCTAGTTTATAGATATCCAACTATCCTTCTTTGGTATCTAGTCGCTTATACATATCGTCATAAGCCGCTAACTTAGCTTCTCTCACAGCTTTCTTCGCCTCTTGCTTCGCTTTTCTATACCTTTCACCATTTTCATCGGTCCTATCCTTATATAAGGCTTTACAACATTCCTTCTTAGCCTTCACCTTTGCTTGTACCTCCTCATTCCACCACCAAGATTCCTTTTGGTGTGGGGCAAAGCCCTTGGACTCTCCTAATACCTCTTTTGCTACTTTTCGGATACAACTAGCCATGGAATCCCACATTTGGTTAGCTTCCCCCTCTCTATCCCACACACACTGGGTGATTACTTTCTCTTTGAAAATGGCTTGTTTTTCTTCTTTTAGATTCCACCATCTAGTCCTTGGGCACTTCCAAGTCTTGTTCTTTTTTCTCACTCTTTTGATATGTACATCCATCACCAACAAGCGATGTTGATTAGTCACGCTCTCTCCTGGTATAACTTTGCAATCCTTACAAGTTATACGATCCCCTTTCCTCATTAGAAGAAAATCTATTTGTGTTTTTGACGACCCACTCTTGTAGGTGATCACATGTTCTTCTCTCTTCTTAAAGAAGGTGTTGGCTAAGAAGAGATCATATGCCATTGCAAAATCCAAGATAGCTTCCCCATCCTCGTTTCTCTCCCCAAAACCATGTCCACCATGAAAACCTCCATAGTTGCCTGTCTCCCTGCCCACGTGTCCATTTAAATCTCCTCCTATAAATAACTTCTCCGTCTGAGCAATTCCTTGCACCAAATAATTTAGGACCAGTACTTTACCAAATAAACAGTTGTTAACAGTTGCACATGCTACTAAACTAAGAGATATAAGCAGAACTATATAGGAAGATCTACCAAAGGCATCCTATACGACAACTGTAATATAAGAAAACTGGAAATGCAACCAGAATGCGTCCAACAGGGTCATGGCCAAAGTTATAAACTAATCACCATTTAGAAGTCCGTCAATAATGTACTTGCACACCCCACCACTTTACTATATATGACAAAAAAATAAAGAGTTTTCCAAACTCGAGCACAAAATCAGATTCACCAGAAAACTGGAAATTACGCATGAACAAAAGAATATGCATCATGCCATTTGTGATTTTGAAAGAAAAAGATATACCTTCTTCAGCTCCACTTTAGGAGGTGGAGGCTCCTGATAGAAGCTTGGCATTGGAGTTGCTTTAAAAGTCAGTTTTTTCCTGAGCATCCTAATCTCAGCTTCCAGAGTTTCCTGTATAAGAACAGACAACATTCATAATAAGAACAGGATTCGCACACAGGTTTCGGTTGACCACCATTGATTGAATACCACCTCGGACTTGGCTTGCAAATTATTCTTCTCCATCTCCTTTGCATGTATCTTTTCCTCCAGTTTAGTATAGAACTGCCCAAGGTAATGGTCAACGTTACTTCGATAACAGAGATAGTGTTGGAAGACTCAGCATATGAAAAAAACATCAGAAAGATGCAATGCAGAAAACTAACCTCCCTCCTTTTCTCAGCTCGTTCATCGCACCTAAAACTGAAACCATATTTCGGAAGTGTCCCAACCCTAGGCTGTTTATCTCCTTCTGTTGGACTTCTAAGATGCAGTTAAGGATAAATGAAAAACGAATAAAAGGCAATAGACAAATAATGTAAGAAGACCAGCAGATTTAGTAGGCAACAAATGTTCAAAAGGTTAAGGATACAAAGAGGATTGTGATTCTCCTTCAGCCTGATTCTGGGAGCCTTTTTTCAAAGGCTTCAGCTTTGCCTTCTCCCTGTAAAAGAAAAATCACAATTAACAAATAGCCAAGCGAACAATTCAATAAAGATAGTTTCCAAATTAAACATCTCAACTCAAGATGGTCTCCAAGAATTAGGGAGAAAAAATTAAACGTAAGCAATATGAGACATAAACCCCTAAGGCATAAAGAAGAGACAAGGAAATAGAACATAAACACAAGCATTACTCACACGCTGCCTTCAGACAATTCTGCATCAAGTTTTTCAGGTTGCTGCTGGAATCAAATAAAGATTAGACAGAATAATCAACAAGAACAAAGATATCAAAATAAAACAACACAAACGTTGTATCCAAAGATTGGAAAAGCTGCAAAAAAGGAAACCGAAGGTGAAATTGACGTTTACATTGGATGACTGAACCTGTCTCCCATTAAATAATCTATTCTTGTTAGGCTGTTTTGGGCATGAATTTGGAGCAGCTGAACCATTTGAAACAGAAGCTTTTGCCTCAGTGCCATTTCCATCTTTGCTTTTCTTCATCAAAGTTGGGGAGACGCTCTTGGGACCAGGGGCCTTCTCATTCTTGCTCTTACCTGGACCTTTATGCACTTTGGCGGGCTTTGAACGAGTAGAACCTTTCACTTCATCTTCCTGCAACACAGACATGCAGATGGAAATGTAAATCAGGTCGACGCGTATAATTAACTCAAACCAGCCAGCCGAAATCTAGCACTTCCTACCTTAGCAATAGTCAAAGCAACAGTCAAACCATTACTTTCAGGGTTGACATTGGCCTCTATAGCTTCCCAAACAGACGAGCTATTAGTCCCACCGTCATCCACCTTATCAGCATTTCCAATTTTCCCACTTGATGCTGCAGTCTCCGTCATAGCATTCTCGCTGAAGGTCCCATTCATGTCGTCTGAAACAACACCAGCCTGCCCATGAACACCGTTTTGATGAGCCACCTCAAGCCCGTAGGTGGCTGCCAAATTATCTGAATCCATGACACACTAACTACAAAATTAAGAACAATCTTATTATTATTCCCATCAAAACTATTATCTATAGAATACGGGCTCGAATTTAAGGTATTGCCCAATAAGAACTGTAATTAAATTAATTTTCCTCCAGTTTCTCAGCAAACAAACAGAGTGCAGATATACTTGCCTCGGAGTAAATTCCGAAATTAGTTAAATCAAAATCTTCATTTAATAAAAAATACACCAAGATTTAAAACTGAAAAATAAATAAATAAATTATATAATAAAATCCACATCAAGCACAAAACACAAGCCACATTTCCAGAACAAAAATCTTTAAATTTTACACTGATCTAACACAAACATGCAACAAATAACCAGTAAGGAAATCAACGATCAATGCAAAAGGCACAAGATTCAACATTTGGCTATCCCTAGAGCTCAGAACTCAGTCTTCAAGCCGAAATCAATACAAAAACCACAAGATTCAACATTTTCCTGCCATTTCATCACATTTTCTCGGCAGCCAAACGGACTACCACTGTAAAACAAGCTTAAAGAGTATCCACTCACCTCGACAAGCGCACAACAACAACTAAAACTCCATTAGCTCCGGCCCAACCGCAGAGACGGCTTCAAGGATCTGAGCGCCGGAGAGTGAAGAGAGTACGGCAGCGACGACGGCGGAAGCGGATCGGAGGATCCGGACCCAAAAGGGAAGATCTTTTTCGGATTCAAAAGTCGGAGTTTTGATAATTCCTTTTCATTTTTGGGGGGTTTAAAGAAAATGAAATCGGAAATAATAATAAACGATATAAATAATAAATTTTGTGGATTTGAAATTTGAAGGAGTGAGTGAGTGAAGAATGAAGCGTATGAAATGTGAGTAAATAATGAAAGCGAGTCGGAGTGAGTGAGTGGAGACGCGGGGCCGACTCAGTTACGACTCGGAGGAAGAGGCGTTTTTGCTTATACGATTTCGGATTTAAAAACACCAAATCCAGGTCAGGTTTCTCTCTCTCTCTCTCTCTCTCTCTCTCTCTCTCTCTCTCTCTCTCTCTCTACGCCAACCAAATACACTGTATATACTGTCACCGTACTTTCAAGATATACGGTTTTACGGTTTTCGGGCAAGTATTAACTGCCCGCTAACAAAGTAACAAACCCTCCACACCAACTTTTTTACTGTTACTTATTTCAGTTTTACTTCTAGAATGTGGAATGATATCTTCATTCTAGTTTTATTTGAGCGACATAATGGGAAGGAGGATTCGAATATAAGATATCGGATGCAAAGAGCAACGCACTTAACCACTTGGATATTTCTTCTGAAGACAAGATTTTTGTTGTTTATTACAGAATAAATTGTCGTTATCGATAAGGTGCGAATATCGTATCGACAATGTTAATAAGCAATCTATGTTCCGTAACCCATACACGATGAATCTAAAGTGCAAAAATGAATGCACTTAACTGGTTGGACATTTCTTTTAGAAACGAGATGTTTGTTGTTTTTCAAAGACGAATTGTCAATATCGATAAAATGTGGATATTGTATTTTGATGGCAAATTATGTTTTCTAACCGACACATGATTTGAAATCCTACGACTCATACATTGCCCTATTGCCTATTCTAGTATTATCATTTTTTTTTTATCATCATTTGAGGTTTAAGACAACTTACGCATATCTATAGGATTGTGGTACCTTTGGAATTCTTTCTTACTTTAGTTTATATAGATATAGATATATTTACAAGTGGTAATTTAGGGAGAGGAATATGAAAACTGAGACCACAAATTTTCGTAACCAACTGAACTACAAGTTCATTACTATTAGATGTTTTTATTGATTGCAAACGCTTGAAATTTGGAGTAATTAGATTATGATTAATTAATTTAATTTAATTTTCACAAAATTGGAATGTTACATTAGCTTAAGTAATATCGTTAGTAATTAAAAAATTATATTTGAGGTGATTTTGTTTTTTTTAATATAGTTAATTAATTTGTTCAAATACAAGTCATGTTTTTTTTTTTGGTAAATAAAATACAATAAGTTAGAAATTTGAAGGCAGTAATGCATTAATTCTGATTTCTTACTTTGATTTTGGTCAATAATTTTTTACTTTGCTTTCTCTGGTGGAAATGTCAAATCTGTAACTCTCACTTTTTTTTCTCTTTCAATTATTTAAATTAGCTTTCTGTTAGGGTTAATTTCCTTCTTTTTTGATTCAATTGTTTGCAAATTGAGGGTTTCTATTTGGAAATCAATATTTTCACCATATGGAACAAAATACACTGTTATTATTTATTTGCATCTTTGTCTTACTTTCCCTTTTTCTTTTTTTAACAAACGATACTATCCGTTTTCTAGGTAGGATATCTGAGGGGGGAAATAGTTAAACGATTTATTTTATAACGCATCTCTTATTTTAATTTGGCAATACAACCATACAAACAATAGTATTGGAGTCATCAAATTTGCCAACTTTGACACACCCCGATCCAGAATGCCCACTTGGACTCCGAATCGAGCTGTGATGGCGAACACCTGAAAGGTGACAAAGCCATAAAATGTAGTGTAGTGGAAAAGGTGAATAAATTTAAACCTGAAAGTGCCTAAATATAAGAGTGCACTGTGAGCGGGAATAAACCCATTTCACACGTAATGTTAGAGCATAAGTAAAGTACAGTAGAATGAATTGAGAATCATACCATCAAAGGTAATCTCCAATACCAAGATTTCCCATGAATCCTCGTCGATAAGAAAGCTCAACTATTAAAACCTGGAGAGGCGAAAAATAAGGGTGAGTGGGCCTGAAAATAAAGTTTTATAAAAACCATTCTGAAAACATTGCAACCCCTCATCGTAAAACAAGCATAGTTTCCAAAATATACTTACTACATATAGTATAAAAATGCTTACCGTAGCCTGCAAAATCTCAAGAATTCATTACGACACAATATCTCGTAACTAAAGGCAAGACATCCAAAATCACAAAATCTCAAAAAATCAGGTGTTCAATCAATTTATACTAGCACACAAAGCCTAATGCGACCTATACGACTAAACTGATGCTCATCAATCTATGCTAGCACACGAGTCGAAGTTGACTAATGCATCATGTACGATTGGATTGGGTGTAATCATAATATACGCTTTAGTGCTACAATCACACGAAGACTGGTGCTATTCGCGGTCACCTACGAGTCGGAGTTGCCTAATGCAACATGTACGACAGGACTAGCACCTACTTGGATCCAAGGCAAGCGTGCGGTGCGGAGGTGAACATACATGTGAAAGACTGGCCCTAGCCTTGAGCGAGCATTAACACTGGGGTGATTTGATAGTTGTAACCAACATACTAACATTCATAGCCGTAGATATAATTATGGCATAAAAGATTATAAGTAAACCTGTAAATGGGTCGGGTTTACCGGGTTTGGGTCGAGTTTGACCTGACCCGTTAATTTAACGGGTCACCAACAGGTCACCCAAACCCAAGCCGTTAAGCTAACGGGTCACCCAAATCCAACCCCGTTAATCTAATAAGTTACCTGTTTCACCCATTTCCATCGTTAACACTCGTTAACAATTTTTTTTTCATCCAAATCAAATACAGCCCCATTTTGTATAGTAGAATTCAACTTCCTATCAATTATACCCGTTCATAATCTGAGGGGTTGGCGTTTTCAGGCAAAGAACTGTTTTGCCAATCATCAACATCTCTAGGACCAAGGTTTGGAGAAGCAGCAGCCCTAATAAGATAGGCAGCCAAAATAATCAAATGACTATTAGCCCTCGGAAAATCCTCTCATAGGTTTCGAAATTGAGAACATCCCTCCCATCAGTAGAAGACTTCATCCACAAGGGTTCATTGGTCTGCAAAAGACTAAGCAACTATTCTATGGCATTTGCAGCAATGTTAGTCATGAGAGACTTATCCATGTCTGAAAACCCATTAGGCTGGTAAGGTAAATTGGGCATGGAAGATGAAGCACTCCCAGATAAAATATCAAGATCAAGCGAAGGTCCGGCCATCCCATGACCCACAAAACTTGCCATTGATAAGTCCAAAGACGAAATATGACTAGGCTGAACAAGTGGGAGCTGGGAAATTGGCCTCCCAATGTATTTTGCAGCAATACTAGACACTCTATCAAACTGCAAACGAATGAAAAAGTGAAAATTTGAAATTACACAAAAGTCCTCAATAACGGGTGTTAACGGGTTTCGCAGGTTGGCCCAAAATGACCCGTTAATGACCCGACCCGTTTAGCACTCAACCAAATACTAATTTTAACAGGTCGGGTTGAAAATGTCAGGTCTAATTATAAGCATACATGTGCATCCCGTAAGATGTAGCATATTTCATAAATTCCGTCATTTCGCTAATTCTTTTCAACTTTAGTCTAATCCAGGCGTATGTAAGAAATTCTTTTTCAAATGCATAAATGGAAACTATCAATCACATATATATATATATATATATATATATATATATATATATATATATACACTATAAAAAAGAAAAGACCTACTCACCTGAAGTCCACGCTACAACTCCCTAGCACGAATATCGAGCCGTCACGAGCGATAGTCGCCTAGAACAAATATCAAATCACATCTCAGAATTCATATCAATAGAACACGTAACTTACATAAAACACATCCCCAAGGACATTCTAGAATGACTTGAAACTCATTGACCAAAAGTCAACAGTCAGTCGAAGGTCAACTGTAGAGTCCACAACCCTGCATAATTCGATCCGAAAGAACTGCACCTTAGATTTCCAATCCGTAACTTCCCAAGGGTTTCAATAAGCTTCTAGAACAACATCCTAAAGCTTTGGAATGATCCAACGGTCAGATTTCCGTCAATTGCTAAAATTAAAGTGACGACCGACGTTTAGATTTACAAACTTAGAAATCCAATTCGGGAAGATCCGTACTTCAGATTCCCGATCCGTCAGTTCCTATGGTTCTCAAATATTACATACTATAACATATTAAGGTTTGGTGACACCAATGTCGGATCATCAATTCATATAAGGATCAAGTGGCAGTCTCTATCAAAACTATGTTCAAACGATGAGATTTCATCAATCGGACTTCACCCATGGAATTGGGGTATCAAATTTAGCCTAGGAAGTTTAGGGGGTGCTTCGGCCCACGTGCCGCAGCACAAGGCGGCCGTCCGCCCTGACTCGTCGGAAAATTCAACTATTTCTAAAAATTACCAAATTTTACAGTCATGTAGAACAAATCAAGGGGAAAATTTTTCATACCTGGGCCGAGGTCCAATTCGAGTGGGAAACACCTGAATTTTGCCTCGATCCGCCAGAAACCCTAGAAATAGGTGGCTTTGATCCGTCACCTCTGGTGCCCTGCCGCTCCTAAAATATTTTGGGATTTGTTCCAGGCCTCAAGAATAGTGTTTTGGTGGTGGTGGTGGTCAACGTAGCTTTCACGATCAACGGATTTCCATTGTGGCACCCCCGGAACCGACGGTTCCGTTCTTTGCGATATGGGGCCAAAACCCCAACAATCTTGGGTGTAAGTGGAAGGGGGATGATGGTGATTGATTTCCAGGTGGTGGCGAACCTTGGATCGCATGAAAAGCGATGGGAAAGTCGTCGGGTCACGCATGTCCGATGAGGAAGGAACGAGTCAACCTGGTTTGGGTTCTCTCCTATTCTTCTTCTCTCATTTCCCTCATGTTCTCTTCTCTAATTTTCTCCTCATTCCCTCTCTCCGCCCCATTGGCCGCCCATTTCCCTTCTTATTTTTTCTTGATTGGGCAAACCGTCTACCCCCATCTCTTTTCTTCTTCCTTCTCTCATTTGTCTCTCTATTTTCTCAACTAATATTATAATAATAATATAATAACAAAATATTGTTAAAATAATAATGTAATAATTATGAGAAATATATAAAATAATAAATAGTAATCCTTACAAATGTATTTTTCGGATTTGTAGTTCCGTAAAATTTTAATCGTAATTTCGAATTTGCGTCCGCTTGCGCCTACACGTTTGTATCATCATGTACTACACAATTACGCTAAAAGAATATTTTGTACGTCTTACTATACGCTAGTCAACAAAGGTCAACGCCCTCGCCTCTAGGGGCATTTTTGTCAAATCACTCTTAAAATTTTAATAAAATCATAAAAGTAGGGATGAGTTGTCACAAACTTTACGTGTTAAAAATAAATGAGATTTGTTTTGGAACAAATGATATTATCTACACTAAGAGAAATGAGGTGGGCTTAGCCTCACAATCGGCTAGCAATAATGTGGTTCAAACTCAATAAATGATTTTTAAAATAGATCTAAACTTAAATCCAAAATTGGTAAGCTTAGAGTGTTTCTAAGAGATGTAATAAACAACTAAAACTCTATTTTAAAAAGTCAAATTAAAACAATCATCTTTAAGATATGCTGTAAAACTGACACACCCCGACCCGGAATGTCTACTAGGACTTTGAATCGAGCTGTGCTGGCTGACACCTGGAAGGTGATGAAACCATAAAGTGTGATGATGTGTAAAATGTGAATAAATTTAAGTCTAAAAGTGCCTAAGTACATGAGTGCGCGGTGACCTATTTCACCCGTGATTACAGAATATAAGTAAAGTACAATAAGGTAAAACAAGGATTATACCATCATAGGAAGCCACCCGTACTGGGATATGCCAAGAATCCTTGTCGACACATAAACTTTGTTACTAGAACCTGGAGGGGCGCAAAACAGAAAACGTGAGTGGGCAAAAACAAAGCTTTTTAAAACCATTTTTCTTTCTAAAAGTAATAACTCCTTGCCATAAAACCCATATAATTTTCTCAGAAATTAGTAATACATAGGTATATCGAAACCATACACGAAATACTAAAATCCATATGTATGCCATGTCAAATATCTCAACACAAAGGATAAGTAAACCAGGTGAAGTAAATCAATGAAAAGTGATATGTCAGCCGGATCCACCATTTGTGGCTTGTATGGCTGAACCTATAGCTCATCAAGTATGTCTGCATACGAGTCAGAACCACCTAATGTGGTCTGTACAACAAGACTAGGTGTAGTAAGTACGCTCAAGTGTTATAATCACTTGAAGACTTTGCGAATAATTGCAGGTCACCTACGAGTTGGAACCACCTATAGTGGTTTGTACGACAGGACCGTGAACCAAACTTGGATCCAAGGTGAGTGTGCGGTGTGAGAGGTGAACATCACGTGAAGGACTGTGCCTTGGCTATGTGCGGGAGCACTAACACCGAGGTGCAGGTTTATGAGCTCTAAATGCCTTTATGCATAACCATCATAATGAAACTCACAATCATCAATACATATACTCACCTGGAACTTACCTTAGCGTCCGTAGCGTCAAGCAATAACATACACAACTACTAAAAGCATATACCAAAATGTAAAGCATTTGATATGGCATATAAAACACAAAATCATTTAAATCAATTCTTCTAGGAAAAACGTAAAGCATATATACATGTGTGTATATATATATATATAAAATAAAAGCCCACTCACCTGGAGTATGCGCTACAACTCCCTAGCACAAACGTCGAGGCGTCACTAACGATCGGCGCCTAGAACAATTATCAAACCATGTCTCAAAAATCTTATCGATAAAATATGTAACTTACATAAAACACATCCCTAGATAATTCGATCCGGAAGATCCGCATCATGGATTTCCGATCCCTTACTTCCAAAGATCAACATTATGCTTCTAGAACAACATCCTAAAGTTTCATTACGATCCAACAGTTAGATTTCCATCAATTGCCAAAACCAAGTGACGGTTAACATTTTATTTTACAAACTTACAAATCTAATTCCGGAAGATCCGTACGTCAGATTCTCGATCTGTAAGTTTGTAAGGTCCTCAAATATTACGTACTATAATGTGTTAAAATTTGGTGACGATCCAACGGGTGGATCATCGATTCATGTAATGACCTATTAACGTATCGTAGAGAATTTAGGTTTCAACAACCAATCTACATCATACGATCATCAGGACTGAACTCCAGGCATCTAATTTATCCTAAAAATAGCACTAACAGCTCTCTAGCCATGCACCACCGCACGCGCCACCGTGGGTGGCGGTCAGTCTCCCCGACTCGCCGAAAAATTCAACTATTTCCAAAAATTACCAAATTTCACATAAATAAAGATGTCAATGAATAGAGAAACTTTCATACTTGTGACTAAGGCCAATTTGGTTGGGAAGGGCCCCAATTTTACCAAAGTCCATCCGAAACCCTATATAGGGTGTTTCTTGATTCGTCCTCAATTCAACTCCGACGCTCCAACCAATGATTGGGCATTGTTCTAGAGCTCCAGGGAAGATTAATGATGGTAGTGGTCGAAGGGTTTACCTTCAGAAATGGAGGATTTATGCCGATATCCCTCCACGGTGCTGCCGGCCCTTTCCCACGAAAAGAAGAATAAAAACCATCAGGTTTGGGGTGGAACATGAAGAGGAAGGGTCGTGGAGTCGTGTGCTGGTGATGGTATGTCTTGGATCGTTGGAAAGATGGTAGAAAAATCGTCGAAACTGTCGCCAAGGAACGGTTTGGGTCGCGGGTCTAAATGGGTCAAATGGAATCTGACCGATTCCCTCATTCTCTCCTCCCTTCTTTCCCTCCTTTATCTCTTCTCTAATTAGTCATGCCATTTCTCTTTCCTTTCCTAATTAGCCACACATACACACACACACACTCCCTATTTTCTCTTTGTCTATCCATCTCCACCGCTCATCATACCTCCCTTTTTATCTCAGCCACACGTGTGCCACTCCAGATTTTTTGGAGTCTTCCCAAATAAATGAGAAAATGTATATTTTGCCCTCAACTTCGATCTTTAATAACTTCTTCGTTATAACTCCGAATTTGATTCTGCTTGCGTCCACGCGTCCGTAGCAACGAGTACTACGAGGATGCGCCAAGAAAACAAGTCTTACTGATGTGAAATATTCTAACACACAAATTAAACCCTATTAGGATAGTTGTAGTATGGATAAGTAGGGATCGTTCTAGGCCGGGGATTAACTAGGGCTGCTAATCTACACAAATATGACTTAAAAACACAAAACAAGACTTAAAAACACTAAACTAGACTTGATAGACTCAAAACTGACTCGAACTCTTAAAACAACACAAAACAAGCAAACTGACTCCAAACTAACACTAAGGATGACTTCGGACGAATTCTAAACTAACAAGACTCAAAACAATGAAAAGACACCAATTTGACATATTCTAACCTAGAAAACACGAATTATAAAGGGGGATTGGTTTTTGGACGAATTTAAGACTTAACTAAATAAATTTAAAGACTCTAAATACTTTGGACGAATTTTGTGATTTAAAGGGTAAAAGGCTAGTTAGAAGGTCATTCTCCACACATGATATATGCAAACAAACCAATTTCCAGTTATTATTCCTTTAAACCATGAATGATAACACCCCAAGTTAACCGTGATAGCACAAATTAACCATCAGATTTTCCTTAATTTATTGAATTGGACGGGATACGCATCACAACCAAATTATCCTTATCAAGTCCCCTAACTATGAAAAGCATGATAGAAAACATATCAGGGTCATTAAGTTCTTTGAAAATCATAAGCATTGACGAGGTATTCGTAACTATGAAAAACATGATACTCCTGCCAAGGATTTACTTAACACGATTGTGACAAGCAACCTCCACTACTTGTGAATATAAGTTCATAACGATTAGGTGAAACTCCCTTATACTCTAGCATCAAGTTTATGCATGCAAACTAAGTATGCATCCTCAATCAACATACATAGACAAGTTTTAATAGCTCAGATAAGCAAATCACATTCAAGACTCAAGAAACAATAACTGGATGTAATCAATTCATATAATGCATATAATCATGGCTTCGAATTCACCTCCAACTATAAATAAATTAGTTCCACATGTCTTTAAAAATTGAAGACAACATTAAATTAAGGGTAAATTACATAGTAGCCCCTTAGGTTTGAGGTCTATTGCAATCTTATACAACATCTTTAAAACATTTCACTTTCATACCTCAAGTACTATTTTATTTCAATTTCATACAACCGTTACATTTTCCATCCATGGATCTGTTAAATGCTGACGTGGCTGTCAAATGTCTGTCACGTGACAAATAAAATAATTTTTTAATTTTTTTTTGAAAAACATGTCTGCCACATATATTTTTTTTTCTCTTTCTTCTTTTTCTTCTGGGTTCCGTCCCTTTTTTTTTTTTCCTCTTCTTCTTCTTCTTCTTCCTCATTCTTCTTCTGGGTTGTAGGGGTTCGATCATTCTTATTTTTTTCTTCTTCTTCTTCCTCCTTCTGGTTTGGTCCCTTTTTTTTTTCTTCTTCTTCTTCTTCTTCTTCCTCCTCCTCTTTCTTCTTCTCTTCCTCCTCTTTCTTCTTCTCTTCTTCTTCTTCCTCCTCCTCCTCTTTCTTCTTCTCTTCTTCTTCTTCCTCCTCCTCCTCTTTCTTCTTCTCTTCCTCCTCTTTCTTCTTCTCTTCTTCTTCTTCCTCCTTCTTCTTCTTCTGGGTTCGGTCCCTTTCTTTTTTCTTTTCTTCTTCTTCTTCTTCTTCTTCTTCTTCCTCCTTCTTCTTCTGGGTTTGGTCCTTTTTTTTTTCTTCTTCTTCTTCCTCCTCCTCTTTCTTCTTCTCTTCTTCTTCTTCCTCCTTATTCTTTCCTTCTTCTTCTGGGTTGCAGGGGGTTCGGTCCTTTTTTTTTTTTCTTCTTCTTCTTCTTCTTCCTCCTCCTCCTCTTTCTTTTTCTCTTCTTCTTCTTCCTCATTCTTCTTCTGGGTTGTAGGGGTTCAATCCCTTTTTCTTCTTCTTCTTCTTCTTCTTCTTCCAATTTCAGGTTTTTTTTTTAAAAAAATTAAAAAATTATTTTATATGCCACGTGGCAGACATTTGGTAGCCACATGACATATATGTGGCAGCCACGTCAGCATTTAACAGATCTATGGATGGAAACTGTAACGGTTGTATGAAATTGAAATAAAATAGTACTTGAGGTATGAAAGTGAAATGTTTTAAAGATGTTGTATAAGATTGCAATAGACCTCAAACCTGAGGGGCAACTATGTAATTTACCCTTAAATTAAACATTGAAAATAAAAGATAGAAAACACCTAAGAAAGCTCTAGCAATCCTATGTTGAATGACAATGCACAACAAGGGCTCCTTATCTCTGATTTGAATCTATATATATGGATGTGTGTAGAAAAATATGGTAGAGGGTGGTGTTTTATTTGTGCGGCAAAGATGTATATTTATAGCTGGGGTTATGCACAATTTATGAAAGGAAATGGATTGCACAATCCTTGAGGAAAAGGACTAGGGTTTGGCATACATCCAAAAGGAAAAGGATTGTAGGTTCTAGAGCTTCTAGAATAAGGGGAGGCGCCAGATTTGTAAGGAGAGAAGATAAGGCTTCTAGAATCTGAAATATGTATTTTAAATGCATAATTATCCCTTATAAATGAATGTAATTAAGGCACAAACTGATTTGGATAAGATAAGATAGGATAATGCTAGATTCGGAAATGATAAAATAAGATAAGATAAGGTTAGTTTGGATAAGATAAGGTTGGATAAGGTTTTGGATAATGACTCATTCTTTTGAGCTGATTCCTTATCTTCTTTATCTTGGATTTATTTTCTTCATCTTTTCAGCACATTCCTAGCCTCTTGAACTTCAAATTCATCCATCCATCTTGCTTCACTCATAAGCTATCCATTTGATGCCCAAAACTGCTTCAAAATGCTCCAAATTGCACTTTCTTGCCAACTTTGTCATTTGAACCTATAAACGCACGAAAATAACTTAAATCACTATAATAAGCACAAACTAATTATGAAAATGCAAGAAACAAGCTAACTAAGTCGCATAAATATGCTCCTATCACTTACGTGACACAACACAGCAGTCAACAAATGCCAACGCATTTGCCTCGAAGGGCATTTTTGTAAATTCACTTATTAAAATTATAAAAAAAATCGTAAAATTGGGAACGTGTTGTTACAAAAACTGTAAAAGAGTCTCTATTATACCAAACGAACAATCATTTTTTGAATTTAGAGAGCAATTGTTCACTTGCTAGCTATTAAAATAAATAATAAAACTCGAGGGGTGGACCCTTGAGCAAAGAGAAAAGGGAGAGAGAAAAGGCTATAATCTAAGCTAGGTCAAGGCTGGTCTTTTGAGGCCTAGGGTGACGCTAAAAAATATGCCCTAACATCATATAAGAAAAATTATTTATTTTCACACGTAAAACTTCAACAAAATTATACTTAATAAAAGAATTTTATTTTTATGGAAAGAAGGTAACCAAGATGAAATACCACTTCCGATTAACCTTTTTGATTATTTGACCAAATTTTATAAATATTTACTCTTACGAAAAAAATTCATAAAAATTGGAAAGTAAAAACACACATAATGTTTTGAACTCAAGACCTTCTCATTAATTTTAAATAACATAAACCACTAATTCTAATTTAACCAAATTTTATAAATATAAACTTGTATGAAAACACATAAGAATATATTTAACGAAAACCCAGACGCTCGTCCAGCTCACACTAGGTTAAGACTGGCCCTGAACTGGGTTTGAATTGTTAATAATAAAATATTTAAAATTTGTTGGGTTTGAAGTGGAAATTGAGAGTGTTGTTGAGATAAAAAGTTAAATTGAGAGTGTTGTTGCTAATTTAATAAAATTAGAGCTTCTCATGAAAATGTTCTTACGCTATGTAGTAGGTTGAGTTTATACTCCACAGTACTGTTGAAGATTATTAGTTGAGTAAATTTCATTTTACCCTCTCAGGTTTGAGTGCAATTGCAATCTTATACATCGCTTTTAAAATGTTTCAATCTCATACACAAACTTGTATTTAGTTGTAATTTCATACACCCTTAAGTCAAACCGTTAAATGATGAGGTGAGAAATGTATAAACTATATTTTTGCTGACGCGGCAGTGAAATTTGTCCACATAGATTAAAAAATAAATTTAAATGAAAATCATATGGGTTTAAAGAATTGCATGAGGTTCTGGAAAGGGAAAGAGGCAGTTTCTATGATATTAATGCCGACGCCGAGGATCCTCAAAGAACTGGTTAGACCCATTCCCGACGACCCAATTCCGTTAGGCCTCACCCGTGGAGGCAAGCTCTCCAGGCCCAAGCAAATCGTCTTCATGCAGCGAGCCTCCCATTTCGTCCTTTCCGCTCGGCAGATCTGGGATTTCAAAAAATTTTGAATTTTTGGGTTCGAATTGAGATACCAGATGGGTGTGAAGGAGTTTCTTCACCAGAGTACGAGTGAATGGCCGAGCAGCAACCACAAAGGGGGTGAATTGAATCCGAGGTTGTCGCCGGCGAGAACCTCCCAGAGGACGCTGACCAATCTCATCTCGCTCGCGCCGTTCTCGACGAACTGGGGTCCGATTCAGATTTCCGCGCCCATCAACGAACCTTCCAGATCGGTGATGAACACCACGTAAGCCGGACCTATCGTGTCGAGCACATTGAAGGCCTGATCCTCGTTGACAGGCTTGGTCTGTGTGTGTTGCAGAATGTGGGAATTGGGCTGGGACGATGCCATTATGAGATGATGTTGGAATCGGGAGGGATTGGGGATTTCATTTTCTTTTCTAATTTTTAAGGTTTTAATTATATAAAAAAATCATTAATTAAATATTTTTATTAGTCATTGGCCATATGGCATAAGTTGGTAGTCACGTTAGCACAAATGTGAAACTTAATGTGTCCACGTCATCATTTAACGGCTATCATAACAGATTTTCTAACAATTCTATGAAATTGAAATGAAATAATAAAAGTTGTATAAATTTGAAATATTTTAAAGATGTTGTATGAGATTGCAATTGCAATTGCACTCATACTTAGGGTAAAATATAATTTACCCTTATTAGTAACATATCCTATTTATATACGAAGTTAAAGAGTACATTTTTACGATAAATATAAAGGAAAACTATTGGAAATAACTTGAAAACTTTGAGTTTTAATGATAAGAACAAAATAAAGGGTAAAGTGAATAGTACCATAATTGACTTTTTAGTATAAAAATGTGATTTTTTGTTAAAATGAATAATATCGAGAGCTTTTCGTTAAAATTCCTTAAATGTAAAACTTGTTTCTCCTCAAATTGGATGATACAAAGTTAAAGCACATATTTAATACAGTTACTATTTAAAAGTCAAATATAATTTTCATGAATATATATATATATATTTAATACAATTACGATAAGACCGTCGAGATAATAATTATAACAAATATATAAAAACATTACAGTCAAATTCATATGTTTTTTTTATTTATGAAGTAGTCAAATCCATAATAGATTTGACAACCCTATCTCCCGGTTGCCAAAAAAGTTATTAGGAAACTTCATTTTAATAATTGGCAAAGTTGACTTTTAAATTAAAATCATGAGTAAGATCAAAATCTAATTTTATCCTCTAAATACATTAAGCACCTCATTTATTAATTATATTTTTGATGTTTTAATTATTTCTCTTTTTCTTCCTAATTTAATGTAACAGCCCGTCCCAAAATATTGGAATATTTTATTTTCTGATGGTGTGAAAAGACGATTTTGCCCTTGGGTTAATGAATTTTGTTGTGGCGTTGTATGGCTTAAGTTGTGAATGTGGACAAATAGGTTAAGTCCCTAATATTTTGGAACCAATTAGGGACTTAGACTTGAATTATTTTTGTTGTTGTTTTGCCTTGGTTGACTGGATCACACACTGACCACACATTCACCCACCCGTTGACCTTTTCTCTCTCCTCTCCCTTTCGATTTTCTGCAACGTCTGTACAAACGTACGGACGAACCTCAAACCAACCCATTTATGCACAGATCGAGCTTGTGATTAGTACCATCTCCTTCCTCTCGTCATCGTGAACTCAACCATACCAATTGTTGGACGTGAAACCTTGGAAAACCCGAGAACCCAGGCACCCCGAAGAAGGCACTGTTTATACTCTTGCGATCGTGGGGGTTTCATTTGATTCTGAGCTTATGGGAAGCTTTAGATCACCCTCATGATGCTCGGAGTACCATTTTCACGAAGTTTGGACGTCGGGATTGTGTAGAACCAGAGAACCCAATATTTGGTACTGTTCATGTTCTTGTGGAATTGAAGGTTTCAAGGTATTTGGAGCTCATAGGGAGCTTAAGGACCTCTCCATGAAGCTCGGAGAGGAAGAATGAGGTGATTTAGACGTCTGGAGACCGAGATCGAAGCATCACAGTTTGGCCGGAATTATCGAAGGATCTCTGGCAAATTCTCGAAGGTTTTAGGTCCAAATCTTGGTAAAGTTTTGTTTCTTATGTTGTAAGCTTCATTTTGGTGAAGATTTCATGAAAAATGGTTAAGAATTGACTGAAATACGAAGCCTGGAAAAATTTCCAGAAACCGGCGAGTTGCAGCGGCACCGGCGACGGTCTCCGGCGAACCAAGGAAGAAGGAGGAGTATATTCCGTCAAGTCTGACAGAATATGCTAACAGCGTCAGTTATATTAAACGGTATATGCTGATTTTTAACGGAATATTCCCTAACTGCCGTTACTGTTACCGTTAGGGTTCCTTGCGCGTGGCCGCGCGTCTTGCCGTGCACTCGCCGGTGCGTGGCGGCGCGTGGGTGGTCGGAAAATTTTTCTAAAATTATGGGGTTGTTTGTGAGGTTGAGTAGATCACTGTGGTATATTCATATACCCAAATTGAGCAACGTATGAGAAGTTATTTCCAAGGTTTTGATTATGTGCTTAAATAACGTTATTTCGGTTACTTCTCATATAGGCGAGGCTTATGCGGACGATGAGCAAAGTTAAGGGAGGCTCGGGGGCTACGACCCTTCGACATATCTGTGAGTGGGCAGTATTTTTCTGTATTTACCTATATGCTATCTATTTTTCCCAGAAATCGAAATTAAATGAAATTATATTTCTAAAATGCCATGCATGCATATTATGAGTTACGAATTGATAATTGATGCATATATATGTGTGAATTGGTGCCGTGGACGCACAAGTGAGTTTATATGGTTTATATGAATGAATGATGATGTGATTGCGTTGTGAGCTCATAAACTGCACCTTTGGTATTAGCGCTTATAGTATTCACCACACCGCACGCTCGCCTTGGATCCAAGTAGGTGGATGTCGTACAGACCACTAAAGGTGGTTCCGACATGCCAGTCATACAGACCATTAGAGGGGTTCCGACTGGTGGGTGACTTTAGATTATGTGCACAGATGATTGATGAGAGAAGCACTAGAGCGTATTATTTCACCATCTTAGTCGTACAGACTACTTTAGGTAGTTCCAACTTATGTGCAGTGTAGCGCCGTACAGGTCACAGTTGGTGACTCTGGCAGGGCCGTACAGGTCACAGTTGGTGACTCCGGCTAGATGAGATTTTGAGCTATAGTTTCAGCCGTACAGGACCATTGTAGGGTCTCCGGTTGATTTATTTTTCACCTGATTTATATTGATGCATTCATATTATAGTTTGGCATGGCATGGCATATTTTTCCGAAAAGTGTTAAAGAAATGAGTTTTGAGATTTATGAAAGTATATTTGTACATATGCTATTTTTCTGGGAAAGTACAGGTTTTACGGAGAGGGGTTACAACGTTTTGAGAAATGTTTTGTCTTGAAAAGATTGGTTTTACTGACCCACTCAACTTTGTTTTTCGCCCCTCCAGGTTCGAGATAGAGCAGAGCTTTGGTGGCCACGAGGAATTCAACGGTGTTCTGACAGAATTTCACAAACGTAGGTTTCACTTTCGGGTATGATACCTTAGTATTTATGTCTTTAAAGCTTCCGAACCGTGTAAATGGTTACGTCACTCTCACGTGACGGCCAGCATACCCTCATTCGGGACGGGATGTGACATTTAATGTATTAATTTTATTCATTATAATTATAATTTTCATTTCATTCATCATAATATATTTTGTTGTAAACATTTAGATAAATTAATTTTTATTTTACAATATATTTCGATATATTTTGTCTTCTTCATTTAAGTACATTAAATTCATTATAATACATTTTGGTGCATACATTTAGGTACACACATTTTAGTACATACATTTCGATACAAACATTTAGGTACATTAATTCAATATAATACATTTCGGTATACACATTCAGGTACAGTAGTTTAATATAATACATTTCGGTGCATACATTTGGGTACATACATTTATGTACTAACATTTAAATTCATTAATTCAATATAATACATTTCGGTACTAATATTTTGGTACATACATTTCGGTACTAACATTTAAGTACATTAATTGAGTTTTCAAGTTTGAAGAATGTTAAATAAAATTAATAAATTAAAAAAACTTTTGTTTGGTCAAAAAATATATTAAAATGTGTATATTAATAATTTAAATATTTAATGGGAGACTTTGAATAAAATACTCATTAATTATTTTGAATTAAGGACATATCAAGATATTATAATCAATATGTAATCTAAAATCAAGTTTATTTTAAATTTCAATCTTCTTCAAAGATTAAGGGTAGAAAACCCAAAAGCTATCTAGTATCTAAATCCGCCGTTGTCTAAGCCCGGATTCTTCTTAAATTTAGGTATATCCGCGGGTGTCTGAAACCTAATTTTTCTTGAATTTTCATGGGCGAATATATAGCAAGACGGAGATGAGGAAAGGGCGAGAGAGGTGATGACCTCGTGACAAACCGACCAATTTCAGCTAAGTTGTCGGGTACGTAAAGAGCTGCATGCAACCGACACCAATCTTTCTCGGTCACCATCCGATCGTAACTGAACTACTTTCTCTCTCTCTCTCTCTCTCACATGTTCTTCTCTGTTCTCACACTTGAATATAAAGCCATGCGCATGCATATGGATATGGCGATCTCTACCATTTTTGCTACATCAAAACCTATTTTCTAATTTTCCACTTAGTAGTACAATGTAATAATATTTTTATTTATTTATAAGTGAGAGGTGTTTGATTATCGCTAAAGGCGAAGTTGAATCATATTATTATAGTTTGCTCAGTACGAGACTTAGCCCACCTCTTTGCCCCTTACTATTGTTTGTTAAATATATATATATATATACAATCTAATAATATTTTTATTTATTTATAAGTGAGAGGTGTTTGATTATCGCTAAAGATGAAGTTGAATCACATTATTATAGTTTGCTCAGTATGAGATTTAGCCAACCTCTTTGCCCCTTACTATTGTTTGTTAAATATATATATAACCTATTTGAATAAATAAAAAAAGAAATAGGTATGTTTGAGTCCTGGGTCAAAGGATCTTTCTCTTTATGATGGAATTCCGATTCCATCAAACAACACTAGAAACATAGCTATATATTCCAATTGTTAAGTAAGAAGGGAAAAAAGAAGTGGGATAAATATACGTAGCTCTGTACCTTTCTCTTGTTAGCATGTGTCAAGAACAAGCGACATATATAACAAATCAGACCGACCAAAAATATATATGACCGTTCATAATGAAAGCACGAGTGCTAAAGAATCTGCCGCTAGCTCTACGAATGATGGTATGTTACTGTGTGACTGAAAATGTAATATTCGCTATATCTAATGTGAAATAAATTTTGTTAATGATGAATTAGCCAACCTGAGCCTTTTTCATCCTTTGGTTATGATTCATTTTGAGCAAACTTCATCTTCTTGTAAGTAGTTAGTATTGTGTCATGATATTTCTAGAATCTCTCGACGTTGTGATATTATTTTGTAGTTTCTCTTTTGTTGGGCTATTAGCTCCTTTGTTTAACCAAACAAAAAGGAAATAATGACTTAATTAAGTTTATAATGGGTTAATTAACAAAGAAAAAAAGAAGGAGAATTAGGCAAACAAAGTAGGGCCTACAATTCAAATTAACCACTTGATTTAGCAAAAGCATTGTGACGAGTGATGGAAGCTTTTGTTCATGTAATAACTTGCTGTGATTTTAATATACTTTTTTTATCATAGCTTAAGGAACAGACTGGATTAGACAGTTGTTATTATTTCAAACTGTGCAATTTGCTTTTGCTTTTGCTTAATCCGCTGTATTGGCTTTTAAGCCAAGTTGGCTGGAAAGATCAGATTTGTTCCAAATGGCATATGGTGGTGTTTTCCATTGTTATGTCCCCTCAGGAAAATTAAATCAATCAATTTCTAACAGCACCAAGAAGAAAACTTTGCACTTATTTTCAGTTTTATTCAGTCATTTTTTTTTATTTCTCTAGAATGGGAATTACTATTAGGAATTAGACTCTAGGTTTTCTATCTCGAATTATTAATCGCTTAAAATTTAGGTTTTGAGCTCAAAATTAATATTTTCTTTAAGCGGAACTATAGCGATTTTATAGTCATCTTAAGAAAATGTACAATTTTTAAAGAGAGTATCTTAAATTAAATCTGTAGCATCATCCCACCAAAATGACTTCCAAAAAGGCCAATTTGGCCAATCTAATAGCCACCATATCGGCGGATCTTTTAGTGTGGCAAACACAAGAACACGAATAGCAATCCAAAGCGAACTTCCATCTTGACACTAGAAATTCAATCACTTCATAATCCGTCACATGAGAGGCTTTGCGCACAAAATTACCAACAAAACCGGTAAGCGACCACTCAAAAGAACATATAGTAAATGCTACAATAAGGACTCTATGCTTAAAACCACCAACAAAGCTACCGATGACATCATTATAAATTTTACCAAAACGCCACCATAAAACATGAACAAAAGACACAAGCTACAACGAGCAAATTTAACACGAACAATAACCGTTTTATAATCTAGAAAACCCACATCACAAAAATTCAACATCATCTCTTGCCAAACCTACACCACTCAAAATCAATACTTAAAACCTAAAAACCTCCAAAAGTATCTATACCTTATACACACACAAATAGATATATACATTTGCTTGTTCATTTTTTTTTTCCACTGGCTTGTACTTATGTTGAAAGGACGCCGATTTCGAGTTTAATTATGTAGTGGTAATAATTTATTACCTTCAAAATGCTAATTCATTTAAAGGTTTTTTAACTTTAATCCTTTAATAAGATTGAAATTTAAAATAAATCTGGTGTTATATTACATATTGATTATAATTCCTTGATATGTCCTTAATTCGAAATAATTAATGTGCATTTTATTTAATCTCCCATTAAATATTTAAATTTATTAATATACAAATTTTATTTATTTTTTGACCAAAAAAGAGTTTTTTAATTTATTAATTTTATTTAACATTCTTCAAACTTGAAAGACTCAATTAATGTATCTAATATTAGTACCAAAATGTATTATATTGAACTAATGTATTTAAATGTTAGTAATGAAATGTATGTACCAAAATATATGCATCAAAATGTATTATATTAAATTAATGTACCTAAATGTGTGTACCGAAATGTATGCACCAAAATGTATTATATTGAATTAATGAACCTAAATGTTAGTATCGAAATGTGTGACAACCCATCCCAAAATTTACATTTTTATTAATTTTAAAAGTGTGAATTTACGGAAATGCCCTAGAGGTGAAGGTTTTTGGCTTTTGTGACCAACGTATGGTGAGACGTACGAAATATTTCTATAGCGACCCAAGGTGGGTATATTACTTTTTTATATCTTTGCATTCAAAATATATGATTATATAAGGTTATTTGAGAGTAATGAAAGAAAAGAAAAAAAAAAAAAAGGAGAAGGAGAGACTGTCTGATGGCAGCGGAAAAGAAAGGAGGAAAAGTGCACAAGAGGGACCCGGAGAAAGCAAAAGGAGGGAGAGGTGAGGCGAATTAGAAGAGGAGAGATGTGAGGGTGACCAATCAAAGAAGAGAGAAAGGAGAGAAAGGAGAGAAGAAGAGGAGGAGAAGAACCGCTGAGTTCACCATGACCCGTACCCAACCCAGCGGAAATGCATGAAATCCGGTGCTTTCTCCGGTCAAATTCCTGCAAATTGCACCGGCCCACTACTTGGGAACTTCTCCTCGATCATTCCTCTTCGATTTTTTGCACAAATTGGACAAGATTTTGTCTTGGTTTCGTGGCAAGAGCACCAGCAGCACCATGGTGTTCTTGGTGGCAATCCCCCATTTCTACAATGATTTATCTCAATTGCCACCACCAATATACTTCCCTTGAGCCTAAAAACAATGCCCAATCATTGGTTGGAGCAACGGAGTTGATTTGAGGACAAATCAAAGCACCCCCTAAACCTAGGGTTCCAGCGGATTTTCATGAAATTAAGGCTTTTCCAGGCTAAATTGGCCTTAGCCGCACTAAAGAAAGTTACTCTACTCATTGAGATCTTCATTTTTAGGCTAAATTAGATGCCTAGAGTTCAGTCTTGGTAATTGTATGACATAGGTTGGTGGTTGGAACCTAAATTCCCTACGATACGTTAATAGGTCATTGCATGAATCAACGATCCGACCGTTGGATCGTCACCAAACTTTAATATATTATAGTACATAATATTTAAGAACCATAGAAACTTACAGATCGGGACTCCAAGTTACGGATCTTCCCGAATTGGAATTGTAAGTTCATAAAATAAAATGTTGACCGCCACTTGATTTTGGCAATTGGCAGAGATCTGACTGTTGGATTGTAATGAAACATTTGGATGTTGTTCTAGGAACATAATGTGGATCTTTGGAAATAACGGATCGGAAATCCGTGATACAGATCTTCCGGATTGAATTACGTAGTGATGTGTTTTATATAAATTATGTATTCTATCGGTAAGGACTTTGAGACATGATTTGATAATTGTTCTAGGTGACGATGGTTCATGACGTCTCGATATTTTTGCTTTGGAGGCATAGCGCGGACCTTAGGTAAGTCGGTCTTTTCATTTCTTTTATATATATTTGGCTTGATCCCTATTACTGTGAATGCTTTGAAGTACTAATGCAAACTATGAATGGTTTGATCCCTATTTAGGAGACGTAGGCAGTCTAACGAGATGTTAGATGCAACCATACCATAAATGAGACTAAATAATTGAGACAATAGCCTTGTTTGGGAAATTGTGCAATGTGAGGGACATTGGTGGAAAATGTGAGATTTAACTTTATGATTTAGTGATTGGATGTTGGTCATAAATCATTGTGTGAAGGATCGAGAAATGGAAGTAAAGAATTGTAAGTATTGATAGTTAAATTAGTGTTTAGTTGAGATTGTCATTGATAATTATTCCAGAAAATTTATAGTTTGGGAGTAGGGCGTTATAGATTATGCATTTTACGCCACACTATTGATATATATTGTTGATGCACAAAACCGGAGGTCTTCGAACAACGTAAATCCGACCGTGAATCTGCATGAAATGTAAATAACACAAGATGTATCATGGTTCACTCCAAGGTTTGGGCTACGTCCACACTGATTGTATTGTATTTATCTGAGAAGTGAGGGAGAGAGAGAGCTCTGAGAGTGAGAGCGTTGAGAGGGTGAGGAGCCTTAGGAATTGGCTTCCCCTAATTGTGAGGGTAAGGGGTCATTTTATAGAATAAGGACTCCTCACTTATTACATATTTGCCCTTTTCTTTACCACATAATTACATTTAAGTCCCTCAAGTATTTATACGAGATCTAAATACGAGGCCCTAAATATGGTATAAACAGTAGTCCCCCAAGTCTTCAGTCAAGAGAGTCTTTTGGCTGAAGACTTGAAATTCAGTCCATGTGTGGGCCGAAGTAACTAGATGATGTTTTGAACTGATGCTCGATATGAGGCAGTGCTCAATCTGAAATGACGCTCAACTAGAAGTAGTACACGCTGCGAGGCTGCTCGGCTTGTGGCTTATGTTGCCTTGGTTGGCTCGGCTTACAGCGTTTGAAGGTGAGGGAGTCATTTTTATAAAATAATGGCTCACTTCTCAATACATGAATGATGGGCTAGAGTTGATGCTCTCTAATGATGGTGAGGGAGTCCCTTTTATAGAATAAGGGCTCGTTCCTCAATACATAAATGATGGGCTAGAGTTGATGCTCGCGGCGAGGCAGTTGCTCAGTAGGCGGCGATGCTCTCTAATGGTGGTGAATGAGTCCCTTTTATAGAATAAGGGCTCGTTCCTCAATACATAAGTGATGGGTTAGGAGTGATGTTCGCAGCGAGGCGGTTGCTCAACTGGCGGCGTTGCTTTCTAATGATGGTGAGGGAGTCCCTTTTATAAAATAAGGGCTCGCTCCTCAGTACTTGAATAATGGGTGCTCTATAATGAAAGTGAGGGAGTCCCTTTTATTGAATAAGGGCTCGCTCATCAATACATAAGTAATGGGCTAAGTCCCCCAAGTATTTTTCATGAGGCCTAGTTGAGGCCCAATATATGGTACATAATGTAGTCCCCCAAGTCTTCGGTCAATAGAGTCTGTTGGCTGGAGACTTCAAATTGAATCCATTTAGGGGCCAAAGTGGCGGTTGTTCGGAGGCGGTATTTGTATACCCTGCACTGAAGCTTTGTAGGTGAAGCTTTGCAAGTGAAGCTTTGAAGCTAGAGCTCTGTAAATGAAGCTTTTGAAGCTGATTGACATGAGTGATGCTCTTGAATGTTTATGTTGATTGACATGAGTGATGCTCATGGATGTTGTCATGAGTGATGCTCATGAATGTTAACATGAGTGATGTTCATGAATATTGACATGAATGATGGTCATGAATGTGTATGTATGATTGTCATGAGTGATGCTCATGGATGCTTATGTATAAATGACATGAGTAATGTTCATGTATAATTTGGAGTACTAGGTGTACTTTTGATTACCTGGTTGGTGGCATGAATGGGAGTACAGGTTGTACATTTCATCACCTGGTTGGTGGCATGAATGGCTAGTTGCCAAATTAGAGTACGGGTTGTACATCTCATCACCTACAACTCATCACCTGGTTGGTGGCATGAATGGCTAGTTGCCAAATGATATTAGAGTACGGGTTGTACATTTCATCACCTGGTTAGTGGTAATAGCGGCAGGTTGCCAAATAATTGTGGAGTACTGGGCGTACTTTTCGTCACCTGGTTGGTGGTAATAGCGGCAGGTTGCCGGATAATTGTGGAGTACTGGGCGTACTATTGATCACCTGGTTGGTGATAATAGTGGCAGGTTGCCGAATAATTTTGGAGTACTGGGTGTACTTTTGATCACCTGGTTGGAGCTATTTTGGGCTTATGGGTATTCGCCCTCCACAACATGCCAGCCCATTTATTTTGGGCATTTCCATTTTTTTATAAATTTTATTTTTTAATTACCCTCTAATGGGGTTTATACATATTACCCTCTGATGAGGTTTATACAGATGTCTTCGAAAGTAAAAATAAATTACATCATACAAAAACAAAGGTTTCAACACAAAAGCTTTGACAGTTGCAACTTGTTGGTGCGTTACTTTTGCTTTTGCTTTCGTTTTCTGCTCTCTGTTTGGTTGCTGCTGGGACTTTGTAGTGGGATGGCATGTGAGGAAAGCCTCCATTTTCTTTTCCTAACGCTCCGTGGTCAATGAGTCCACAACTTGTTATCCACATGCATTCTTGATTCAACAGCTGTTGCACTAGATGATAATTGCTCCCTAAAGGTGGAGAACAAATTGCTTTCAGTCTCTTCAATATAACTTTGGTTGCTAGAAGGTTGCAAAAGAAAAGGGTGAAGAGATTCACATGCTATCTGGTATGCGTGGGTAGCTCCAAAAGGAGCTAAGTCGGCATGGGTTTATTCCCGACCGTGAGTGCAAGGAACCAGGTCAGAGATGAGAATGATGGTGAGCTTGGAGTCAGGGGAGCCGGTGACATGGGACTCGAGCACAAGTTCTGTAGCCTGCCCTTGTTGAATTCAAGCACAAGGGTAAAGGTGGTGACAGTGTAAGTACCATTAGCAACAAAAGTAGGAAGGGACCTTGCAGCATATTTTCACCTAGTAAAAGCAACCATAAAACCCATAAGCATTCGGATTGAATCGACATGAAACGTATCAAGCAGAAGCTCCAAGACTTCTCTGGCCTCGACCTTCTCTGATCTCTACTTCAATCCATTCGTCAAAGCCATGAGCGACTTCTGCACGGAGTCTTTGAACCGCTCGATCTTCTCTTGTACTGCTACTTAATTAGTAACACTATAACTCGCTCCCTCACTCCCTCCTAATTTGCAATTAGGGTTTTCCATTGTCCCTCATTTCCGTCATTTTTTACACCGCTTACATGAAGCGCGGGTTTGACGATTTCAAAATCTCCGACGAGGAATGGGAGGAGCACTCATCAGCCTTTAAGCCTTCTTGCGTCCTCAAGAAGCCTCGCACCCTGACGCCGCGCCCAATCGAGTCCTTTGACTTCCGATCATCCCCCAAACCCCAATAATTCTATAACGAAGATGAATACTCTGATTGCATCGAGATTAAACCCGAACTGGAGGACAACGATTCCGATTGTGTCGTGATTAAGGACGAGTGGGCACCAGGCGTTATCGTATGCCCTTCGAAACTCTTAAACCCGAACGTTGCAGCCAAACCCACCTCAGATCGTGAACTAGAGTTGCAAAATCTGAGAAACCCGGCTTCTAGGTAGTCTTGAAATCGGGGGATTTAGTGGCTTTTAGGAGATGTAGCGGCGAAGTAAGGTGGATGAGGGAAGAATGGATGGATTTGGTGGTGGGTCAGAGTCAAAGAGAGCTCCAGAAATCGTAGAAATGGAGATCAGAGCCGTCGTGAGGACCTGGTGCGACGAGACGTCGCAGGAGGATTTAGGGAAGCGGAGGTGGGGCTTGGGGGAAGAACTTGGTGAGACGCAGGTGTCGGGGGTTTTGAGGAGGAAGACAAAGGTGACGGTGCCGATAAGGATGGTGACGTAGGAGAGCCTATTCAGGAATATCTCGATGTGCCTCTCCATAACTGAAGAGACCGGAAGCAAGCTTTGTATCGATGGCGGGTCTGAGTAGAAAATTGGATCTTCATTTGTTGGATGATGTTACACTTGTTGCCTTTTCCGACAGTTGAATTTTCTGAAAAGCCCTCGTGTTTGATAAAATTGCATCTCTGGCCTGTTCTTTTTGCCTCGATTTCCAAACCTTTTTTCTCAGGTTTGCATCATTTTGGGTTTTGCAAATTTTGCAGATTCTGCGGATTCACGGTGGAGGTAAAAAAAATGAAAGAGAACCGACATAGTTTTTTGTGTCGATTCCCACAGACGGCGCCAAATGTTGATGCACAAAACCGGAGGTCTTGGAACAACGTAAATCCGACCGTGAATCTGCATGAAATGTAAATAACACAAGATGTATCTGTTGGAAATATGCCCTGAAAGTCAATCTTTGGAAGAAATCTTTCAGGACAAATGAATCGATGTATGGATGATTCTTATACATCAAATGGCAAAGATACTAATTAGGACTATCTCAATAAACGAAATATGTCCTGAATAGTGAATCCATGGACAATGGATCGATTGAAGAAGTAATCTAATGATGTTAGACTACAGAGACCTTCTTCACATAAACAGATGTCCAAAAAGGTTCCTGGTCATTGGATTGTCGGAGGGATACTGACAATGCGTAGACCGGTACATACTATGTCTGCTTCAATTGGAAGGATGGAAAGTCTCATCCCATTCGTGTTGTGACACTAAGACAAGTATGTAGGTGCTCATTAAGGGAATGAGTTCACTGAACACAATCGAACGAGAGTACTTGCATGGAGGTCTACTCACATGTCAAGCAAGTAACTCTAATGGTTGGAAAGATGTAAGTAATCCTTAGACCTGAGGCATCGTCGTTGTCTTGTGGTTAAGTACTTAATCTTTGATTATGTCAAAGTCTCCCCATTCGAGGGTGTCCACGGCATAATTGGGGTTAAGCCATTTAGTCATGAAGGCAAGTGTATGCGCAACAAGGAATCTCTAATCCTCGGTAAGAGAGGAAGAATACTCTAAGATATGATTCGGGAATCTTCGGCCGAAGTATCGAGCGTAATAAAGGAAAGCGTTCCTAAACGACTCAATTGGATCATATAAGAAGGAATAATCACATTAGGGGTTTGACATGATATATCCATACCCTAATGATGTGATTGAGGATATTGTATTAGAGAAGGATTGAATTACATTGTAATTCCAACTGACTAGGTTCTTTGAATAAACTTCTACATTAGCTTGGGTAGCTATGACATATGGTTAGATGTCACTCATAGCTTGTGAGTTCTTCTAGATGATTAGATGTAGTCGTCAAAGAAGAAAGGTGAATTAAAATGAGGTTTTAATTCACTAAGTGATTGAATTAAATATAAGCAATTGGATTAATGCCAATCACCTCACTGCCTTGCTAATTAGAACCTAAAAGATTGTTCACCACAACACTATTGTAGTGAGTAATTAATGGATGATGGAAACAATTAATTGGATTAATTATGTGTTGTGATTAATTTAGAAAAGTCTAAAGAAATCATAAAAGCGATAAAGATCGTTTTGGGCTTAAAGAAACGTTCGGGTTTAATTAGGCCCATTGGACCTAAACCCATTGGGCTTTTATTCAAGCATTGGATGACTTGAAATAATAAAAGCCCAAAGCCCAAAAACAACACAAAGGGGCCGGCCACTTTAGGTGAAGAAAGGAGAGATATTTAGTCAAGTGTTGACTAGGTTTCTTTTGTCTATATAAGGAACTTTATAAGATATTGTTCATTAGGGTTTTTTGTGAGTTTTGAACAACAAAAGAGGCAAAAGAAAATAGCTCTCTTGAACCACAAAAGCCGGCCACCAAAGGGGGTTTTTACTATCCTCTCTTACACCCTTTTGGTTATTCCTTCATCCTTCTCACTATACTAGTGGGTGAGGATCTTTAGAGGTTTCCTACTTTGGGAACTTGAAGAGAACCTAGGAGCACTCATTGTAACAAAGTGGAGGAGGCAAGGAGGGAAGCTAGGCTCAAGGATTTCAAGGAGCAAAGGCCTTGGAGGTGGTCCATCCTTGGTCTTAAGTCTAGATCAAGAGGTATAAGACTAACCTTCACTTTGTTCTTGATTCTAAAATTGTTTTGATGCATTATATATAAACCTATGAAACTTGAAGGGGATTTGCATGACTATAGCTTTGATAATATGTTATAAATGCTTCCGCTGCTTTCGTATATTAAATTTGATTTGTATATGCATGATAGTCATTATGAAATCCCATTCTAGAATCTCATAATTTTCCCTACAGTATCGTGGTTCACCCCAAGGTTTGGGCTACGTCCACACTGATTGTATTGTATTTCTCTGAGAAGTGAGGGAGAGAGAGAGCTCCGAGAGTGAGAGCGTTGAGAGGGTGAGGAGCCTTAGGAATTGGCCTCCCCTAATTGTGAGGGTGAAGGGTCCTTTTATAGAATAAGGACTCCCCACTTATTACATATTTGCCCTTTCCTTTACCACATAATTACATTTAAGTCCCTCGAGTATTTATACGAGATCTAAATACGAGGCCTTAAATATGGTATAAATATATATATATATATATATATATATATATATATATATATATATATTTGGAAGCAGTATGATATGGTTAAGTTTTGGATTGCATCAGGGCATGTCCATAAGCATATTATTGCGTATAATTATTGTGAATGTTTTAAAGTACGAAGGTGAACGCAGGATGCACAGATAAGTTTAGGTGAGTATATGTTGTGAAATGTGGGATGCATGGTTATGATTACATTTTATTTGGAACGTTGAGTGATGGCATGACTATCTTTATGTTTTAAGTAATATGACATTGTCGTACATGTTGCAATAAAGGCAACTCCGACATTGTCCTACAGGTTGTCTATAAGTCGTACATGCCATATTAAATGCATTTAAAGCTCATAAACCTGCACCCTGGTGTTAGTGTTCTCGCCCGAGGACAGGGCATAGCCTTCACGTGATCGTTCATCTCCCGCACCACACACTCACCTTGGATTCAAGGTAGGTGCCAACCTATCGTACATACCACATTAGGTGGTTCCGACTCGTAGGTGACTTGCGATACTTCGCACAGCCTTCACGTGATCGTAGCACTTAAGCGTAATTATTTACACCTAGCCTATCGTACAGACCACAAGAGGTGGTTTCGACTTGTGTGCAGGGATATATGATGAGCTATGAGTTCAGCTGTACAGGCCACAAGAGGTGGATCCGGTTGACATATTACCGGGATATTGATTGATGAGATATGGATAAGTTGCACAGGTCACTATAGGTGACTCCAACTTATGTGCTAGCATTGATTGATGAGATATAGGTAAGTCGTACAGGTCATTATAGGTGACTCCGACTTATGTGCTAGCATTGATTGGTGAGATATGGGTAAGTCGTACTTACATGTCACTATAGGTGACTCCGACTTATGTGCTAGTATTGATTGATGAGTTATGGGTGCAGTCATACAAGTTACATTAGGTGACTCCAACTTGCGTGCTAATATAGATTATTGACTACATGATTATTCATATTGCTGATGAGATGATGTGTCGTGGTATATTTATGGAATTATTGTTGATATACTTTTGATTTCACATGGATACATGGTATGATTTTCTAGAAACTATACAGGTATTGCAGTAAGGGGTTATAACATTCTAGAAGGTTTCTATTAAAATTTTATTTCTAGGGCCATTCACCCTTGTTTTGTTTTCACCCTCCAGGTTTTATTAGCTGAGCTTTCTTATCGTCAAGGATTTGTGGCAAATCTTAGTATTGGAGATTTCTTTCGAGGGTATGATTCTTAATTCTCTCTACTGTACTTACTTATGCTCTAGCGTTACGTGTGAAGTGGGTTAACTCCCGCTCACCAACTCACTCTGGTTTTTAGGCTCTCTTAGGTTTAAATTTATTCACTTTTTTTCCACATCATCATACTTTATGGCTTCGTCACCTTTCAGGTGTTGGCCAACACAACTCGATTCAGAGTCCTAGTAGACATCTCGGGGTGTGTCAAAATGTATGTACCGAAATGTGTGTACCTAAATGTATGCACCAAAATGTATTATAATGAATTTAATGTACCTAAATGAAGAAGACAAAGTACATCAAAATATATTGTATAACAAAAATTAATTTATCTAAATGTTTACAACAAAATGTATTACGATAAATGAAATGAAAATGAAAATTATAATGAAACAATATTAATAAATTAAAAATTAGGAAGAAAAAGAGAAATAATTAAAAAATCAAAATATAATTAATAAATGAGGTTATTAATGCATCAAGGGACTAAAATTAGATTTTGATCTTACTCATGGTTTTAATCTAAAAGTCATCTTTACCAAGGATTAAAATGAAGTTTTCTATTCATTTTAAACTTAAATTCCTATGTGTATGTACGTTCATATGTTTTAGAAATTAAGTGGGAATGAAAAATTGCAGATAAATTAAATTGGCATGGTATATGAATTTTTTTTTAACAAACGTTATAATTTATACTAAGAGAAGGAGGTGTGCTTAGCCTTACAATGAGCTAATAATAGTGTAGTTTAAATTCGTTTTTAGCAAGAATCGAAACTATTATATGAGTTATATAAGAGTGTACTATCACAGAGGAGAGACACAAGGAAGCAGAGGAGCATGGGAGCTGCCAATGCATGCCCCCTCCTACTTATTAGCCTCCACGACATCCACGACATTCTATATCATTTGCACGTGTGCTCTGTGTCCCACAAATTTCTTATTGGTTGCGCAAAGATATTAGATATGTCACGCACCATGACTCTTCTCCTCTAATTACATATATCACATATGGGTGGTGTTATCTATGTTGGAAAAAAATAGTTTAAATTGATATATTATTACGATTGTGTTGAATATTCTCTCATTATGACTCAATGTAACACTATAAAACCTCTAACTGTGATATGAGTGATGTTATCTATGTTGGAAAAAATAGAGTTTAAATTGATATATTATCACGATTGTGCTGAATTCTTTCTCATTTAGACTCAATGAAACACTATAAAACCTCTAACAATAGTGCAACATGTGTATGAATATGTGAATATAGAAGTGATTAAATGACTTCAAGAGAACTTGCATAGTCATAGAAGTAGAGGTGTATCTTTAAAAGTACGTAACTAATCATGAAGAGTTAAAAGTTGCAACTCTTCATTTGAATTTTATATTTGGAGAGACATTTTTTTACCAAAAGGCACCACTAATAATTTCCATTCAATTAATAAATATAATAATAATATTAAATTTTCACCAATCCTCACATGAATGGAATTTGACTCAACACTATGCACACGACAACCCAAACATTAGAGAGAGATTCAGTAGGGAAAGTACTGCCTTTGGATAGGTACCTTTTGGTTTTGAACATTCTGTAATGAATTACTATCAAATTTCTTGGCTAATCAATGAACACAATATCTTGAAGTGCTCAACTAGTTTTGTAAACCAAGATAATATTAATCACAAAATACCTTTCTAAACACCTCGTGGTTGCTTGGTTGTATTCGTTTCGGCCTTGAACAATTCCTAGTTTCTCATAAGCACTCTAGAGAATTAAACCCTTCAAAAAATTCGCATAGGAACGACCTCATTCTTTACTCAAGATAGGTGACTTCCCACTAAAAGTATTCTGCTATACCCCAATTGAACTTCTAAGTATTCCAAGCTAAAGGAATCATTAAAAGCAAAGGTTAACCTAATCTCAATGGCAAGTAGCACTGTTATCATCATGGGACATAGGTAGTATAGAGTATATCTCCACAGTGCTACTTCAAGTTGTCATAATTTAGCATTCCCTTCTGAACCTAGATCTTAGGATATCCAGTCAACTAGGTTGGGTTTCCACTATGACTACTCTTGTTATGGGCTATTAACCCATTCCGCTCGATGATACAACTCGCTCTCTAGTCAAACCTTTACAAATTGGTACCACTTAGGTTGATATCTCTAATATATGGCCCTCATAAATTTCACATCCATGCATAGAGATAAAACCATTCGAAAGTGCTTGTTTCCAACGTTAAGTCCTCCAAAACATATGCTAGGACTTACAAAGTAATTTGCTAATACTCGAGGTACATTCTTCCACATTTAAGGATTTGTAAGAATGTCTCCAACCTTTCAATGCCTAAAATTTACTCATTACAAGAGATAATTTTTAAGTAGTCAAGCTGAACTAATTAACTATATTTTTATTATCTCTTTCAAGAAGCAAATTACTTTTTCATACTTTTTAAATACATATCATTTGATAAAGATAACTATGTTACTTCAACAATCTCCTTTCATTGTGGTTGCTTCTAACACTATCAATAAATCACTTTCATATGTACCTTCTGATGTAAGAATATGTGAACGATAGGTTCTCTATCTTCACTTGCCAAGCCTTTTAGCCTCATTAGCCTTTCTAATGAGGAGAAGTCGGCAGTTTGAAGTACAAGCACCTTCATGGCTCTTAGCACTTTTGAACTTTTTAAGTACATTTAAATACATTTGCAATCTATTTAACACCCACGAAATAAAGAGATTTCGTGTAATTAAGAATAAAAGTGGACTAATCTAATTGTTTAAAATTTATACTATTTTTTTTTGTAGTGTCACAAATCCGCTCCATACATGCTACAAAAATAAAAATTATCATTCATCATCATTCATTCACGTTCAAGAAAACTTTTCTTTTTCTTGGTTGTGATTGAAAAAGACGGAAATATGAAAATGGAAACTACATTTTTGTAGACAAAATAAAAGAAAATCTTAGGCTGACTTTAGGATGACTACTGGACTCCATCATACTCAGACCAGGTGAACAACCACCGGTCAGGTCAGGAGTTGCTCTTGCTCTGCCCCAACAATATTTGTCCTTTTGTTTACTTATTTAATTTGCTCCATTTTCAAGTTTTCTTGCCCCCTAATCACTCCCATTGGATTTTTTTTTTTTAATTTTTTGGAAGGAGACTCCCATTGATATTTTTTGGAAGGAGGCTTCCTCTGTGTGTGTGTGTGTAGAGAGGAAGGAAACCTTTAAGGGAAGTGATCCCTATTTTTCAAAAAAAAAAAAATGAGAACATCCACTTGACCGTTAGATTTATATATATAGGAAGGAAGCCTTTAAGGGAATGGATCCCTATTTTTCAAATAAAAATGAGAACATCCACTTGATCGTTAGATTTAGCTTTAATGAAATTCTGTGGTTGAGATTCTGTGGCTTGTAATTTAATCTCAATTACAGAATTTCATTAAAGCCAAATCTAACGGTCAAGAGGGTCTCCCCATTTTTTTTTTTAAAATGGGGATCCCTTCCCTTAGAGGGCCTGATATATATATATATATATATATATTTTTTTTTTTTTGGCAAGAACAACATATATATTGGTGTAAACATAATTAAAAAGAAAAAAAAAATTCATAGTATTGTAACTTGTACGTTATAACTAAGCATGAAGAAAGTGGAAGTTTCACTATAAATTAATTGACAATATAAAGAATAGTCCAACTTATTTATAACTCCATGCAATGTCTCTACTCCTATTAATGTCACATTCATTCTCAACAAAGTAAATTGTAACATGGTGTAATTATTTTACTTAAATTATAACACGTGATTTTATTTTTTTAGTAATATAAACCTAAAAGAGAAACATATATTAACCATGTCATTCACACATGGCCGGCTTATAAGTTATGTGAAATGTGCGACCGCACAGGACCCAACGAACTAAGGGCTTTGGTTGCGGAAAATTGCAGGGGCTGCGGGAGGTTGTGCAAGTCAGTTATTTTTATTTTTATTTTTTTGAATAAACGATATTATTTACAATAAGGGGGTGGGGAGTGGCTAAACCTCACAATGAGCTAGCCATAATGTTGTTCAAATTCATTTTTGGCTAGAATTGAACCTAAGACCTCTCACTTACTAGTGAAGAAAAATTCCACTATATTGTAAAAAATAAAAATAGAAAAAAAATTGGCCACACTTTTTGTACAAAAAGATAAATGAGAGTAAAAAAAGCCTCTATAACTAGTAAAAAAATGGGCCTCTATAAAAAAAAAACCCTGGAAATGAAAACATTTCTCTTTTTTCATGCTCCAGCCCCTACCCTTAATAAAAAAGGAAAACTAAAGAAAAGTCTAAAAAAATTTCTATTTTAATGAAAAGTCATTTTTAAAGGTATAATGAATAGTACCAGGGAAATGTATAAATGTGGTTTTTCGTTAAAAGTGAACAGTACCGGGAGTGTTTTGTTAAAACTTCCTAATAAAAAAGATCTTTCCTTTCTTTGTGGTTTAGGTTAAAAAAACAAAAAAATTATCTGTGCTTGCTTTGAGCATTGGAAGGCAGCCGTGTTCTTCAAAATTAGGTGTTAATTTTATTTCCTACAGAAAAATGCCTCAAATTATTTGCCCATACAGGGCCTTCGAAATCAGGTAGAGTTTGGTACGTGGACGGGACGAAATGGGACAAAACATGACATAATGGGACATAATGGAATGGAACACAGCAGAGGTTTCATTCTACGTTTGGTACGCACAGGACGAAATGAGACAGTTGTTCTATTTCGCGTTTGGTACGTGCAAGGGGGAATGAAATGAATGATTAAATGTCAAACGTACCCATGGATCTCCGTCGATTCCATCGACTCAACCCCATGGACTTTCTGTAGAAATTGGATTTTCTGCAGCCGTCATGGCTATGGGAAGGAAGGTTAGGCAACATGGGGGACCATCGGGCAGGACCATCATTGCTGGAGCTCTGTACCTTGCATGCCACTAGACCTTCCCTGGACCTCTGGATGCAAATTTAGTAGCGTCACCGCTCACAACAGCGACGACGTCGAAGCATCTTGAGCCGCGAAGAAGAAGTCGAGGAGGCGGAGGATCTGGAGATTAAGGAAAGGGAGGCAGTGGAGGATTTGGGAGTGATGGAGGCTACGTGAGAGAAAAGGTATAAGAGAAGGGGGTTACCGGAGAAAGAGAGAGGGTAGAAGCTCTGATCTTGTGACGACACCTGAGAAGCAGCGAGGCATCGTCGAGCGACAACGTCGGTCACGTCTTGCCAATGTGTGACCAGCAGGGAGACAGTCTCGTTGTGGGACCAGCAGGGAGAGAGAAGAGGCAGAAGGAAGACGGGGTTAGGCGGGTGAGTTTGCTGGGATTGGGTTAGCGTTGGGGCCGATTGGAGATGGAGGATGAAGTCGTCCTGTGGGGAAGATGGTGGAGAAGCCATGGTTGGGTTGCTGGATTTGTAGTGGAGGAGGAGGAGAAGAGAGAGAGGGAAGACAATTGAATTAATGAAAAAGATAAGGGGTATTGTTGTTAAAAAATTTATAATTTTGTATTTCATGGGTTGAAATGAGTCCGTTCCAGAGGGTGAGGGTAGAACAAAAATTTAATTAAAATCTATTCTACGTGACAATGCGTTCTACTCTTTTCGCGCACCAAACGTGGAACAAGTGAGTTCCGTCCTATCTTACGTACCAAATAGTACCTCAATGAATCAGCCTTGTATTCATCTTATTATAATTTATAACATATAAATAATAGAGTCTGTGACTTAGAGTTTCCGATACCTACCAAAACTTTCTCTTTACAACTTATTGCAAATTAACTAGGTTGAAGCCAATCTTGTGAAAGTGTTTCGACCCCTCTAGGCCTTTGGAGATTACTTACTAGATCAAACCCCAATTTACAGTAATTAAAGCAAAAGAGGATTTGTTCTTGCGGTACTTCGTCTTTATTTTTTAATAGAGAAAATCTTAAATTTAGATCTCATGCATGCACGACAGACGTTGAATAAATAAATATTACAGTGACAGACAAGTTGATTAACTTAAGAAAATAAAAAAACATTTTAATATCCTTTTAGGGCCACAAATGTGTGAACTACTAATCTGGCAGGTGCATGTATAGATCTTTATACACACATTTTTTATTTGGATGAATGCTTAGATATACAGACATTATTGTGAAAGCCTGTTTAATGTGATATCTTTGGTTTAATCAAATAAACTAATGTAGATTCCTAAGTACATAAATTTGTATTAATTAAGATAAGCTGGTTGCAGAGATATGTGATGAAGATTTTTAAGTAATTTTGATTAAAAGGATTATAGTTTGATTATTTTCATAAAAAGAAAGATGCATAAACGTCGGATCTTTTTCTTGGGGACTCCGTGGATCGTGTAATCATATCCGTTCATCATACATTGTACAATTTTCGTTAGGTACTAATTATATTTAATTTTAAATTTTAAATTTTAAATGATTTCTGATTGCACAATGTACGATAAACAAACATGATTACACCATCTTCGGGATCCTGAGGAAAAGGATTCGGCGCATATATTGAACACAACATATGATACAGTTCAGTCTGACAGCAAAAGGACCCTGGGTCCTCTTCACTGTCCTTATGTAGCCCTGGACAGGAAAAGAAAGGGAAAAATGATGTATCTAACTAAAAAAGGGAAAAACGGCTAAATTTATTATAACTTTTAAAGTGGGCCTCTATTTGTAGATATTGGATCAAATTTCAATTGCCCGGATCTTCAGACCTGGTGAATTAGGAGAAATCCAGTTCCCTTTCTAGAAAAATACATATTTCTTCTTAGGAATGAGTTTTTTTTTTTCTTACATGCAAATCACAATTTATGATGTAAATCATTTTTATTTATTTATTTTATCAATAAGTTATTTCTTTATATGTTTGTCTTTCTAAGTTAAAAAATGGGGCAATGCTTAAATTTTGACATCAATGGTCCACACATTGATCATTATACTTAACATATTTCTAATTGGATATGTTATTAGCACTCTAAAAATGTCATATTGTAGCAAGTGACCCTTTGACATAGTAGTGGAGAGGAGTATTGCTCTTGCACCACGGTGTGAGTTCGAACTGTGACAACCCGTCCCAAATTTTACGAGTTTATAAAATTTAAAATGTGAATTTACGAAAATACCCTAAAGGCGAGGGTATTGATTTTCGTTGACCACTAGTTCATAACGCGTATGAACTATTACCTTACTGTATTCCAAAAGTATTTGGTGGTGTGAACGCGTAGACCCCCGCAAAAATTGAATTCGAAACTACGACAGAGGTTTACAGGACTATAAATTCGGAAAGTACGTGGTAAGGACTGTTATTCATTATTTTATTTATTTCTCATAAATACCACTATATTATTTTAATAGTTTGTTGTTAGGAATTTGGGGAAAAAGAAGAAGGAAATGGGGAGGAAGGATAACAGAGGAAAAAAAAAAGGGATTGGGCAAGGATGCCCAATCGGAAGGAGAGGGACAGGAGGAACGAGTTAGAAGAGGAGGGAGGAAAGTTTTCCCAATGAGAAGAGAGGAAAGGATGGGAAAGGAGAGAGGAGAAAGGGAGAGGATTGGCCGAATCCCTTGAACCTGCATTGTAATATCCTGAAAACTTAAATATATGAAATATATTCATAATTATGAATATGTGGAGAAAATCGAAAATAAATAGATTTACGGTAATGAAGATACAATTGAGAAATTATTATAATTTACGTAATTGTATTATTGAGATTTTATGTTATTTTTCAAGAAATTATATTAGTTTATTTGAGATAAGTTTTTAAATTAAACTAATTACGAGGTTTAAAGTTTGGAAATTAATTATTTAACATTCATAGACCTTTTGAGGTCACAATTTATATTTTTGAATAGAGCTCGATCTCATGAACGCGTAGGTGCAAACCGTTCGTGAAACGGAGTTATAATGAAAAAGTTATGAACGATAGAAGTTGAGGGTAAAATAATTATATTGTCATTAAGTGGGAAGATTCTAGAAAATCTTGAAACAAAAGGGGAGTGCCACGTGTGTGGCACTGATGGAAAGGAAAGGAGAGATAAGGGAGAGTCTCGGACTAATCAGGGGGGAAAAAGGAGGGAATCAGGGAGAGAAAGGAGGAAAAAGAGAAATGGGGGATTGGGACCTGGCCTTTAGTGACCCGACCCGATCGGCATCCTTAGCAATTTCGGATGGGTTTTCACCCATTTTTCCGGTGAATTACACCAAGCAATCACTTGGAAACCCCTCCACGACCTCCCCTTTCCTATTACATCCAAAAAATATAGGGATTTGGACTTTAAATCAGGAGAAACCGCACAGTGGGGTGCGGCTAGTGGGTTTTCGAATCCACTAAATTTGAAACAGACTACATCCATCTCCACCACCATTAGACTCCCCTTGAGGTCTAGAACAAAGCCCAAACAATGGTAGGGACGGCAGAGCACCGGAGGTGACGAATCAAGGACACCCATTTATAGGGTTTTCGACGGGTTCAAGGCAAATTGGAGCCTTTCTAGGCCAAATTGGACTTGGCCACATGCATAAAGTTTGCTCTGCTCTTTGAGATCTTTATTTTTGTAATTTTTGAGAATTTTTAGAAATAATTGATTTTTCCAGCGAGTCGAGACAGCCGTGTTGGAAATGTGCCCTAAAGCCAATCATGTGATGATACTTTACGGACATTTCACATGTTAAACTAATCTAGTTTTACATATAAAGGGCATACATTATTGTTTGAGCCGTCTCATATAAATGTTATATGCTTAAACGATAAAGTCCAAGGAATATGTGATTGGGAGAATGTAATCTAATGAAGTTAGATTCATGAGACCATTCTTTCGTAGACACATCCTAAACGTTCCTGATCATAGGATTGTCAATTGGGCGTTGACAGTCCGTTAAGATCAGTACGTACTATGTCTTCTCTCAGGGAGAGTGATTAGTCTCGAGTCATTGGTGTGTGTGACATCAAGACAAGTACGTAGGTGCTCAATAGAGAATGAGTTCACTGAACGTGATCAACGAAGAGTTCTTATATTCCATGTCATATGAGAACTCATGGTTGGGATAATGCAAAGTAGTCCTTTGACCTGAGGCATCACAGTTGTCTTGTGGTTAAGTCCTTGATCTTTGATTATGTCAAAGTCACCCCCTCGGGGTGTCCACGGCATCGTTGGGGTTAAGCCACTTAGCTATGGAGACAAGTGAATGCGCAACAAGAGATTTCTAACCTTCAAACAGTTGAGGGAGAATACTCTATGATATGATTTGGAATCTCTGGCCAGAGTATGAATGAGATTAGGGAATGCGTTCCAAATCACATTCAAGGAAATCATATAAGCACACGAATCACATTGGATAGTAGACATGAATAAATAAACTATCATACCAAACAATGTGGTCAAGAGTATTAGATTAGAGAAGGACCGTATTGCATTTGTAATCCCAAACTGAATAGGTTCTCTATCCTCTTCTGATTAGCTTGGGTAACCATGATATGCTGCTAGGTGTCACTCATGGTTTGTGGAAGCCCTAAACGTGTGTAATCACTAAAGGGAGAATTGAAAATAGTTTCAATTCACAATCGATGTAAAATGGTTTTAATCGCCCACTATCTCGCTAAAAGGAACCTAATGGATCGCACACCATAAAAGGTGGAGATTGAAGATTAAACGGAAATGAGTAAGAATGATTAAATGGTTTAATCATTTATTTATGGCAAGGATTAATTAATATGTTAATTAATCAAACGAATAAGTTCGTTAAAGACTTCGGGATAGTTTTGGACCTTAAGGCCCAATGGGCTTCGAACGTCAAGCCCATTAACTTAAGTTGTATGACAATTTAATGAATGAAGATTCATTAAAGCCCAAAAGCCCAAAATCCCCTAAATGGCCGGCCATAGTGTGATGAATTAGGGTTTTGGTTATTTAGGTCACTTAAAGAAGTGACTATATAAATGACTTTATAACTAAATATTCATTAAGTGATTAAGGGTTTATTTTGGGGGAAAATTGGTGAGAATTGTCTCTCCATTTTCTCTCTAAAGAGGCCAACACCTTGGAGGGTACATCTAGCAATCCTACTACTCCAAGGTCACTCATTTTCTTCTACAATCAAACCTTGGTGAAGAGACTTAGAGGTTCCCTATTTTGGGAACTTGGAGAAACCTAATTTTCCATCCAAATCCATGGATCTAAGAAGCAAGGAATGAAGGCCCTATCTCTTTGGGTGATTAGCCTTTGCTTATGCAAAGAGGAATCTACAAAGGTAATAATTTCAACTCACTTTGTTTTGAGTTGATTATTGGTTCACCAATCTACTAGGCTTTGAATTTCATGGTCATGTTTTGTTTTTGAGTGCATACAAGCATGATTCCGCCTTTAATTGTTAATTGCATGCTATATGATGTTGCTCAAATGAACATGTTTTCTCAAAATAATTCCTTCAAGTGGTATCAGAGCCTAGGTCTAGTAGTTGGTGAATCCTTTTGGGTTTTGTAGTTCATAAGTTTATGATTTAAAAGTTGTAATTGTTACAAGCTTTATTCTTGCTTCTTTGAATGTAAATTTTGTTTGAAAATTTGCCATCTCAAATGTTGTAGATGTAGTTCATATGAGGATGAATATTGGAGCTAAAATTTGGTGCCATGATTTTAGGGATTTTCGGCCAAATCCAAAGGGTGATTTTTTGGGTTCATGTTTGTCTTGTTAAAAATGTTTTAAGGTGACTTTTGGAACCCCTAAGTACCCTAGGATGTTAGCCTCATTTTGAATGATAAAAATTTGAGTTTTATTGCATGAAAACATTCATGGAGCTCTTATGGGTTTTCATGGATGTTCTTCATATGTTCTTGATGTTCTTGCCAAGAACACAAAGGTTTGTGTTTTGATTCAAAGTTTTGATTTATTTCATAAAGTTTATGATATATGTTTTTCAAATGATTTATCATGTATTTAAAGTGTTAAATATTTGTATAAATGATGATGGAAACATCAATCATCAAAACATATATTATTTTTTATGAAAGCATTTAAAGTGTTAAATATTTGTATAAATGATGAAAGAAATATCAATCATCAAAACATATATTATTTTTATGAAAGGTGAAAGCACTACTTGATTGTTTTTTGACAAAACTAATAAATCAAAACACCCACCACTCCTTTTTATCCCTAAAAACCGGCCACCCTAATAAAATAGGGTATTTTTGGGGCTTTTATGCAATTACATAAAGTTTTGATACTTTTGTGTATTTGTACTTTGACCCGAAAGTTTACGTTTTGACGTTAAGGCGTAAAAACGCTAAAGGACAAATTGTTTTGCTCCTTTAATGAAGTTTTGAATTTATTTAAATTTTGGGTTCTAGTTGTATTTACATGAAGTAGTGACTTTTGTGTTTTTACAAAGTGACCCCAAAAGTTTATGTTTTCGCAATATGGCCCAAAAAGTTGTGGTTATTGCATGATGGCCCAAATAGGATGAGAACAAAATTGTTTTGTCTCTTTAAATGAGAATTGGATTTTCATTTTGTTTAGCTCCACTTAAATCAATTTTATGGATACAAAAACCAAATGAAAATGTTGCATTCAATTAATTAGTTAAAGCGTTAATTAATTAAAGGAAGATTATGAAACTAAGCCTAATATAATTGAGCTATGTGAAAGGCGTTTCAAATTTGTTTGAACCATGGGAATGTGTAGATTAGATTTTGGTTGTAATTTGATTTGATCAAATGTTGTAAAAGGGCATAAGTCCTTCTTTACTTTAAGGTAATTTGTTTTATGCAAATGTTGTAATGAGCATAAGCTCATCCTTTACTTTGAAGTATTTCTTTCTTGCTTTATATGATATGCATGAAAATGAAGTAATTGGGTCCAACGCCCCTAAGACAACACGCCTTAATGTGATTAAACGCGTAACTAAAATCAATCTCCATCCCTAGACCGAGATTCAACACAAGGCTCGTGTTGAATCTAAACAAAGGTTCATAGTCATCCTAAGGCCCTAAGGCAACTATATAGTCCATCAAATGAATGCAAACCTTATGTTAGTAGTAACATATACTCTTGCTTTAAAAACCGTTTTAAAAGCATAGTGGGAGTATTATGTACAACTAAAACAATCATATGGACCAATAGTTGTAATAGGACCAAAATTGTTTTAATAGAGATTAAAATGTATATTGATATGTGATGAGACCTAAAACCCTCAACCAAACCATTATTAAGTTGATAAGCGGAGAGTGCTTTGAACACTCTTTCGTGGCCTTCCACCGTGGTAGGCTTCAATCGTTTGTGACTCATACACCGTATTCGTCCAGTTCTGGGGTTGCAAAGTATGTGCTTACATTCAGGAGAAGCCTATAAACATATGATGAAGTGAAAGGTAGGCAACGAGTGTGGTCAATATGGAGTTCTTCTGAGGCCATTCTTGAACCCCTACTTGAACTAGCATGGTGGGAATGACTTAACTAAGTGCAATGGTGCCAATATGGAGTTCTTCTGAGGCATCATTCTCTAGAGGCCAAACAAGATGGGTACTTGCATTAGTTGCAAATGAGTAAGCGTACTCTCTCATTATTATCGTTGCTAGCCAATATGGAGTTCTTCTGAGGTGGGCTTGGTAATAGTGAGTCTCCCATAACCTACTAAGAGTTTCATCCAAAACTCTCGAATTCCAATGAGGGATATGGAATTTGCCAAAAATAGTGGGTGGTGCTATTTTGATTTAAAGACCCGAATCAAATGGCTTAAAATCAATCAATCTATATTCGTTATGTATTTGTTTACCAATATATTTGCAAACGCTATCCAACACTTGACAAAACCGAATGTTTTAGTTTCCGGACTTGGTACTACAAAACCATAGATTGTCTTTAATGGCTTGTAAAAGTACCAAAGTAGTCTCATCCTCACAATCTTCCTATTGATAATGTATCATTAGAAGAATATGTTAGAAAAGGTCTATCATAGAGAGGACAACACTTTTAATGTCATAATTCTTCAATTACAAATTGTTGTATGAAGAAATAAGAGTTGCTTTGAACAACCCTTAGTCAATACAAACACTTAGTGCTTATTTCTTTGTTAATTGAACAAAGAACTTGAGAAGTAAGCACAAGGGCATGGACACTTTATGTGCCATGATTCTTCACTTACAAATTGTTGTATGAAGAAATGAGAGTTGCCTTGTACAACTCTTGAAAGTTTGTAATTATGTTTAGAACATAATGGTTGGTTGACAAAAATAGTCCATTAACATGGACTTATGATGATTTTGAATCATTGAGTGTTGAAGTGTTAAACCACTTAACGAGACGGAAACTAGGCAAGGACTTCACCTTTATTTCCCTATCCTAATGGTTCACTAAGTTTATGGTAAACTATGTAGTGAACAATAACCACATACTCTCCAAATTGTTTGATGTGTATAACACAATTGAAAAAGGTTTCAAGAGAGATAGTGGGAGTTTAGGGACCATGACTAATGTAGTCAAAGGTGAAAGTCAAATAAAGAAGATAAATAACTCCAAGGGAACAAACTTTCTTTATGAAAGGATGGACATTGGAAGGGGTATTTGCAAGAAATGTCTTGCAAGTGTCAAGAACACACCTTTCGAAGGTGTTGTAAATTGTTCTTGAATAGTTCAAAACAGTTGGTTCTTCTACTTGAATGTATGATTCCGTATTAGTAACTATGTTTTACAAATCGTTGTAAAAGTGTGACTAATAAGAAGTAGAAGATATATGAGAGAAGAAAAGGTGCTTCACATACGGAACGTGAATAAGATATAGATCTCTGCGAAAGCAGATAGTACTTACTTCCTCATATGAACTACCAAGGAAATTGGATTATAGTAATCTAATTGATTGTCTCTATAGTAGAGATGATATGGTAGTGTTAACTGTTTAGAATATAATGATGCTTAAAACCCAAAAGGTTGCAAGGTAGTGACTAATCCCAACTAAATTGTGATACCTCTAAAACATAAGTTACAAGTTGGTGAAACAAGGATGCTTTGGATCGTTAGATCCGGATCCAATACCTTCTTGTTAAAATTGTATAGAGGCGAAATGTTCGAATCTTTATTCTTTTTGAAAGAAGAAAGAATCACAAAGTTGTTGAGGTTAATTCACTTAGATGTTAGTGGCACTTGTCCACAACATAATACTACTCATGTTATATGACATTCACCGAAGATCACTCTCGGTTGGACTATAGTTTATTTTGAATAAACACAAGTCCGAATACTTTGCAAAAGGTTTCAAAGAATTCAAGAAATGTAAATAGATGAGTAAGATATCTAAAGTATTTACCTCCTTAGATTTGATCCAAGGAAAGGTAACACTTTAGATGAGTTTCCTTGAAAGATATCAAGGAAAATAGCATCATAAGATAATGTATTTCTCCATTAGGAGAAGAACGAACTCGAATAAGATTTAGTTCGTTAAATGTTATCTATTACCCATATATAGGATATATACTTCTAAAACAATATGATTGTCAATGAGAAGATCTTCCAATATTTTCATGACTCCATAAGATGTAGTTGGAAAAGAAAGACAAATCTTAAGCATGTTAAAGATTGGGGTTGTGTGCTAATAAGCAATATTTGTTTGATAACAATCTTGTAGGATATCCTTAAAATAACTTTTGGATATCGCTTCTATAAACCAACTAACAAATGTTGTTTTGTTGGGTAGTTCATTGTAATTCTACAATGTGATTTGCCTAAAAGCAAATGAACGAGAGATAGAACTCAAAGAATGGGTTCTTTGAGAGACAAGATAGTAATCAACAAATATAACAACCTAGTTCCTATACCACAAGCTCCAAGGTAGTCGATAAGAATGAAAATCCTTATGACTACATTGAGTGCATATATGATATATACTCAAGGAAATGGTAAAGTACCATTTGACTCGAAATAATGAAACCTTCATAGCTAATTGGTAGCTTAAGGTAACTACAATCAAAGAGAATGGTTGACTTTGAAGAAACCATCTTTGAGATAGGCTTGGTTTCAATTAATTCGAAAATTGCTAGCTACAACTAAAATGGTGATTCAATGTTTTGACATAATATGGGTTTCCGAAACCATTATTAAGATAGTCTTGATAATATATGTCCAAAACTATAAATCACAAGACATGTAAGTTGTAGAGATCCATCCATCATGGATCTTAGCAAGTTAGTGGGAGCTATTTGCATTTTATGAGAAAAGGATCAAATCGTTTGATTTCTCATAAAGATGTAAATGAATCTTTTGTTTACTAGTTTTACAAAAGATTAGTGGGAGTTAATCATGTTCCTAAAAATTTAAATATATATGATATATTAATTTTGGAAATGAAAAGAATACTTCTTCGTTAAAGTTATGACTTTAAGCATTCTATAAACGATAGAATGTATATGGGAGATATAGTCTAAATACATGGGATGGAAATCTATAATGATATATTTCATGATATAATTGGATTATATCAATCCCTAATAATAGACAATGGATGCTAGGAAGTTTCTCATATGATGATAAACTTCAATAAGAAGGACGATTCTAGTAAGACTAGCAAGTTGCCCTTCTCAAAGGGAATGTACCCTTTGACTCCCATTGAAATAATGCGTAAATAGAATCCTTTATGCATACGCAGAAAGGTGATTTATGTATTTCATATTGTATGAAAAACATTGATATGAGTTGTACCTAGAACGGTACAAGATGATATCAGTGCAAGCCCAGGATCAGAACCATGGCAACTGTCAAGTGAGTCTTTAAGTATTTAAGAAATACTAAAGGATAAATTCCTCAAAGATCGAGGAAGAATCAAAGTAACGTAATGGAAGCGTAAATGTATTAGATTATGAATCTAATCCATCATTAGATGTTTCTTCATTGTGAATGAAGAGATAAACAGATATCTCTTTATTATGACTAAAGAGATATTTGGATGGAAACATTAAAGTAATGACTTTAGTGTGTTCCATTATGAATGCAAGATATATTGCCATATAGAAGTTTACAACAATGTTGTTTGGGTGGGAAAGTTCATTTATGAACTCTTTATTCGATTCCAACCAGAAAGTGTATGACACTAATGGGGCAATAGCTCAAGCCTGGGAATCAAGGTCTCATCAAGGTCCAAACACAAATGAGAGACTGAACCACATGATTGAGAATCATGTATAATGGTGACGTCGTTATTCTCAAGGTTGCTTCTATGGATAACATATAGATATCCATTGTCTAGGCCTACTACTCAGCCATTTATGAAATGACTACAGAAGAGGTATCATCACTGATGATCAAGCTGATTGGCTCTAGTGCAAGTGGGAGATTGTTGGAAATGTGCCCTAAAGCCAATCATGTGATGATACTTTACGGACATTTCACATGTTAAACTAATCTAGTTTTACATATAAAGGGCATACATTATTGTTTGAGCCGTCTCATATAAATGTTATATGCTTAAACGATAAAGTCCAAGGAATATGTGATTGGGAGAATGTAATCTAATGAAGTTAGATTCATGAGACCATTCTTTCGTAGACACATCCTAAACGTTCCTGATCATAGGATTGTCAATTGGGCGTTGACAGTCCGTTAAGATCAGTACGTACTATGTCTTCTCTCAGGGAGAGTGATTAGTCTCGAGTCATTGGTGTGTGTGACATCAAGACAAGTACGTAGGTGCTCAATAGAGAATGAGTTCACTGAACGTGATCAACGAAGAGTTCTTATATTCCATGTCACATGAGAACTCATGGTTGGGATAATGCAAAGTAGTCCTTTGACCTGAGGCATCACAGTTGTCTTGTGGTTAAGTCCTTGATCTTTGATTATGTCAAAGTCACCCCCTCGGGGTGTCCACGGCATCGTTGGGGTTAAGCCACTTAGCTATGGAGACAAGTGAATGCGCAACAAGAGATTTCTAACCTTCAAACAGTTGAGGGAGAATACTCTATGATATGATTTGGAATCTCTGGCCAGAGTATGAATGAGATTAGGGAATGCGTTCCAAATCACATTCAAGGAAATCATATAAGCACACGAATCACATTGGATAGTAGACATGAATAAATAAACTATCATACCAAACAATGTGGTCAAGAGTATTAGATTAGAGAAGGACCGTATTGCATTTGTAATCCCAAACTGAATAGGTTCTCTATCCTCTTCTGATTAGCTTGGGTAACCATGATATGCTGCTAGGTGTCACTCATGGTTTGTGGAAGCCCTAAACGTGTGTAATCACTAAAGGGAGAATTGAAAATAGTTTCAATTCACAATCGATGTAAAATGGTTTTAATCGCCCATTACCTCGCTAAAAGGAACCTAATGGATCGCACACCATAAAAGGTGGAGATTGAAGATTAAACGGAAATGAGTAAGAATGATTAAATGGTTTAATCATTTATTTATGGCAAGGATTAATTAATATGTTAATTAATCAAACGAATAAGTTCGTTAAAGACTTCGGGATAGTTTTGGACCTTAAGGCCCAATGGGCTTCGAACGTCAAGCCCATTAACTTAAGTTGTATGACAATTTAATGAATGAAGATTCATTAAAGCCCAAAAGCCCAAAATCCCCTAAATGGCCGGCCATAGTGTGATGAATTAGGGTTTTGGTTATTTAGGTCACTTAAAGAAGTGACTATATAAATGACTTTATAACTAAATATTCATTAAGTGATTAAGGGTTTATTTTGGGGGAAAATTGGTGAGAATTGTCTCTCCATTTTCTCTCTAAAGAGGCCAACACCTTGGAGGGTACATCTAGCAATCCTACTACTCCAAGGTCACTCATTTTCTTCTACAATCAAACCTTGGTGAAGAGACTTAGAGGTTCCCTATTTTGGGAACTTGGAGAAACCTAATTTTCCATCCAAATCCATGGATCTAAGAAGCAAGGAATGAAGGCCCTATCTCTTTGGGTGATTAGCCTTTGCTTATGCAAAGAGGAATCTACAAAGGTAATAATTTCAACTCACTTTGTTTTGAGTTGATTAATGGTTCACCAATCTACTAGGCTTTGAATTTCATGGTAATGTTTTGTTTTTGAGTACATGCAAGCATGATTCCGCCTTTAATTGTTAATTGCATGCCATATGATGTTGCTCAAATGAACATGTTTTTCAAAATAAATCCTTCAAGCCGACCACCACCCACGGCGACAGGTGTGGTGGTGCACGGCCAGGGAGCCGACAATTGTGTTTTATGCGAACTTCGTTATTCTAATTATGTTTTGAGATCAAATTGCTGTGGTTTGAATATTAATATGATTTTGGTATATGTTGGATTAAATGAATATATTCAGATTTGGTTTAAATTTTGGAATTTGTGAACTACGAAAGACTTGATCCCGCTAACGGGTACGTAGGTAGTCTAACAATGTTAGATGCAGCCTTAAATAACCGAGATGAATCATACTTTGGAATTTGTCTAAGAAGAGAAATTGGTAGATTAATTTACTACATTTATCTTATGCTCTTGATGAATGAGTTGGGTTATGGATTTTGTGGGTAACTCATAATTTGTCAATCAAGAATTATTTTATGTTGAAAAGTTGAGTTATTAGAAGAAAATTAGATTTGATAGAAAATTGATAGGAGCATATTTATGCGCCTTAGTTAGCTAATTCTTATGCATTTTTGTTATGTTTTCTTAGTTAAAGTAGTCTTTTAAGGTATTTTCATGTGTTTTCAGGTTTTAAGGGCATATTATACAAAAAGATGCAAATTGGAGCTTTTTGGAGAAAAAGTGAGCTTGGAGTGAATAGCACATGCTTGGAACTAAAGGTTTGGACGAAATTGAAGATTTGAAGATTTGAGGATTCCTAGTCCAAGGAATCCTAATTGAAGAAGGATTCCTAATCAACGAGGGATTCCTAGTTGAAGATGGATTCCTAGAAGAATGAAGATTCCTACTCAAACAAGGTTTCCTACTTGAAGTAGGAAAGTTAAGCCTAGAAGTTGCTATTTTGGGTTGATCTTTCCTAAACCTAAATGGCCTTAAGTTTCAGCAACATTAGAAGGTTCCTAAGCATTGGAAGACACAAAGAAAGGTTGGAGAGCATTTCCTTATCCTTGCCGTGGGTTAGGGTCTATTTTCTCTTGGTTTTGGGCTTTTAGAAGCCCTATCCTTTTCCCCTTAATCCATACCGCACCTAGCCTTCTAGAAACCCCTTGTTCCTTGCCTTGCAAGGCATTCTAGAAGCCTTATCCTCCCTATCCCTTATCTGCCGTACCTTTAGGCCTTTTCCCTTGAAAATTCTGATTGTTTAAACCTATTTCCTGATGGATTTGGCTTTCTAGAAGCCCTAATCTGATTTGCTAGGGTTTTAGGTGCCTATATATATAATTGTTTGACCCTTTGCCGCACACACCACCTCTCATAATTCACAATTCACGGCAGAAATTCATTCCCTTCTCTGCCGCAGCTTTCCACCACCATTCTCCATAATTCCGGCCCCTAAACGCCTCTTGCCGCACCACCCATCAATCCTAACCACTACCATACCATTCCATATCCATTCCCCTATACAAATACCACCCAAAACCTGTCCAAAATCTCTGTGTTGCAGCAAGGAGGAAGGAGGAATCATGGATGCACCTGCTGCGAAGTTGGAGCGTTTTAGGTGTTCTCTTTCTTTGGATTTCAATGTTTAAACTTATTTATCTTTGCTTTGTGCGTATGAGGAACTAAACCCCCCCTTGGCTAGGGGGGATTCGAAATCATGTTTATGCTTGCTATATGATTTGATTACTTCTAATTGCGTTTCATAAGTTGTGAATTCAATTTACTTATCTATATGAATTAAAACTGATTTGTGTGTGTTGGTTGAGAGTGCACGCTTAATTTTCATGCATAAGTTTGATGCTAGGATATAAGAGAATTTCACCTAATCGTTATGAACTTATATTCGAAAGTAGTAAAGGTTGTTGATCACAATCGTGTTAAGTAAATTCTTGGCATAAGTTTCATGCAATTCATAGTAACAAGTGCCTCGCCAATGCTTATGGTTTTCATAGAACTTAATGATCTTTGCTTGTATCTTTGTTATGCAATTCATGCAGGGAACTTGTGAGGAATGCTTTAGGTTGTCGTATGCAATTCATCCAATTCGATAACTTTAGGAAAATCTGAGGGTTAATTAGTGCAATTCACGGTTAATCTGGGGCGTTGGGAATTCATGGTTTATTGAGAAGCAATTGGAAATCGGTTTGTATGCAAGTGTGACATGTGTGGAGAAGAACCCCTTAGCTAGCTTTCCATCCATTCACTTTTATCAAATTCGTTTTAGAATCTGTTCAATTTACAAAGTTTTGTTTTTGTTTTCAATTTTCGTCAAAACCAAATCCCCATTTATTTTGAAGTATTAGATTAGTTAGAAATCAATTTAGTTTGTGTTTTTAAGTGTCTTGAGTGAAGTTACAACCTATTTTCATCCAAATTGTGTTTTGTGTTCAAAACTGCCCAAAAAGTGTTTTTAAGGTAGTTTTGAGTGTTTCTGGGCTGTTTTGAGTCTTTTGGTTTGTTTTAGTGTTTTAGAGTTTAGTTTTGCATTCTTTGAGTCTAGTTTAGTGTTTTAAACTTTGTTTTTACGTTTTGAGTCAGTTTTCAAGTGATTTAGCAATCCCTCCTAATCCCCAGCCTAGAACGATCCCTACTTACATCCTTTGCTACAATTGATAAAATGAGGGTTTAATTTGTGTGCTTATATATTTCGCATCAAATTTTTGGCGCCGTTGCCAGGGATTAGCAACTAATCCCTTGGATTGTTTTATTTCAGTTTGTTTTAATTAATTCCAGATTCTGACTTTGTTTTTTCTCGTTTTAGGTTCTAGTTTATGACTCGGAGTTCTCATCTGATTCGTGAACACATCTTGGACTTTGACAACGATTTCGAGCGAGAATTGAGACGAAAAAGGAAGAATCCAGAACCTAGTGAATCAAGTTCAAATTCAGAAGCCGAAGTTGAGATTGAAGAAGAGGAACCCACGGCAAGAGTGGGTGAAGTAGAGGAAGTCATGGCACAAGACAATCGTACAATCAAGGAGCTTTCGGCTTCGGGATTGGACAATGCCGCACCCCTATGTATTCAATATCCCGCGGCTGCCCAAGGAAAGACCGAGGAATTCGAGTTGAAGTCAAGCTTGCTACACCACATTCCGAAGTACCATGGGTTGTCCATGGAGGATCCTAACAAGCACTTGAAAGAATTCGAGGTGGTGTGTTCAAGCATGACTTCAATCAACGTCGATGGGAGCATATTGAAGATGAAGGCCTTTCCCTTTTCTCTCTTGGAAAAGGCGAAAGATTGGTTGTATGAATTAGCTCCCGGAACTGTCACATCTTGGGAGAGCATGAAACGGGCTTTCTTGGAGAAGTTTTTCCCAACTTCTCGAGTCATTCTCCTACGAAAAAGGATAAGTGGAATTCAACAAGATGAAGGTGAGTCTTTTCCTAAGTATTATGAACGTTTTAAATCTCTTGTTGCTTTTTGTCCACAACATCAAATGAAGGAGGAGCTTATTCTACAATACTTCTACGAGGGGCTTCTACCAATCGAATGTCAAATGCTAGATGCCTCAGCGGGAGGAGCTTTGGTGGACAAGACTCCCACGGCAGCAAAGACCTTGATAGCTAATCGAGCGTTGAACGCTCAACAATACGAAGGTGTTGGACAAAGAAGCACCCCACGGCAACAATAAATGCATGAGGTAAGTGCAATTTCCGAAATACAATCTCAATTGGCTAATCTTACTCTTCTTGTGTCACAGGTTGTTGAAGGAAACAAGATGCAAGGACCAAAGGTTTGTGGCGTGTGCTCTATGTAAGGACACCTCTCGGAGCAATGCCCTCAACTAATTGAGAATGGAGGTTGGGAAAGTGCAAACGCTATTGGTTTTCAAGATCAAAATCAACCCAGAAATGATCCCTTTTCTAATACATACAATCCGGGATAGAGGGATCATCCAAATTTCAAATGGCGAGAACCCCAACAAGGCCAAAGTACATTTAAGCAACAACCCTCGGGTTTCTATCAAAGGCCGTTTGCACTAACTCAACCCCAAGCACAACTTGCCTAAAACAAATCAGGTTCTTCTATTGATAATGATCAGATTTTTCAATTACTAACTTCTATGGCGCAGAGTATGCAAATTAAGGACAAGAAGGTAGACAAGTTGGAGAAGCAAGTAGGGCAGATTGCGAAGTTTGTGGGCCAATTCCGAGAACAAGGAAAACTTCCTAGTTCAACCGTTGTAAATCCGAAAGGAGGCTTTGAATCTGCCAAGGCAATCATGCTAAGGAGTGGAAAAGAAGTTGGCACTGATCCACAACCATCTAAATCAGCCCAAAAAGAGGACGAGAAGTTGACATTCGAAGAGGAAAACCAAGCCAAGGCCACGACAAGGAAGGAAGCACCCTTGCCACAGCCTCCTACATCCCATAATCAATCCAATCCGTCCAAATCAGGTAAGAAAGTTCCAATTCCAATTATTTATAACGTTATTCCTCCAAATGTACCCTTCCCTAGTAAATTTTTGCAAGCCAAGAACGAAGAGGAGGAAAAAGATGTTCTGGAGACGTTTAGAAATGTGCATGTCAATATCCCACTCCTTGATGCTATTAAGCAAATTCCGAAGTATGCCAAGTGTTTGAAGAAGCTTTGTACAACAAGGAAGTGTATTCAAGAGAAAGAAGTGGTACATGTAAGCGAAAATGTCTCTGCAATGTTGCAAAGGAAGCTGCCACCTAAATGCAAAGACCCCGGTAGCTTTACAATTCCTTGTGTTATTGGCAATACTAGATTTGAGCATGCTATGCTAGATTTAGGTGCATCAATTAATGTCATGCCATATTCTGTTTATGCATCTATGAATCTAGGAGAACTTAAAAATGATGGTGTGATTATTCAATTAGCTGATCGCTCTAATGCATATCCAAAAGGAGTGTTGGAAGATGTTTTGGTGCAGGTAGACCACTTGATTTTTCCTGCAGATTTCTATGTGCTCGATATGGAGGATTCAGGCCACTCTTCACCATCACCACTCTTACTTGGACAACCTTTCATGAAAACGGCTCAAACCAAGATTGACGTGGCCAAGGGAGCAGTAACCATGGCATTTGGTGGTGATATGATTAACTTTAAGATTTCTGAATCTGTTGAGAAGACTAATGATGTTCGTTCTTGTTGTGCCATTGATGTAATTGAAAATATAGGGCATGAATGTTCAATGCTAATCATGAAAGATGTTTCTCGCACCACAATCAAGGAGGGACTTGGATTAAAGCACAAGGAGCACGTCCCAACCTCCAAATCACCAAATCTGGCCGAGAGTATCCCTTGTGCATTCACCCAATGTGCTACCACTTCATTGCAGCACATGGGTGAGCCATCTTCTCCACTTTCAATTCCCATTTCGAATAATAGGTTGTTACCTTGTTTGGTGCAGGTACCTAGGTGCATTCAAAGTGGTGGGAGAGTTCATGTTGATTTAGGGAAGTAAAGCACAAAAATCAGGAAGGATCATTATCCTCTTCCATTCAAAGATCTAAAGCATGAAGTGGTTTGTAGGACAGGTTGGAGAGGAAGCACCCTTCCATGTCGTGGGGTCCAATGAAGCCTCAAAGGAGTATCGTCCAGCTGCACGACGTTAAAGCAAGCGCTACTTGGGAGGCAACCCATGCATGCAACAAAGAGAGACCAAGGACTCACTCCAATTCCAGATTTGCGTTCCTAAACCTTTCTCTTTGTTGTTTATTTCGTTTTTGCCATGTTTATTATGTTAGTTGCTGTTTGTTTGTTGGTTTGTTATTTGTGTTAGTTTATGCTTGAAACATTGAGGACAATGTTTGATTTAAGTGTGGGGGGGTAACCAAAGTGTTTTGATGCAAATTCGTAGGGTTTTATCACCCATAATTTCCAATGTTTTTCCTTGCTGTTTTTACTCTTTGGTTTATGCTTGGTTGTGGTTATAACTTATGAATTCACATGTAATCACAAAGGAAAAAATTAGTTTTTGTAACATGCTTGAAGGAAGGAACTCAAACTAACGCTACAACCTTGTGAGACTTGAGCCTAAACGTTTATTTGGAGAGTTAATAATCTATGCATTGTTGTTTTCTAAAGTCGTTGCATGACCTCATTATTCTTTGCTTGGTTACTACTTAGAAGGCGTTTCATCATTTAGTTCCAAATACTAGAACTCATGCCCATTTCATTCAAAGCATGCTATTGATTTGTATAACACATATTCAAGATGAAGTTGTGTAGCGACCACCATTTAAGCCAAATTGCCGTGTCCCCCATGTTCATTTGTTTTGTAGGTTTTAACCTCATTGAGCCTTGTTTAGCCTATATTGTTTGTTAACCCACATTATCCTCACCTAGCCTAGATTAGGACCATCCATACCCTTGTTCTTGAAGCATAGTAAAGCATGACTCAAGATGAATTCCTTTTGATTAATGTTTTGCAGAAAACAAGTGTGGGGGAAGGGATGTATGTGAGTGCCAAAGTCTTTAATGAGGCACGGGTAGAAAAAAAAAGAAAAAGAAAAAGAAAATTCGTGAAGAAAAGAAGGAAACAAAGAAAAGTTGTGAAAAATATGAAAAAAAGTTGAAAAAGATGTGAAAATGAACTCTTAAGTGTTGATTGTTGAAGAAAGGGTCCAAAACATTGAATTCGACCCTAAGTTTTGCATGAATCTTCCCTTGTGTTTAGAAGTTGATTTCTGCGTTCTAAAGTGAATTCTAAGTTTCGCTTTCATTGCTTTGCTTGCTATTGCTTAAAGAACCTTTGTTATCCCTATCCGTTCTTTGTTAGTCAATACCCCAAGCCCCGTTACAACCCTTGACTTTAATCTTGAGTGTTGTGTGTTTCAATTTGTGGAGTTTAGAATTGGTATGAGCATATGGTGTCACTGGTTCTAGCATCTAAGTAGTAGCATTCCATTCATGAGATCATATCTAAATGCTTATTAACTCCAGAAAATGCTTTCTTTGTTATATATATATGTGAGTGTTTGTTTTTATGTCTACATCAATCTTCTCACGTATAACTAGTATAGGGTGTGTAGTTAGAAAATCTGAGTGAAAATTGAGTGCATATCTTGTAAGGAATTGAGCAAATTCTCTAAGGCATGTTACTACATTCAAAACATCGTTTTAATTGGTTAAATGTGAGCTAGTATGTAGTGACTATGATTAAGTATGTGCTTAAGTGTGAAGATGATTAAAATCTGTGGGAATGATGCTTTTTAATATGTCATGTGCATTGGAAATCCCTAAGGCAAACGTTGGAAGGTTTAGGTTATGTTTTGTTTGTTTGTTTTGTTTCGTTTGTCTTTTGTTCTTTGTTTGCTCGAGGACTAGCAAAAGCTAAGTGTGGTGGAATTTGATAGGAGCATATTTATGCGCCTTAGGTAGCTAGTTCTTATGCATTTTTGTTATGTTTTCTTAGTTAAAGTAGTCTTTTAAGCTATTTTCATGTGTTTTCAGGTTTTAAGGGCATATTATACAAAAAGATGCAAATTGGAGCTTTTTGGAGCAAAAGTGAGCTTGGAGTGAATATCACATGCTTGGAACAAAAGGTTTGGATGAAATTGAAGATTTGAAGATTTGAGGATTCCTAGTCCAAGAAGGATTCCTAGTCCAAGAAGGAGTCATAATTGAAAAAGGATTCCTAATCCACGAGGGATTCCTAGTTGAAGATGGATTCCTAGAAGAATGAAGATTCCTACCCAAACAAGGTTTCCTACTTGAAGTAGGAAAGTTAAGCCTAGAAGTTGCTATTTTGGGTTGATCTTTCCTAAACCTAAATGGCCTTAAGTTTCAGCAACATTAGAAGGTTCCTAAGCGTTGGAAGACACAAAGAAAGGTTGGAGAGCATTTCCTTATCCTTGCCGTGGGTTAGGGTCTATTTTCTCTTGGTTTTGGGCTTCTAGAAGCCCTATCCTTTTCCCCTTAATCCATGCCGTACCTAGCCTTCTAGAAACCCCTTGTTCCTTGCCTTGCAAGGCATTCTAGAAGCCTTATCCTCCCTATCCCTTATCTGCCGCACCTTTAGGCCTTTTCCCTTGAAAATTCTGATTGTTTAAACCTATTTCCTGATGGATTTGGCTTTCTAGAAGCCCTAATCTGATTTGCTAGGGTTTTAGGTGCCTATATATATAATTGTTTGACCCTTTGCCGCACACACCACCTCTCATAATTCACAATTCACGGCAGAAATTCATTCCCTTCTCTGCCGCAGCTTTCCACCACCATTCTCCATAATTCCTGCCCCTAAACACCTCTTGCCGCACCACCCATCAATCCTAACCACTACCATACCATTCCATATCCATTCCCCCATACAAATACCACCCAAAACCTGTCCAAAATCTTTGTGCCGCAGCAAGGAGGAAGGAGGAATCGTGGATGCACCTGCTGCGAAGTTGGAGCGTTTTAGGTGTTCTCTTTCTTTGGATTTCAATGTTTAAACTTATTTATCTTTACTTTGTGCGTATGAGGAACTAAACCCCCCCTTGGCTAGGGGGGATTCGAAACCATGTTTATGCTTGCTATATGATTTGATTACTTCTAATTGCGTTTCATAAGTTGTGAATTCAATTTACTTATCTATATGAATTAAAACTGATTTGTGTGTGTTGGTTGAGAGTGCACGCTTAATTTTCATGCATAAGTTTGATGCTAGGATATAAGGGAATTTCACCTAATCGTTATGAACTTATATTCGAAAGTAGTAAAGGTTGTTGATCACAATCGTGTTAAGTAAATTCTTGGCATAAGTTTCATGCAATTCATAGTAACAAGTGTCTCACCAATGCTTATGGTTTTCATAGAATTTAATGATCTTTGCTTGTATCTTTGTTATGCAATTCATGCAGGGAACTTGTGAGGAATGCTTTGGGTTGTCGTATGTAATTCATCCAATTCGATAACTTTAGGAAAATCTGAGGGTTAATTAGTGCAATTCACGGTTAATCTGGGGCGTTGGGAATTCATGGTTTATTGAGAAGCAATTGGAAATCAGTTTGTATGCAAGTGTGACATGTGTGGAGAAGAACCCCTTAGCTAGCTTTCCATCCATTCACTTTTATCAAATTCGTTTTAGAATCTATTCAATTTACAAAGTTTTGTTTTTGTTTTCAATTTTCGTCAAAACCAAATCCCCATTTATTTTGAAGTATTAGATTAGTTAGAAATCAATTTAGTTTGTGGTTTTAAGTGTCTTGAGTCAAGTTACAACCTATTTTCGTCCAAATTGTGTTTTGTGTTCAAAACTGCCCAAAAAGTGTTTTTAAGGCAGTTTTGAGTGTTTCTGGGCTGTTTTGAGTCTTTTGGTTTGTTTTAGTGTTTTAGAGTTTAGTTTTGCATTCTTTGAATCTAGTTTAGTGTTTTAAACTTTGTTTTTACGTTTTGAGTCAGTTTTCAAGTGATTTAGCAATCCCTCCTAATTCCCAGCCTAGAATGATCCCTACTTACATACTTTGCTACAATTGATAAAAATAGGGTTTAATTTGTGTGCTTATATATTTCGCATAAAAAATCTAGGCACATGCCATAGTGATTAAGATATGTTACAGTTAATGAGGAGGAATTAAGAAATTTAAATAGAGAATCGTGATTTAAACTTTGCTAAATAAAGCGGGAGTTTATTTTGGGCCTATCATCAACATTATTCCCCATAAACAAAATAAATATTTTCAGGGGCGGGGTGTTACACGCAGCCAACTCGGTTTTGAAACTGGTGGAATTTCGACAGTTTCGAGCCGTTTTTCAGGCGAATTTCATCCTATTTCCACTTGCAATCATCACCATACCTCTTCCCTTTCATTCTTCTATCAAGATTCGATGGAAATTGGGTCAAATCTGTGACATTTGGCGATGGTGACACTGACAGGTCTTGTGTCGATTCTTCCATTTCTGAAGCAATCTCTTCCAATTGTCACCACCAATAGACTTCCCTTGAGGCCTAGAACAATGCCCAATCATTGGTTGGAGTGTCAGAGTCGAATTGGGGACAAATCAAGAACACCTATTTCTAGGGTTCCCAATGGATTCGAGGCAAATTGGAGTCTTTTCGGGCCAAATTGGCCTTGGTCACAGGTATGAAAGTTACTCTACTAATTGAGATCTTCATTCTTGTAATTTTTGGCAATTTTTAGAAATAGTTGAGTTTTCCGGCGAGCTAAGGGGGCCGACTGCCACCCGCGGTAGCTGGTGCGGCAGCGCATGGCCAGGGGGCCGTCGATGTTATTCTTAGGATAACTAGATGCTTTGAGTTCAGTTTTGGTAATTGTATGACGTAGGTTGATTGTTAGAATCTAAATTCTCTACGTTACGTTAATAGGTCATTATATGAATCGACGATCCGACCATTGGATTGTCACCAAACTTTAATATGTTATAGCAAGTAATATTTGAGAACCATAGAAACTTACAGATTGGGAATCCGACGTATGGATCTTCCTAAATTGGATTTGTAATTCATAAAATAAAATGTTGACTGCCACTTGATTTTGGGCAATTGGCGAAGATCCGACCGTTGGATCATAATGAAACCTTAGGATGTTGTTCTAGAAGTTTAATGTGAGTCTTTGGAAGCAACGGATCGGAAATCCGTGATGCAAATCTTCCGAATTGAATTACGTAGGGATGCGTTTTATGTAAATTATGTATGTTATCGGTCAGAACTCTAAGATGTGATTTAATAATTGGTCATAGGCGACGATGGTTCGTGATGTCTCGACATGGGTGCTAGGGAGTCGTGGCATGGACCTTAGATGAGTGGGTCTTTTCCTTTCTATCGTATATTTTATATATATATATATATATATATGATTGACAATTCCACAAATGGTCAGAAATTGATTATTGCATATAATTACTGTTAATGCTTTGAAGTGCTAATGCGAACTACGAATGGCTTGATCACTGATTAGTGTACGTAGGCAGTCTAATGAAACGTTAGATGCAGCCATATCATAAATGAGACTAAATAATTAAGACAATAGCCTTGTTTGAGAAATTGAGCAATATGAAGGAATCTGGTGAAAAATGTGAGATTTAACCTTACGTCTTGGTGATTAAATGTTGATTATAAATCAACGTGTGAAGAAACGAGAAATTGTGGTTTTACGTTTTATAAATGCCATGCCATAATTAGTTTATATTTTAGTATGTAAGTCGGTACAAATCCGCATAGTGTTGCACACAATATGGAGGTCAAGGTGGGTATATAATGTCGATATGATTGAACAATAATTATTGATGAATGGACGTGAGTGGAGCTCATAAACCTGCACCCTGGTGTTAGTGCTCCCGCCCGTGGCCAAGGCATAGTCCTTCACGTGATGTTCACCTCCAACACCTTATGCTCACCTTGGATTTAAGGTAGGTGCACATGCCTGTTGTATAGACCATTATAGGTGGTTCCGACTCATAGGTGACCCGCGATTATTCGCACAGTCTTCACGTGATCGTAGCACTTGAGCATATTTATTTACACCCAGTCCTGTTGTACAGACCACCTTAGGTGGTTTCGACTCGTGTGCAGGTATACTTAATGAGATATGGATAAGTCGTACAGGTCACTATAGGCGACTCCCGACTTATGAGCTAGCATATGTTATGAGATATGGATAAGTCGTACATGTCACTATAGGTGACTTCTGACTTATGAGTTAGCATATGTGATGAGATATGGATAAGTCGTACATGTCATATGTGATGAGATATGGATAAGTCGTACAGGTCACTAGAGGTGACTCTCGACTAATGAGCTAGCATATGTGATGAGATATGGATAAGTCATACATGTCACTAGAGATGATTCCCGACTAATGAGCTAGCATATGTGATGAGATATGGATAAATCGTACAGGTCAATAGAGGTGACTCCCGACTTATGAGCTAGCATATGTGATGAGATATGGATAAGTCGTACAGGTCACTATAGGTGACTCCAACTTGCGTGCTAGTATGAGTTATTAATCACATGATTATTGATATTGCTGATGAGATGCTGTGTTGTGGTATATTTATGGTTTACTGTTGATATACTTTTGGTTTCACATTGATACGTGGTATGATTTTCTGGAAACTATACAGTTGTTGCAGTGAGGGGTTATAATGCTTTAGATGGTTTCTATTAAAATTTCATTTCTAGGGCCACTCACCCTTGTTTTGTTTTCACCCTCCAGGTTTTATTAGCTGAGCTTTTTTATCGTCGAAGATTCGTGGCAAGTCTTGGTATTAGAGATTACCTTCGATGTTATGATTTTCAATCCACTCTACTGTACTTTACTTATGCTCTGACGTCACGTGTGAAAAAGGTTCATTTCCGCTCACAGCGCACTCTTGTATTTAGGCACTCTTAGGTTTAAATTTATTCACATTTTTCCACATCATCATACTTTATGGTTTCGTCACCCTCCAGGTGTCGGCCAGCACAGCTCGATCTAGAGTCCTAGTGGACATTCCGGGTCGGGGTGTGTCACGAACCCTGTCGGCTCTCTAATCTAATATCTTATTTAACAAATCTATTGTTTGATTAAAAAAAAAAAATATCGTACTGTACTCTTTATGTATATTTTTAGAAATAAAGAAAGTAGAATGACATTTTGTTAGATAACAATTCAATTTTTATCATGTTATTTTGCAATATTATTTTTCTTTCGAAGATGCCGCTATTTGGTTCCCATCAACGAGAACCATTAATTGGCGACCACAAAGACAAGAGCTAGTCAAATTAACAAAATAAAATAAAAGATGAAAGTGGAGTTGAGATGTCCATATATTTTCAGCGCCTCCTTTATACATGTATTCTTGCATTGTTTATTATATGGAAAAATTTGAATCAAAGCTCGAATACGACCCTTAAGAGTTGCTTGACCCACAAGCACACCACCATACTTTTTGGATAACAACTCCTCTTAATATAATTACTCTCTTTTTAGTTTCTTTGTTTTTGGTGTTCGTTGAGAAATCAACCACAAGCAGATAACAGAGGTTCTTAAAACACATAACAGTTCGTGTGTGATTAATTGTAGCTCTTTCATATCGGGTGAAACATGAATGTGGGTCTCACACGTGGGCCCCAGCTTGGTGTGAGAGAACTGCATAATAGAGCGATCACACTTAAGACGTTCAACTAGATTTGAATTTATCGCACGGGTCTAGCATGTTGATTCCATTGGTCTCTAATAGAGAAGAGGGATTCTATTGTATAACCAGAGTATTAATCCTTGTTGCATGCTCAGAAAGAGAGAAGGCGATATATCTCCACTCATACTCAAGGTTTTGGTCAGATAAAAAAGCGGTAAGTAAATGTGATACAAATAACACTCGTTCAAAGGGAAATGAGTCATGCACAGATAAATTTATGATAGCTCTAATAACCTTGCTTTCTCACATCATGTAGCTATACTTGTAGTCCAAAAATTCGTTATTTCATATCTGAATTGGCTGAATTATTTGACATAAATGTTAATTATACAAGATAAGTCTTGCTTGGGGTCTCACCTTATCTGTCAGCTAATCATTCAATTAACAGTGGCAGCTAATTAATTCTTCATTCTAGCAAGACTCAGCCCTTGTTGCCAATGCTTCGCTTCTTGATCTCTTTATTATGTTCCATTACTGCGTCATAAACGTCAAGTTTGCTCGCTTCTGCAATTATTTCACAAGCTCTTCCACCTGGCTCCTGAATTCACTAGTTTGAGATAAGCCGTCTTGAAATCATTGAAGAACGTATCTGGTCCTCGGCATACTTTGTGATCCAGCTGCGCAGGAAGCAAGATTCTCTTCAGTTGGATATGAATAAGAAACAGATACTACACGTACATAAACATAGAGCATAGGCTACTCTGTCATTTTTCTAAGCTGATGGCTAAGTATGCAACAGAATTATATATCTATTTTCTTCCGGAAAAGGGTGAAAGTAGTCCAGGTTTAACCAGTGGGAAATCAGACGTAGCATGAATCAAATAAAATGCACATGGTATTTCAGAAACGTATGTGTTTTGCTTGCATGGATCAGGAAATTTCTAATAACTTTCTGATCGCTGGAGCATGACATATCAAGCAGTTATGCAAGATATGTTAGATCATAGTAATACAGAAGTAGGCCATCGTTCTAAAACATTCGCAATTGTTGCGTCAACCCACCGTGACAAAACCTTTAATTCCTCTCCTAGTGTAGAATATTAAGCAGAAATATCAACTCTTGCATATGGAAATTGTGAATGATCACAATTATCCCAACTACTGTGAGGAGCTTGTGGATTTATTTTCATTGAATTTAGATTTTTCTGTTTTAAATAATGGCTCTTTCTTTTTCTTTGAAGTCTTCTGACCAGATAATATTCATTTTAATACGTGTATGAGTAACTGGGTCGAGTCTTCAACTGGCAGAAAAAAAGTGCAGATTAAAGTTTTTGAAAGGAAATAGACCTTAAGCATTCATCATCCTTGGCAAGTGCACGGTCTGAGGGAAGGCCAATCATGCTTCCTGCATGCAAAGAACAGAATCAGGAATCGAACAACAAAAATTGATATTTTGACAAGAGAAAATAATTGTCTATCAAGTCATGGATTTTCAAAGCCGTGTGTATAAGTCACGATACTTTTTTTCCATGCTATCGTTGATATCATGATAGAAAAAACAATGGCTTTGTTAACCAAGTATTTGATCAATCATACTTGTGCATCAAAATGAAAAAAAATAATCTCATTGAAGATTAAACAGAAATTTGAAAGTTCTCTCACTCTCATTACTCCGTTGTATTCCTATGTTTCTATTGTTGCTCAGTTATCGTGTTGCAACACAAATTCCCCAATAGTGGGAGCTTGGGCTGAGTTTCTTTTAGGCCTCGTTTATTATGCACCTTATATCCATGTTACTGTTATTTTACCTGAAGATGGTTTTGTCAAGCAGAATTTTGAAGTATGTATTGTCGAAAACAGTTGGGTTCCCGAAACCTTTATTTCCAATAGTATGAGCTCCTGACAGAGCAACAAGTTCCTGAGTTCTGAAAAAAATATAAAAGGTTATGTTTCCCTTCAACTCCGTACGTACCAAGGCAAGTCAAGGATAATAAAGTTTGATAAAGTGGTTTACTTATAACCATATAACAAGAACAGAAATCAATTAAATGCAGAAACTAAGTAAATCTATCAACAAAATGTCCATTGATATCTCAAGGACTATAATCTTCGTGCATATCTGGTTTATTTTGAATACAACGAAACAACCACACCTCGTCCACCAAATGCAAAGGTTTTAACATATACGAACTTACGACAAGCCTTTTGTTTGAAAGCTTTGCTTCAGACCAAAAGCATCCAGAGTTTCTTCAGGCAGTTTTCCTTCAGGATCAAGCTCCCTGATCCCAGTGCACAAGGCTCCCGCTTTACGCAGGGTTTGGGAGAGGTGAATGTCGGCTAGCCTTACCCCCATTTATGGAGAGGCTGCTCCCAAGTCTCGAACTTGAGACCTACCGCTCATGGGCGTAGGCACTTGCCATCGCACCAAGTGCGATCTCTCAGGATCACGCTCCCTGATGATAAAATAAATAAAAAACAAGAAAAATATGAGAGATAGAGAGAAGTAGCTATTCACGACATCATTTCTTAAAATAGGAATTACCAGCTTTTGGTAGCATTAGATTGATGTTCCTACAAGAATTAGAAACTCTTTTTTTTTTTCTTTTTCTTTCTCCTTATAGTGTTTGCGTTAACACTAGCAAGATTCAAGCATGATGTTGGCTTTTTCCCCTTGATGCATCTTACTTTGCATCTAGTCTGCCCAACGGGACTTGGATTGTTGGACCTCCACATATTGAAACTGCTTCTGCTCCAGCCACAGCAATCATGTCTGTCCAGGACACTAGTTTTGGAAACACCCACATGTTAGCTCAGAACCAAAACACCGGCACTACTGAAACCTAGACAAACGTATCTAGTAGATGGAAAACCTGGGTTGACTGCATCCACCTCACTCTTTGCTTTCTCTAGAATCTACCAACAATTCAATCCACCGAGGAGTTAGCAGGTAGAAGATCATATAAAATAATTTGTTTACTCAATCACTATGCAAAAGATTAAAAATTGGGAACTCGATGGAAACCAAAAGATTGAATCAGCACACATCTATATATAAAGTCAAGAAGGGGCATGCCTTGAAAGGACTTTTAAGACCTTTGTTTTCTGGTCTATCTGTTGGCGTGAGTCAATGCTATATTTCAGGAATTATATGTGTATTATTTGGGTATGTAATCATGTGATTAATATCCTATAGAATTAGGATTCTAGTTTCCTGATTTATAGGACCTCTTGTACAACTATATATATTCCTTTGAGAGAGAAGAATAAGATATACATGATTAAACCCTAAACACATACTTTTATCTTGGCATCAGAGCAGGTTTCGGCCTGTCTCTTCCCAAACCCTAAAACAAGTGAAACCCAAGCCGTGCATTCTTCAAAGATTGCATAAGAAAAAAACAAATCCTGGTGTTCTTAAAATTTGAACCCAGAAACTAAACAAAATCCTCGTGGCTTTGTAATCATCAAAGTTACATCAAAATTTAATCTTGCCAAATCACGATCAACCTCGAGAGTTGGTTACCATCCAACCTATGTCCAGTTCGATGGAGTCCACCAACATCAGCGGCATACCGTTTGGATTTCGGATGAGTGATACGAACTTCGAAGTTGGGTCGAAGATGAAAGAGATTCATGCTTCTGGACTTGGCGATCTTGGCTACCTCACCGGGAAAATTTCAATGGTCGATGAAGACAGCATGGCTGCTATAGCAGCAAGTTAGCCTAAAGTAGGAACTGGCGTAACTGTTGTTGCAGCAAGTCGATTTGGGCCCAGGGGTAGCACAGCTTCAGATCATGACTTGGAGCACAGTAAGGATGCAGCAGCCAGAGATAAGGACTTTGGTTCAATGTTGTCCCTAATTGAACTAATTTCAATGATTGACGACTCTGAAGATTCAGGTAAAATGGGTACTGCTTTAATGGCATCCACCACGCGTGACTCTGGTTGGATAATAGATTCTGGGGCTACTGACCATATGACATACGATGCATCCTTGTTTCACCACATGACCTCCCCGCCTAAGGAGAATGTCATCACAGCTAACGGTGATGTGGCTCTTGTTATGGGAGCGGGTTCTATTTCTCTTACTCCATCTCTATCTCTGCATAACACACTACTTGTTCCATCATTATCAAATCATTTACTTTCAGTTAGTCAAGTCACCGAACAGTTAGAATGCGTTGTGCAAATGTTTCCTACCTTTTGCCTTCTTTAGGATATACAAACACGGGCAATCATTGGACATGGTACTAAGAGGAGAGGGTTATACTACGTGGATGATGTGATCGCAAGCCGAGTAAATCAAGTCTGCAGTGGTCACAGTAATAAGATCAAGATAATTTGGTTATGGCATCGTCGACTAGGGCATGCTTCTTTTGGTTATTTGAAAAAATTGCTTCCATCTTTATTTAGCGGCGTTTCAGACTCTCATCTTCAATGTAATGATTGCATTCTGGCAAAAAGTCATCGTGCTTCTTATCATTTGAGTTTCAGTAAAAGAACGGTACCGTTTGAGTTAGTTCACTCCGATGTGTGGGGTCCTTCCCCAATAGCTACCAAACATGGAATTCGTTGGTTCGTTATTTTTATGGATGATTGCACAAGAATGACATGGCTTTGTACAATGAAACATAAAAGTGATGTGGGTCAAATTTTTCAACAGTTCTACCGGATGATAAGAAATCAATATTCTTTTCCGCTTAAGGTTCTCAGGTCTGATAATGGTGGAGAATACCTTAATTATGAACTTTCTCAGTTTTTCCAGGAACACGACATCCTTCATGAAACTAGTTGTCCTCAAACTTCACAACAAAATGGTGTGGCTGAGCGCAAGAATCGCCATATCTTGGAGACCACTCGCGCCCTTCTCATTGGCGCTCATGCACCTCATTCTTATTGGGCAGATGCTGTTACCTATTCCGTTTATCTCATGAACCGAATGCCTTCCCGAGTCCTTAATTTCCACACCCCGATGGAAGCCTTTGTGGACCATGTCACTTTACCGTCCTCACTTCAGTTATCGCCACGCATATTTGGATATGTGGTCTATGTGCATCTTCACAAAAACCAACGTAGTAAATTGGATCCATGTGCCGTTCATTGTGTATTTTTGGGATTTAATGGCCAACAAAAGGGATACTGATGCTATCACCCATCGACTCGACATCTATATGTCACTATGGATGTCACATTTTCTGAGAATGAAATATTTTTCAGTGATCAAACCTCTTCTACTCTTCAGGAGAGATGACTACAAGTGAAGATTATAGTTGGTTTGATATCATCCCTACTTGGCAAGACAGTGGAAGCAAACCGAATTTGGGTGCAAAAAAAGATATGGAATTTGGGGACTTACCAGATGCAGCGACAAAGGAGCAGCAGCCCATTGATGCCGAGCTGACCAAGCTTGAGATAGATGGGTCGAATGGAATTGTTGCTGGGGAAAATGGACCACAGTAACAGCAGGCCATTGACCAACAGCAGTCCACTGTTGGACCACGGCTACACCATGCTACTGACCAACAGCAGCCCACTGATTATAGTGGCAAGTCATGGCAGGAGCAACCCTTTGATAAGTCACGGCAGGAGCAGCCCACTGACGCGACTACTGGGTCGGAAACAATCACATTAGATAATAACCCTCATTCTCCACTTGTAGACGCCCATGTCCTTGAGGAAATCCATGAGGTACGTTCATCTCAATCTAATGAGACTCATAATTTGGCTACATATGTATTACCTCTTAGAGAAAATCGTGGGAAACCACCTGACAGGTTTTCTCCGAATGGAAAAGTAAGATATGCAATTGCACAATACATGTCTACTCATCAACTATCACCCAAGTACTAAGCCTTGGTGAATAAAATGGAAGGAATTAAGATACCAACAAAAGTAGAAGAGGCCCTGCGAGACCCTTAATGGACAGAAGCCATGGAGGTAGAAATGGAAGCTTTGCAAAAAAATGGAACATGGAATGTGGTGTCACTACCACAAGGGAAGAGACCGGTGCGATTTAAATGGGTGTTCACCATCAAACACAAAGCAGATGGAACCATAGACAGATACAAGGTAAGATTGGTAGCTAAAGGGTACACACAGACGTTCGGGGTTGATTATCAAGAAACTTTTGCTCTTGTTGCAAAAATGAATACAATTCGTGTTCTGTTGTCCTTGGCTGCTAACTTTGATTGGCCTTTGAAACAATTCGACGTGAAAAATGCTTTCTTGTATGGAAACCTGGAAGAAGAAGTGTACATGGATTTTCCACCTGGGTACGAAGTGCCAAATGGAGCTGGCAAAGTGTGTAGACTTCGGAAGGCCCTTTATGGACTTAAACAATCACCTAGGGCGTGGTTTGGAAGATTCACCGATGCAATGAAGAAATATGGCTATCAACAAGGGAATGCAGATCATACTTTGTTTATCAAACGGAAGGGGAGTAAAGTCACCTTGGTAATAATCTATGTGGACGATATGGTGGTTACAGGTGATGATACTGAGGAGATGAATGAATTACAAGAGCATCTCTCTTCAGAATTTGAGATGAAAGATCTAGGTGGCTTGAAGTATTTTTTGGGAATTGAAGTCGCTCGTTCTCGTGATGGTATTTACTTGTCTCAACGAAAGTATGTGCTGGATCTTTTGACTGAAACTGGGATGTTGGCATATAAGCTAGCAGAAACCCCCATCGTACAGAATCATCATCTAGTAATTTATCAGGATCAAATTCCTACGAATAAGGAGAGGTACCAGAGGTTAGTAGGAAGATTGATTTATTTATCGCTTACAAGACCATATATTACATATGCTGTTAGTGTTGTAAGCCAGTTTATGCACTCTCCTAGTGAGGATCATATGGCAGCGGTAATGCGGATACTTAGTTATTTGAAAGGTGCATTTGGAAAAGGATTGATTTTCAGAAAACATGGGCATTTGGAGGTAAAAGGATACACCGATGCTGATTGGGCTGGGAACATCACTGATAGACGCTCTACATCAGGGTACTTCACATTCGTTGGAGGAAATCTTGTGACTTGGAGGAGCAAGAAATAGAATGTGGTTGCTAGGTCCACAGCAGAGGCCGAATACCGTGGCATGGCACATGGGATTTGTGAGTTATTATGGCTCAAAATTCTTCTCACAGAGATAGGATTCAAGCCACAGGGACCTATGTCATTGTATTGTGATAATCAAGCTGCTAGGGAGATAGCTAATAATCCTGTTCAACATGACCGTACCAAGCATGTGGAGGTGGATAGGCATTTTATCAAGGAAAAGCTAGATGTCAAGTTGATTGACATTCCATATATGAGGTCAGACGAGCAGTTAGCTGATATGTTAACCCATGCAGTGGCTGCAAGGGTGTTTCAAGACTCACTTGTCAAGTTGGGCTTGAGAGATATCTACGCACCAACTTGAGGGGGAGTGTTGGCGTGAGTCAATGCTATATTTCAGGAATTATATGTGTATTATTTGGGTATGTAATCGTGTGATTAATACTATAGAATTGGGATTCTAGTTTCCTGATTTATAGGACCTCTTGTACAACTATATATATTCCTCCGAGAGAGAAGAATAAGATATACATGATTAAACCCTAAACACATACTTTTATCTCTATCAAGTTCATAAACGATAGAACCATCCATACCACCTGCAAAGTTAACAATAGCCATGAAGACGCATTACAGTAATAGTAGAGCACTTGTAATTCCTCATTTGAAAGAAATTTGGACAATATATCCGTTGTTTCAATGCGAAACATATCAGTGGCAAAATGACTGTACCATCAACCACTCGTGCATCCCCGATCCACAAGACCCAAGTGGGTATTGCAGGAAGTGTAGGAATCTTAACTCCAGTTGATGTTACTTCAACTTCAAAAGGCAATGAACTAGCAAGGTCAACGCATATAGATATCTGCACCTAAATTATCATCAATTTGAAAGGTCCCGGCATCATGGAACACCAAACGAAGCACGCCGGCGGCCTTACCCTTCGTCACCACCTTCCTGATCTCCTTCTTCATAAGCTCATATTCCCTTCCATCCGACCTTCCAAATGCCACAGACAAAACCCAGTAATTACATTACACAAAATTAAATCTCTTCAAACACGAAAAGATCAGAGATTTTGTTGACTTCTCCAACCAACCAAACAGATAATTTAGGGTTATGTTAACTTTTACCTGAAGTGGTTGCACTGACGGCGTGGAGAGGATTGGCACGAAAATTCACCGTTGAGGGGGATTTGGCGGGAAAGATGAAGTTGAACGGGAATACGGTGGAGGAAGATGCAGGAGAGATGGACGTGCTTGAGGAGCAAAGGAGGAAGGCGGTGGAGGTAGTTAGCGCCATATCTAATGGATGGTCGAGGTAATGAGAAAGGAGATGGATTGTCTCCTCTTTCCATACCCTCTCCATTCCTCCCGTTTTATGCGATCACAGTTAAGCTACGTCAACATTTTATATTAATTTTTTTATAAAAATAATAAGACAAAAAGAAAATGTTGACGTGGCTTAACCGTGACTACACAAAACATGAGAGTATGAGGAGGGTATGGAGAGGTGAGGGCATATAATCCATTTCCAATGAGAAATGGGTTTGTTGTCATTTTAAGAAGAGAGATATATGTAGGAAAAAGGGCCTCATCCCATGTGGTCAAGTCCATGGGAAATCCTACACCCAATCTATTCAAAAGGCGTCTGTCAACTCAATCCAAACTTAGGATCTCTTATGGACACCCAATTCAAATTTGGGATCTTTTCCAACATTAAGAAGGGATGTATCGTTCATTGACGAGTAAGGCAATTCAACATGGGTCTCCCTTTGTAACGTTAGGAAGAAAAGTATTATTAGACAAGTTAACTTATGACGTGATAAAATTTGTTCAAAGCCGCCAGAGCAATGGAGCAATGGTTTAGCTCTGGAGCTTATCAACATGTAAGTAGTGATAAAGTTTGTATTTTGGTGTCTTTTGTCATTGTTTTGGTTAGATTTCTTGGGGACTCGAAATGACAGAATGAATAAGGAATGTTGCAGGTATTTGACGGCTACAAGGCCGTGCCATTACATCAGCTATAATTTCATTTATATAGGAGTGTTTGTAGGGTTTTGGTACATTGCCAACGCAAAAACCTCTCTCTAAATTATGCTAAAGGATAAGCATGTACTATGAAATTCACCTACTCTACTCCAAATTTAATCCTAACCCTTCATTGGGGTTTTAAGTGATCTAATCTGGAGTGTATACTTGTCACTAACTTACACACACAAACTTTAAATAGAAACTAGCCGTTAACTCTAAAACTCTTTGTTTCTTCTTTCTTCTTCAACTTAGCAGCAAACTATCCGTTGGAGCTTCACCTGCTGCCTTCGATCCTTAGAACTAGAAGCAATTTAGGTTCCAACACCCCCCTCTAAATTGGTTATGGTTGTCACTCCAAGCAATCCCCTCAGGTAATTGAATCTATCATTTGAAAGAGCTTTTGTGAAAATGTATGCGATATGTTCTTCTATCTTGCAATAGTGTAACTTGATTGTGTTCTCTTGCAATGCTTCTCTGATGAAATGATATCTCATTTTTATGTGCTTTGTTCTATGATGAAAAACTGGGTTTTTAGTCATGGCGATTGCAGAGGTGTTGTCACACAGAAGTGGTGTGGCATTAATTTGCAATTCACCAAAGTCCTTGAGTATGAATCTTAGCCAAATGGCTTGAGCTATTGCCTCTAAGGCACTCACATACTCTGCCTTAGCTGTGGACAGTGTAACACTTTGTTGTTTCACTGATGCCCAAGAGAAAACCCTTGAACCAAAAGTGAATGCATAACCTGATGTGCTTTTGCAATCATCTTCACTGCCACCCCAGTCACTATCATAAAATCCAATTAGGATAGTTGACTTCCCTTTTTTATACTTGATTCCATAGTCAAGTGTTCCTTGCACATATCTTAGCACTCTCTTAGCAGTCCCTATGTGTATCTTAGTAAGATTTTGCACAAACCTTAATAGTAGACTTGCTGATAACATTAAATCAGGCATTGTTGCAATTAGGTACAATAGACTTCCAACAATGCTTTTCTAGATACTAGAATTCACAGCTTCACTTCCATTATCATTCTTGAGCTTCTCATTTGCAATTAGGGGTGTATAGGCAGGTTTGCAGCCTTTCAAACCAAATTTCTCAAGCAATGTTTGAGCATACTTCTTCTGATGAATGAAGATGCTAATTCCTTCTTAAATTACCCCAATCCCAAGGAATTGATGTAAGAGGCCTAGGTTTGTCATCTCATACATCTTTATCATTTCTTCCTTGAATTCTACAATCATAGCTTCATCATCTCTAGTGTAGACAACATCATCTACATAGATTGATACAATGAGTGTCTTGTTATTGTTTTTTGTTTTTGGTGTAGAGGGTAGCTTCACTTGGACTCTTATGAAATCCTTTCTCAGTGAAATAAGAGTCAATCTCACTGTACCAAGCCTTTGGAGCTTGCTTTAGGCCATAGATTGCATTCCTTAGCTTGTATAACTTATCTGGAAATTCTTCACTTGTTCCACAAACACCTCATCTTCTAGCACTCCATTTAGAAATGTAGATTTCATATCCAGTTGGTGTAACTTCCAACCCTTTTTAGTTGCTAGGGCAATTAAGGTCCTTATAGTGTCTAACCTTGCTGATGGAGCAAAGGTTTCATTGAAGTCTACACCTAGTTTCTATGAGTAGGCTTTAGCTACTAATCCGGCCTTGTTCTTTTGCATAGAACCATCTAGGTTTAGCTTGGTTTTATACACCCATTTCACTTCAATCACAGACTTGTCACCTGGTCTATTCACCAGTTCCCAAGTGTCATTCGTTTCTATCATTTGTAGCTCTTCTTTCATTGCCTTCTTCCAAGACTTATCTTTCTCAGCTTCCTTATAAGTCTCTGGTTCCACTACACAAAAGTTACAAGTGGCATATATTTCTTCCAGGCTCCTCAATCTCACTAGAGAGCTTGGTGTTGTAATCTGTGAATGGTTTTGTAACATCCCACATCGACCAATGGAGAAGGGGTGATGTGCCTTATATGTACATGCCCACCTCTATATAGCACGAGGCCTTTTGGGGACTTACTGGCTTCGGATTCCATTGGAACTCCGATGTTAAGCGAGTTCGGGCGAGAGCATTCCCAAGATGGGTGACCTACTAGGAATTTATCATGTGAGTTCCTAGAAACAAAACCGTGAGGGCATGGCTAGGCCCAAAATGGTCAATATCATGTTACGGCGGAGTCGGGATTAGGATGTGACAGAATGATATCAGAGCCATTCTGTCGTGTGGTGCGAGTGTGTCGACGAGGACGAGCCCCTAAGGGGGGTGGATTGTAACATCCCACATTAACCAACGGAGAGGGGGTGACGTGCCTTATATCTACATCCTACCTCCATATAGCACGAGGCGTTTTAGGAACTCACTGGCTTCGAGTTCCATTGGAACTCCGAAGTTAAGCAAGTTCAGGCATGAGCAATCCTAGGATAGGTGACCCACTGGGAAGTTCTTGTTGAGTTCCCAGAAACAAAACCGTGATGGCATGGTCGAGGCCCAAAGTAGACAATATGGTGCTAAGGAGGAATCAAGACTGGGATGTGACATGTTTGATTGTGGACTCATACTTGCTTGCTGTGGAGTTCAGTGTGTCTCAATATTCTTTGTAACTTTTTCTTGAATTGAGGTCTCAATAGGTTGTCTTGTTTCTCTATCATTGAGATCAAGTTGTAAAAAGGCACTGTCTTTCTTTTTTACACTTGTTTCCCAATTCCATGTGGAGTCTTCATCAAAGATAACATCTCTATATATGTTTATCTTCTGAGTTGACAGATTGAAGATCATGTACCTTTTTTCACTAGTAACATAGCCCACAAAAACACATTTGTTGCTTGATTTCTCCAGCTTCTGCCTTATCTATAGAGGTATGTGAGCATAACATACTGAGCCAAATACCCTCAGATGCTTCACAAATTGTTTCTTTGCACTGAAAACTTCAAATGGTGTCTTTTTGTCTAGTGTTTTGGTAGGGCACCTGTTTAACAAATACACTGCAGTATACACTGCTTCACCCCATAAAGAATAAGGCATGTTCTTTTTATGCATCATTGACTTAGCCATTTCAACTATAGTCCTGTTTTTCCTTTTTGCAATGCAATTTTGTTGTGGTGAGTATGCTACAATGAGTTGCTTCTCCAATCCACATCTTCACATAATACATTAAACTCTAAAGAGGTATACTTTCCTCATTCTTAGTCTTTTTATCTGGTGTTCACTATGCAATTCCACGATTGCTTTGAACTTCTTGAAGATCATGAACACTTTTGACTTAAACCTTATGAAATACACCTAACACATCCTTAAGTAGTCATCAATAAAGGTTAGAAAGTATTTGTTTCCACTGATTGTTATAGTTTGCATAGGACCACACACATCAGTGTGACTCAATTCAAGTGGCATATACGTCTCTGTGATGTTTTCCAAACACCACCCTTCACAGGTTTCAGTGCAATGATCCAACTATGGTATACCTTGCACCATTTCATACTTTTGCAAATTTTGAAGACTTGTCATGTTTAAATGACCAAGTCGCTTGTGCCATAGCTTCATTGAACCTGTCACACTTGCTTTCTTTGCCATTTCTTCAAAATACCTCAGAATGAGTGAAAAGCTTATGTTTTTCACTTCCACTCTAGTCACTAGATTTGAGAAAGACTTGTCATCAAATATTTCAACCACAATTACTCCAAAGAGTAGGAAATAGCCATGCTTCATCATTTGGCCAACACTGAGTAGGTTCTCATCCAATTGCACTAGCATAGCTTCCCTTATGTGTATTCTCCCTTTCTTGGTTTCAATAACTAGAGTTCATCTTCCAGTGGCTTTAACAATGTTCCCATCTCCCATTTTTACTTTTCCTGTGAAACCAGTGTCAATGTCAATAAGTAGTGACTCATGTGCAGTTATATGGTTGCTGTAGCCACTATCAATGTACCATACTTTAGTGTTTTTTTCAACTTTGGCGTTGAATGCACATAACACATTTATTTTTTCTTCCACTTGATTTGCATAGTTCACATGTTGCACATTGTTTGACATGCAATCCTTCATGAGATGCTTCAACCTGTTGCATTTGTGGCATTTAGGCTTGCCCTTGAACCAACACTCCCTAAAATGGGATTTATCATAGTGCTTACACAACTATTTGGTTTTGGGAGCCTCACTGGTGTTGCTGCCAATGTTAGATCTAGGGTTTTAATACCCCTTTCCTTCCCATCTTTCGAACTTGCCCTTTCATTGTGGTTTCTGTTTGCTTGCACCAGGTTGACTATTAGAACCAATATTGAGAGATTGAAAAGCTCTCTTAATGGCAGAGTTAGCATGCCTTTCAAGTCTTTGGTCAAAGACTCTTAAAGATGCCATCACATCTTGCACACTAAGAGTTTCTGTGTCTTTGGTTTCTTCAATAACACTCACTATTGAATCATAGGGTTTAATCAAGCTAATCAATAGTTTTTGGACAACTCTTTCATTTGGCAGCTCTTCACCATAGGTTTTCATTTGGTTTACAACATCAAATAGCTTAGAAAAGTAGCCTTTCAACAGTTCATTTTCCCTCATTCTTGTATATTCAAAATTTCTTCTAAGGGAATGAAGCTTTACCTTTCTTACTTTGGTGTCTCCTCTGTATTCCTGTTGTAAAACCTCCCAAGCTCCCTTTGCAGTGTCTTCATTTACTATCCTTGGAAAGATGGTATTTAAAACAACTCATTGGATGATCCATTCGGATGGTGGTCATCCTTATTCTCCAAAAATCATAGTTCTCCCCATCAATGATAGAAGATTTTAGCTCACTGCTACTGGATCCCTTCATTTGCAGGCTTAAAGCTTGAATTTTGGGGTTGTAGACAATATCTGAGTACTCCCAAAGATATTTGACGGCTACAAGGTTGTGCCATTGTATCAGCTATAATTTCATTTATATAGGAGTGTTTGTAGGGTTTTGGTACATTGCTAACTCACAAACCTCTCTTTAAATTGTGCTAAAGGACAAGCATGTACTATGAAATCCACTTACTCTACTCTAGATTTAATCCTAGCCCTTCATTGGGATTTTAAGTGATCTAATTTGGAGTGTACACTTGTCACTCACTTACACACACAAACTTTAAATAGAAACTAGCCGTTAACTCTAAAACCCTTTGTTTCTTCTTTCTTTTTCGACTCAATAGCAGACTATCCGTTGGAGCTTCACTTGCTGCCTTCAATCTTTGGAACTAGAAGCAATTTAGGTTCCAACAAGTAGGTCTATTACTGGCCTATGATGGACTAGAAAGACCTAATAGAGTAATCCTTATCTCAAATCGGAGATGGTAACGGGGCGGGAACAGAAAACGGGAGACAAAGAAAGTTATATCTTTGTCTCTTAGAGTATGTTGTTTTGGGTGTTTTTGGTTTTTAGAGATGTATTGTTGAGTCTTAAACATTAAACGTCCAGCTGCTTGAGAGAGATAAATGGAATTCCACTTCATTTTGCAATATTCAACTATATTGAACACTCATTATTTACAGAAAAAGCAATGCCAAGAAATATATAAAGAACTTGAGCTAAGAAAAAGGTAACAACTAAGGTTACAAAATTTCAGTAAATGGAGAAAAATATACAAAAATATCGGAGATAAACAATGTGTACATGTTTCTTATCTTTAGCAAATGTTATCTTGGGCTGGAGAGGCGCACTGTAGAAAGATAGGCATCGTTGTTGCAGTCTGATGGTCATGAGGAAGTCCTCTTCTCACTGATCAATTTGAAAAAATTTGTATAAAGATGAGACCTCGTTGAGTTGGAAGTTGGAGGCTAAGAATAGGATATATACCTTCAAGCATTTGGACAACCTTTTTCATTGATGGTCTCAAAGACATATCTTCTTGTATACACCACTGAGCAACCATAATGGATGTGTGTACCTTAGCGTCGGCTTCATCTTTTCCTAGTTTTGTGTCCAGGATGTCCTTTAGTTTGCCTTCTTCCAACATCTTGAAGGCATAAGATGGAAAATGGGATTTTTTGTTCCTGAAGTTTCTGTCGAGTCATAGTTATATTCTCCCCCTAATGATCTTTCACAATAGCATTCCATAGCTATACATATCACTCTTCTCTGATATTGTGTAGTTGATCCACTTCGGTGCAAAGTACCCATGGGTTTCTCTTAACTTTGGGAAAACATGGCTTTACTTCCTGGTCATTAGCTTTGCCATACCAAAATTTGAGACTTTGGAAAACCAAAATATGAGACTTTGGCAAGGTAATTAGTGTCGAGGAGAACATTTTTAGGCTTTATCTCACAGTGAACAATCTTCATGGAGATAAGCTAGTCCTTTAGCCGTACATAATGTATGTTGAATCTTGTCTCCCAATCCAATAGGAATTCTCCATTGTTTTTCTTGAAAATCCAGTTATCAAGAGATCCATTTACCATGTAATTGTAAACCAGAAGTTGATGACATCCTTCTGCATAGAAGCCCCTGAGCAGGACCAAGTGCAGATGATGAATGCTGCCAATGATGCTAACTTCAGTTCCAAACACTTTCTTTCCTTGACCACTGCCTTCCAACTTCTTCATAGCTAGTTGAGTCCCATCTGGGATACTCCTTTGGTAAACAAAGCAAAAACCTACTTGGCCTAGCTTTAACGAATAGTTGTTAGTTGCAATTTGGAGATCTTTGTAACTGAAACATCCAACATCCAAGTCAAGTCAGCCTAACAAAGTTAGTCTACATCTGCTTGACAGGGGTGTTGAAAAATATTAGTATTTTATGGTTATTTGATTATTTAGATTTGCTTGTTAATTAATTTAGTATATGGACCTAGCCCATCCAAATTAGCGTTTCTAGGTTTTGTTGTGTATAAATATAGGTTATAGTTTAGTATGAATAACAAGTTAGTCACAATGTAGCCTTTTGAGATTTTGTTGCCATTTCGGCATTCTTGTTTGTTTAGTAATATTCTTATTATTTTGTAGTCTTGTTCATTGCGCACTCTGATATTCAACTGTTGCTACCATCTTATATACACTCAGTTGTGTATCTTTTTGTGTTTACAACACTTATCTTTTGAGAACTAACAATGAGTTGATCTTGTTGAATCCTAGTAGCAGAGTCAAGATTAGGATCTCATGATCTTCTCACATTTGACTCTGTGTTTCGGGAATAATGAGAGAGGGAAGAGGGTGAGACCCATCCACGAAATTATAAAAAAATCATGGTCGACGAGATATGGCTTCACTTGACGAAGCCAGGGAAATAACACTATAAGAATGTCAGACGAAACCACTTAGTGAAAGGTTTTAAGTTCGATTCTCGCCAAAGACGAATTTGAATCACATTATTGCTAACTCATCGTGATAAATCCACCCTCTCTCCTTTAGTGTAGATAATATTGATTTGTTCAAAAAAAGAATGTAAGACGAAAGGCACAAAAGCTATTGTGCTTTCTGCTATAAGGGGCACTTATATTTGTGCCATATGTTGTGGGCCATGGTGCAAGCACGTTTAATGGGTCGGTTTGTGCAAGAACTTGAAAATTAAATAAGGAAAACAATTTAATCGAAAATTCAAAAAAAAAAAGAAATCAAATGAAAAATTACTTATAAATAAAAAAGAAAAAACCAACCACATTGCTTTCGAAGTGACAACGAGAAAATCTCAGGTTAAGTTGAATATGTATCGTCGACTAGTCAAGCAAGAGCACGTGAGTAGGTGGCCAGTCAAAGTGAGTAGATCTCAAATTAAGTATGAGCAAGCGGCAGTGAGCTGATGCATAATAACGTTGCTGAGCAAGTGGCAGAAAGACAAGACGAAGAAGGAAGATCCTGCGATGATTAGAGAAGTAAAGTTGAAACCTATGATCGAGAAGGGAGATTTGGCGAGAGACGTCCTTGAAAGAGCAAGAGAAGAATTGAGAGAGAAAGGAGAAATTTAAGGAAAAGAATTAGTGTAATGCTATCCACACATGTCTTTTTGCTCCCAACACATTCCTTTCAATTTTTTATCATCACAATGAATTGAAGAATATCAAGGACAAAAAATTAACAGAGAATGTATGACCATATGAAAGATAAAAAGAAGTGTGTGAATAGTACCATTAAAAATTATAATGCAGCTTTATCTTTTGCAGTCCCACCGGAAAAAAAAATTAAAGATACAAACCTCGTAGTGGAATGAGGAAACTAATTTGATACAAACATCATATTTGGAAACATATAACCCAACTAGGGGTGGATTGTTTTATATTATATATTATTGTGCCAATCCAACCGTGCCATACCAATTTTATGTCAAATTTTTGTGACAATCGGTAATGACACAATATTTGTGCCAAACTGAGATTTTCTATTATGGTATTGGTGTTCAATATCATTATCCACAATACTGAAAAAAGTAAAAAATAAATTTGTTTGTTTTATCTCCCATATCTTCCCATCGACACTCTATCTTATCGATTCTAACCTTCATCTTTGTCTCTCGATCCCAGCTCTCCGTATCATACTCTCCGACGAACTGTGGGTCAATTGTAAGGTGATTTCTGAAACCCTAAATCAATAAATTTGTTAGTTTTATGTTTAGTTGATTCTTCAACTCAAAGTCTGTATGATTATTGGTTGTTAATGGTTGATTTGGACCTATATTAAGTGGTTATAGATGGCTTTATTCATTTTACCAAAATGAAATGGTAAAATATGCAAAGGTAATCCCATTTTGAAGTACTTACCGATCCTTAAGCCTCCTCCCATTTCAGGCTTCAGCTTGTCACTTATTATCTTTGTCTGCCATATTATCTGTATGTATATTCCTAATACCTTAAGGCCTCGTTTGTTTGACCTCCTTAGTTAGGACTGGACTGGCTAGGACTAATAACCCATGTTTGGTGCAAGCCGGGATTAAGTCGGACTCGTGCCGACTAAATCCTTCGTTAACTGGGCTTAGCGAGAGCCCCCGAAAAGGAGGGGATTGCTAGTCCCGTTTCCCCGCTTCCCCTCACTTTGCCTCACCCCACGCCTGAGAACTTGCCCTCCCACTGTCTTTCTCCCCACCTCCTTCTCGTCTGTCCATAAGATCTCCAAGTCAGAGACCCAGAAAACCCAAAAAAGCCAAAAACCCAGAAACCGAAAGCAGATTCATAAAAAATATACCAAATTGAAGCTGGGAGTGACAAGATTACGATTCTACCTGAATCGAGGCCAAAAGGAGGTCGAATGTGGCTGGAAAATGATCTGGAAGTCTCGGCCTGTTTGGGCTTCTTCGAATCCATGACAAATTCGAACATGCAAAGCTAAGATCTTGGTCCAGGGATGGTGAGGAATTTTTTGGCGGTGCTAACTTCATCCAATTCAACGAGGGTTGGCCGGAAAACACGTCGGGAAACCTGCAACTCGTCGGGAAAAATGGAGCCGTGAGGTTCCGTTCGAACAGCGCACAGCTAGAGAGGGAGGGAGGACAGAGAAATAGAGACTGGAATTGATAAGGAGCTTGACCGGGAATGAGAGAAAGACAGGAATTGAGAGGTCTGGTTGGAAAAAAAGAGGGAGAGGGTGGGACGAAGAACTGAGAGAAGAGGGAGAGTGGGACGGAAATGGTAGGAAAAGAAGGAGAAAAAGATAAGATCATAATAAAATATTAATAATTTATAGATTAAATAATATAATATTAGAATTTGTTATTATCCCGCTTCTTAGTCCAACACTGCACCAAACACTTCACTAAGTTAATCCGACTTAGTCTAGTCTAAGCCAGTCCAGCTTAGTCCTTGAAGCTAGTCCAGTCCGAGATAGTCCAGCGCAACAAACGCACCCTAAGGGTCTACTCTCACTTTCTCATAATTTTCATGATTCTACTTTGTGTTGGATAATATAAATGATTATGATCATAATACAAATGTAAATTCAATCAATTAGATAATACCCAAATGCATTAAACACATATATCAATAAATAAAGCAGTAAAAAGGAAAAGGTAAAGAATAATCTGGCCTGTGATATCAAGAGAGGCATGTTGTCAATGTCCTAAAGCCGTAGACGCCTCACTACGTGCTGGTTATAACGGCTATCTACAACTCTAAGATACAACCCTTGAATCTCACAGCTAATCCATAAGCACGATTATGGTAGACGGGATGTCAAGTAGTGATCAATTGCCCATTGATGATCATGATGAGTAGAAAGATAATAAGGATTATATATGAGTACTGTAGTAGGAAGAGAAGGAAAACATTTGAACATATGTTAACCAATTTGTTCTGTTTGAGGAGTTCTCTATTTATAAAACTCTACATATCCCTTAATAAGACATGACTTCTCTAATGGATAAGACTCTTCATATTATTATTTAAAATAATAATAAATAAAGTTTTGAATCTTTAATAAAATAAAGTAAATAACCAACAATCCCCCACAAGATTCAAAACTCCACAGAAGTGTAGAAGACATAAACATATAGATACTAATGGAAGAAATTTGGGCAACTTGTATACCATGCAATGGGTGTAGGTGTCTTTTGGACTTGAACCTAACTTAGTGTTAACAACTTTCATTTGAAGGAATCATAGTGAACTATGTCTTGAACTAGACTCCTTTTGACTAGATTACTAAATGTAACACACATGGTACCAATCGAAAAATTGGCACGGGTTAGCAGTATTTATGGCCATGCGCTTACTCTTGATTCTTATGAGAGTTATTAGAGAACAGCCTAATCCTTACAGTCGCGGCCTCACAACTACTCTCAATTAGGTGAGTTTTCCAAGAGTACATTTGACTTGTACCCTGCGAAATTGCCTGCCTCAAAACTCATTCAGGATTAATACCCTTCCTAACGCCACATAAAATAGCACTAAAGTCCTAGGGTAAGCAAAAGAATATCTCTCATGGATATCTTCATTATAATATGAGTGCTATAATGAGTCACGCAATATGGATTGTTTCTACCACATTGAACTTCCTTCATGGGATCTCCAATCATAGAAGTTGGGTTTCTTCCTTAGGTGACTCCCTTAC